>NC_045992.1:20991842-21343821 GCF_010909765.2 Amblyraja radiata | reverse complement strand
AATTATGTGTTCTGAGACCCAAGTGGTTACCAGTAATTTTAGAGTGTCTTTGCTTTGCTTTTACAGTGAATTTCGTCGCGATTGTGATCCTGTCCAAGGGAAAGTGCGGCCTTTCCACCTGCACCACTCGCTACCTGGTTGCCATGGCAACGGCGGATCTACTGTTCATCGTCAGTGGCGTTATCCTGTGGAGAATAAGTTATTATTATTTCCCCGGAACTTTCCTGGATATCACCCCTCTGTGCAGTTTGATCTCTGCGATGGGGTCCGCAGCCAGAGACTGCTCTGTCTGGTTCACGGTCACTTTCACCTTTGATCGATATGTCGCCATTTGTCGTCAGAAGCTGAAACCTAAATATTGCACCGGGAAAAATGCAGCGGTGGTTCTGACAACAGCAGGCCTTTTGCTTTGTTTGAGAAATGTTCCCCTCTACTTTGCATATGAACCAGGCACGGTGATTGATAATGTACCATGGGACTGTGTTGTGAAGTCCAGTTATTTCACTGCCCCTGTGTGGGTAGCATATGCTTGGTTGAACACCGTTATAACTCCATTGCTTCCGTTCATGTTAATATTGTTGCTCAACTCTCTGACAGTCAGGCATATTTTAATGGCCAATCGGGTCCGTAAAGAGCTGAGGGGCCAAAGCAAGAGGGAACACTGCAGTGACCCTGAGATGGAGAGTAGGCGGAGGTCCGTGCTGTTACTCTTTACCATATCCGGCAGCTTCATTATTCTGTGGTTACTGTATGTAGTCGAGTTCCTCTATTATACAATTGGCGGCGTAGATCCCCTGAATTACAACGATTCCGAATACATATTTTCACAATGCGGAGACATTCTGGTCGCTTTAAGTTGTTGCACCAACACGTTCATTTATGGAGTGACTCAATCTAAGTTCAGAGAGCAGCTCAAGGACGCAGCGAAGTACACGTTCACCTCAATGATGCAATTGATTGACAAACAACACGACTGAACAACCAGAATTCACTGGATATCTGAAACGCTGCAGATCCACCGCAGAGATGACGACAAAACAAGCTCCTCTGGCCGACCATTAGCACGGACCGCTAATCCTATCCACTTCCATTAAGTTTTCCCATCCATCCATCCATCCATCCATCCATCCATCCATCCATCCATCCATCCATCCATCCATCCATCCATCCATCCATCCATCCATCCATCCATCCATCCATCCATCCATCCATCCATCCATCCATCCATCCATCCATCCATCCATCCATCCATCCATCCATCCATCCATCCATCCATCCATCCACCCACCCACCCACCCACCCACCCACCCAACCACCCACCCACCCACCCAACCACCCACCCACATGGGACAACTTACAGCGTAGAACCAGTTCACTTTGGAAACCGGAGTAAAGGAGGATGCCCGAGGGTCACACGGAGAACATGCAGACTTGACACAGGCAGAACTCGGTGGGAGTCGATAGACATGTGAGGCGATAGTTTAACTAACTGTGCCAATATGAAGAAAATAAACCATGGTGACAGGCTCTTATTCCCAGAATGTCAGTTACGAACATGATACCAAGGTAAACTGATCGCCAACACAGGATACCTGTCCTTCCATTCCTGTATTTCCATGTGCCATTGTAAAAGTATCTTAAATTCTGGTGTCCTATCTACCGTTACAGGAAGGGCGTTGTGGACACCACCAAATTTTGTAAAAACACCTTTTGTTTTAACTATTGCCCTTCTTAATTTAAATTATCCATTATTGTCATTAATACTTCCACCAATTGAAAAACTATATTCTGCATATATTTGGCTCATCATTTATATACTATCAGATCCGGTGAACCGGTTTATTTGCAATAGGCAATAGGTGCAGGACGACGCCATTCGGCCCTTCGAGCCAGCATCGACCTTCAATGTGATCATGGCTGTTCATCCACAATCAGTACCACGTCCCTGCCTTCCCTCCATATTCCTTAACTCAGCTATCCCTAAGAGCTCTATCTAACTCGCTCTTGAAAGCATCCAGAGAACCAGCCTCCCCTGCCCCCCCCCCCCCCCCCCAGGCAGATAATTCCACACATTCACAACTCTCTGTGTGAAAACGTTTTTCATCATCTTCGTTCTAAATGGCTTACCACTTATTCTTAAACTATGGCCTCTGGTTCTGGGCGCCCCCAACATTGGGAACATGTTTCTTGCCTCTAGTGTGTCCAAACCCTTAACAATCGTATATGTTTCAATAAGAGCCCCCTCATCCTTCTAAATTCCACAGTATACAAGCCCAACCGCTCCAGTCTATCTACATATGATAGTTCCGCCAATCCCGGGAATTAACCTCGTGAACCTACGGTGCACTCCCTCAATAAGCAAGAATGTCTTCCTTCCACATGCGAAGGACGTATGATTTTGTTGGTCAATTCGTCTCGTGAATTGTCCCTCGTCAGTAGGAAGTAGAAGAAAACGCGGGATAAAATAGACCTAGTATGAACGTATGATCGGCGGTCGGCGCGTGCCCGTTTGGCTGTCAGCCTTATTTCTATGGTTTGTCTCTAAATTAAAGTAAATTAAATATAATTGACAACGACGCACCAATTCCGGGCCAGTTTAAATGTGATTGTGCATGCTTTGGAAGGGAGAATAATGATCAATATACTGGAGTTCCTACAACCCCGAAGACCCCGTGACCTGAGTGTACGGCCTAGACAGCGGACCTGAGGGGATTTTAATGAGTTGTGCGGATCAGCAGGCTGGTGTAATATTTCAGGAACATGCTAATCAACCCACTACTGCAGGCGGAGGTTCCCATTTGCTTCTGTGGTCCATAGTTCCCAGTTGCTTAATGATGACATATTTCATACGGTTGACCGAGACGAGAAATGTAATGCTGTTTCAATTGCCGTGCACAATATACACGGCAATAAAAATGTTGGATAGATTCGTTATGACGCGAAATTATCCGCTTGGATGGTCTACCCCAATAACTGCTCAGCAGCAGATGCGTTCACATTTCCCAGTCCACATCCATGGTGTGGATCTGCAGTTTATTAGGGAGTACAAATACCTTGGAGTGTACCTGGTCAGTAAACATGACTCGTCCAGGAAAGCCGAGGCCCTGTACAGGAAGGGGCAATACCGGCTGTACATTTTCAGAAGGCTCCGCTCGTTCAACGTCTGTAGTAAGATGCTGCAGATGTTCTCCCAATCGGTGGTAGCCAGTGTCATCTTCTTCGCTGCCGTGTGCTGGGGCAGCAGGGCGAAGGCCGCGGACGCCAATAGGATCAACAAACTCATCAGGAAGACTGGCTCTGTCCTGGGGGCGGAGTTGGATTCATGGGAAGTGGTCTTGGAGGGTAGGATGTTCCTCAAACTGCGGTGCATCCTGGGCAATACAGCCCACCCCTTCCACGACACACTAGTCAACCTGAGAAGTACCTTCAGCAACAGACTGGTTCCACCAAGATGCAGGACACAACGCCACAGGAGATCTTTCTTCCCTGTGCCAATCAAACTGAATAACTCCTCCTCCTTCTGTGGTGGGATAGACGGAGACTGACTCCGCTCCCACCGTCCTCCCTAATGTCCTCCCTAATATTTGCAAATCCCCAATCCTTTCCACTCGTCACTTTAATTTCATGTTTCATGTATTTTGTGTTTTCATGACTGTTGGCAGATCAATTTCCCTCCTGGGATAAATAAAGTTGTATCGTGTCGCATCATATCGTTGGATACATTCCGCTATGGTCCATCTTCATAACACAGATAAATACGTCAGAATGCTGTTCATCGACCACAGGTCGGCGCTCGTTTCCACGACCATCAGTCATCATTGTGCGCGACGACCTGTGCCTCTGTACTCCCCTTTGTAACTGGATCATTGGCTATCTATTTGGCAGACTTTAATCAGTGCACATTGCTAACATCTCTGCCTCACTGACCACATCAGGGCTGCGTGCTTAGATCCCTGCTCTGCTCACTCTACAACCGTAACCATGTGGTTCAGGAAAGCTCTCATTTCATCAGCACATTCGCCAAGGACATTGCTGCTGTTGGCCTAATCACGATCGCTCATACGGCGCAGTACAGTATAGAGTAGAATACTTGGTTCAGTGACGCTACAACGACAATCTTTCTGTCAACGTAAACAAAACATGACCCGTTCTCATTGCTACGACTCCAATGCCACCTCATTATTATGGAATTGCGTTTTGCCCTTTTGTTTGGATTTGCAGTGTTTTTGTTTTTATTGATTGTACGTATAATTTATGTATAATTATGCCTTATTTATGTTTGGTGCGTTGGCTGAGTGCGTGGTTGTGCTGCTGTAAGCAAGATGGTCATAGTAGTTATACCTCTCAGTTCTTGTGTGTATGAGATAATAAACTAACCTTGACTGGAGAATGTGTCACCTTTGAGCAGCTGTTTCTACCTTTACCCACTCTTCCCCATCTGGTACTATCTATCTTTCTTTCTACTTCTCTTTCCTTATTTATCATCCACCTGTCTCCGAAACCCGACTCCACATTTCCCCTTCGCCATCTGCTCCAATAACTCATCATACTTTACTCCTCCGATGCATACTGGGCGCATCCTGGACCCAGTCTTATTTCCTCTCCTCTCTATCTGTAGAAAATAAAGATGTAATTAGAACATAAAGTGGGGCGCCGCACGATGGCAGACTCGTCAATAGTCTTGTCTGTCTTTCAGTTTTTTGTGTTATTTTTAGTGTGTTTTAAAAGTTTGTGGTAATGTTCTCTGGTTTGTTTTATGTGGGGGTGGGGCAGGGGCCGGGGGAAACTTATTTTTAATCTTTTACCTTACCGGAGATGCGATTGTTTTTCGGACCGTATCTCCGGTCGCTCTGCGGCCTAAAATCATGGAGCTGGCGGTCTTGCTGGGGACTGACTTTGAGCCCCACCGCGGGTCGTGGACTTACCATCGGAGCCGAACCCTTGCCTGGGATCGACACTCCAACTGCGGATTTCACCATCGAGGAGCTCACAGTCTCGGGTAGAGACCGGTGTAGGGAAGCTCCAAACGACGCGGAAGGTGTCGTCCAGCCCCGACCCGGGGTCCGATCGCCCGGCGCGGGGGAGCTGAGATGCCCCCCTCGATGCTGGAGCTTGATCGCCCCGACGCGAGGGCCCAAACGCCGCCGGCTACGGGAGCCAAGGGAGCCCCGTCAACGGGAGACTCGAGGCCCCCGACCGCGGGAGAACAAAAAAAATGGAAGAGATTGAACTTTTGTTCGCCTTCCATCACAGTGAGGAATGTGGAGGAGTCACTGTGGTGGATGTTTACATTAAACTGTATTTTGTGTGGTCTGTTGCTTTTTATTGGTATTATGGCAAATTAAAGTCCTCGTATGTTGCAAAACTTACTTGGCTAAAAAAGTATTATCATGATGATTACTTCTTTACTCAGAGAGTGGTTCTTTACTCAGAGAGTGGTGGCTGTGTGGAATGAGCTTCCAGTGAAGGTGGTGGAGGCAGGTTCGTTTTTATCATTTAAAAATAAATAGGATAGTTATATGGACGGGAAAGGAATGGAGGGTTATGGTCTGAGCGCAGGTATATGGGACTAGGGGAGAATACGTGTTCGGCACGGACTAGAAGGGTCGAGATGGCCTGTTTCCGTGCTGTAATTGTTATATGGTTATATGGTTATTATAATATGGAACAGTACAGCGCAGGGATTGTCAACATGGATTCAACGAATTAGAAAAGTATGTAAAAGGTTAAATTGAAAGAGAGCGCAGGAGACGTCAACATAGTCTCCGGAATAAGAAATAGGACAGGAGTTTCAAAAGGGATAGCAGTATTCTGACGCCTTCACGCCCACATTGGTTTGCATACAGCCTGTCACGGCTGGCGACTCGCCAACGGCCACACGAGAAGGTCCAGCCACAAGAGCTCAATAACAACTCCAAGAACAGACGCACTAATTGGCCTTATTTTTAAGAAGGAACTGCAGATGCGGGAAAATCGAAGGTAGACAAAAATGCTGGAGAAACTCAGCGGGTGAGGCAGCATCTATGGAGCGAATGAAATAGGCGACGTTTCGGGTCGAGACCCTTTTTCAGACTAAGACTGGTTATGATTGGTGAGAATGTAGGTAAACGGAGTTTCCAGAATAAACGTGACACGTGACGTCTGGCTCAGCTAAATGTCGTTTGTCCTTTGCTTTTTGTCGTGGGAGTCAATAGATCCTACAACTGGTGACCCGTCGCTACACGCAACCTTCCACTTAGTCACGAAATGTCACGATAAAAGTTACACCGTATCAGTCGACAAAGTAAAACTTTCCGTCACACCTCTTTTTCCAACGAACGCGAGAGCGTGATTTTCAATACAAGAAGCTCGATCTAACTCCTTCAATGTCACGGGCCACCGGGCAAAATTCTGGTTCCCAGCAGCTCGTCTTCCAGAGCAGAACACATGGGAAGTGGAGGACGTGCTCCTTAATCCTGAAGAAATGACGCCATACGACGCGCTTAAATCTGCCATCTTGGAGCTAATGCAGCCCTCGAAGCAAGCCCGCATTTCGGAGCTGCTGGGAGATGATAATCACGGCGATAGGAGGCCATCACAAGGCCGATAAATCCCCAGGGCCAGATAGGCTGCATCTCAGAGTGCTTAAGGAAGTAGCTCCAGAAATAATGGATGCATTAGTGATAACTTTTCAAAACTCTTTAGATTCTGGAGTAGTTCCTGAGGATTGGAGGGTAGCTAAAGTAATCCCACTTTTTAAAAAGGGAGGGAGAGAGAAAACGGGGAATTACAGACCAGTTAGTCTAACATCGGTCGTGGGGAAACTGCTAGAGTCAGTTATTAAAGATGGGATAGCAGCACTTTTGGAAAGTGGTTAAATCATTGGACAAAGTCAGCATGGATTTACGAAAGGTAAATCATGTCTGACGAATCTTATAGAATTTTTCGAGGATGTAACTAGTAGAGTGGATAGGGGAGAACCAGTGGATGTGTTATATCTGGACTTTCAGAAGGCTTTCCACAAGGTCCCACATAAGAGATCAGTATACAAACTTAAAGCACACGGTATTGAGTGTTCAGTATTGAAGTGGATAGAGAACTGGCTGGCAAACAGGAAGCAAAGAGTAGGAGTAAACGGGTCCTTTTCAGAATGGCAGGCAGTGACTAGTGGGGTACCGCAAGGATCAGTGCTGGGACCCCAGCTATCTATATTACTAAAACTCTGACCTTGACCGCGATTTCTGACAGAACGCCGCCACCTACGGACGTCATTTTTGGCCAACTCGCTCAGATTTCTCCCATCGATGACAAATCAGAGAGATATTAATGTTTTTTTTTAAAATCACCATTCTCTCTGCTGCCACTGCTGGAGGGAGGGGAGGGACTATAAAACATGGAAGTCAAAGGTCAAAAAGTCAAACACTTTATTTGCCATTTGTGCTTACACACGTAGGAACTCTTGTGCGGTTGTTCAGAGAGTCAAGTCAAGTCAAGTTAAAAAGACACACAGAAAGACACATAATCTATAAAAACATATACTTCTCTAGAACTAAAAAGAGAGAAAGTGCCTAAAACCCTATATAAAGGGGAAAATGAGAGCATTATAAATTACACAAACCCTATATAAAAAGTGTCGATTGCATTGTAAATTGCACAGGCCCAGGAAACAATATAATATGATATAATATGATATGCTATGAGGTAGGTCAGGACATCCGTTCATTTGTTTTGGCCAAAAAAACAAAAGTGGTGTGCCTCACACAGTCTGCAAGATGAATGAAGCCAAGGGTCACGTTTCTCTGATCACTGAATAACACTGAACAAATGTCTACACAACTGTGAGTCCCCTTAATGTGGTTTGAAAATGAAAATATGGTTTGAT
Source organism: Amblyraja radiata (assembly GCF_010909765.2). Classification (NCBI taxonomy): domain Eukaryota; kingdom Metazoa; phylum Chordata; class Chondrichthyes; order Rajiformes; family Rajidae; genus Amblyraja; species Amblyraja radiata. Next base: position 21,335,960 of record NC_045992.1, on the reverse strand, counting down.
TGAAGTAAAAAGGCACTGCCTGCAAATGGTTGTTCGGATGCTTTGGCTTGAAGTTGAAAGGCACTACATACTGCAAATGGTGGCTTGGGAGTTTTGGTTTAAAATAGAAAGGCACTACTTACGGCAAATGGTGGCTTGGGAGCTTTGGCTTGAAGTTGAAAGGCACTAACTGCAAATGGTGGCTTGGGTGCTTTAGCTTGAAGTTGAAAGGCACTACTTACTTCAAATGGTGGCTTGGGAGTTTTGGCTTGAAGTTGAAAGGCACTACTTACTGCAAATGGTGGCCTGGGTGTTTTGCTTGAAGTTGAAATGCACAACTTACTGCACATGGTGGCCTGGGTGTTTTGGCTTGAAGTTGAAAGGCACTACTTACTGCAAATGGTGGCGGGTGCTTTGGCTTGAAGTTGAAAGGCACAACTTACTGCAAATGGTGGCTTGGGTGCTTTAGCTTGAGGTTGAATGGCACTACTTACTGCAAATGGTGGCTTGGGTGCTTTGGCTTGAAGTTGAAAGGCACTACTTACTGCATGTGGTGGTTTTGGTTTGAACTTGAAAGGCACTACTTACTGCAAATGGTGGCTTGGGAGCTTTGGCTTAAAGTTGAAAGGCACTACTTACTGCAAATGGTGGTTTGGCTTGAAGTTGAAAGGCACTACTTACTGCAAATGGTGGCTTGTATGCTTTGGCTTGAAGTTGAAAGGCACTACTTACTGCTAATGGTGGCTTGGGTGATTTGGCTTGAAGTTGAAAGGCACTACTTATTGCAAATGGTGGCTTGGGTGATTTGGCTTGAAATTGAAAGGCACTACCTACTGCAAATGGTGGCTTGGGTGCTTTGGCTTGAAGTTGAAAGGCACTACTTACTGCAAATGGTGGCTTGGGTGATTTGGCTTGAAGTTGAAAGGCACTAATTACTGCAAATGGTGGCTTTGGCTTGAAGTTGAAAGGTACTACTTACTGCACATGGTGGCTTGGGTGCTTTGGCTTGAAGTTGAAAGGCACTACTTACTGCAAATGGTGGCTGGGTGCTTTGGCTTGCAGTTGAAAGGCACTACTTACTGCAAATGGTGGCTTGGGTGCTTTAGCTTGAGGTTGAATGGCACTACGTACTGCAAATGGTGGCTTGGTGGCTTGGGTGCTTTGCTTGAAGTTGAAAGGCACTACTTACTGCAAATGGTGGCTTGGGTGCTTTGGCTTGAAGTTGAAAGGCACTACTTACTGCATTTGGTGGCTTTGGTTTGAAGTTGAAATGCACTACTTACTGCAAATGGTGGCTTCGGAGCTTTGGCTTAAAGTTGAAAGGCACTACTTACTGCAAATGGTGGCTTTGGCTTGAAGTTGAAAGGCACTACTTACTGCAAATGGTGGCTTGTGTGCTTTGGCTTGAAGTTGAAAGGCACTACTTACTGCTAATGGTGGCTTGGGTGATTTGGCTTGAAATTGAAGGGCACTACTTATTGCAAATGGTGGCTTGGGTGATTTGGCTTGAAGTTGAAAGGCACTACCTACTGCAAATGGTGGCTTGGGTGCTTTGGCTTGAAGTTGAAAGGCACTACTTACTGCAAATGGTGGCTTGGATGCTTTGGATTGAAGTTGAAAGGCACTACTTACTGCAAATGGTGGCTTGGGTGATTTGGCTTGAAGTTGAAAGGCACTATTACTGCAAATGGTGGCTTTGGCTTGAAGTTGAAAGGCAATACTTACTGCAAATGGTGGCTTGTGTGCTTTGGCTTGAAGTTGAAAGGCACTACTTACTGCTAATGGTGGCTTGGGTGATTTGGCTTGAAGTTGAAAGGCACTACTTACTGCAAATGGTGGCTTTTTGTGATTTGGCTTGAAGTTGAAAGGCACTACCTACTGCAAATGGTGGCTTGGGTTCTTTGGCTTGAAGTTGAAAGGCACTACTTACTGCAAATGGTGGCTTGGGTGCTTTGGCTTGAAGTTGAAAGGCACTATTTACTGCAAATGGTGGCTTGGATGCTTTGGCTTGAAGTTGAAAGGCACTAACTGCAAATGGTGGTTTGGGTGATTTGGCTTGAAGTTGAAAGGCACTAATTACTGCAAATGGTGGCTTGGGTGATTTGGCTTGAAGTTGAAAGGCACTAATTACTGCAAATGGTGGCTTGGGTGATTTGGCTTGACGTTGAAGGCCACTACATACTGCAAATGGTGGCTTGGGAGATTTGGCTTGAAGTTGAAAGGCACTACTCACTGCATATGGTGGCTTGGGTGCTTTGGCTTGAAGTTGAAAGGCACTACTTACTGCAAATGGTGGCTTGTGTGCTTTGGCTTGAAGTTGAAAGGCACTGCTAATGGTGGCTTGGGTGATTTGGCTTGAAGTTGAAAGGCACTACCTACTGCAAATGGTGGCTTGGGTGCTTTGGCTTGAAGTTGAAAGGCACTTCTTACTGCAAATGGTGGCTTGGGTGCTTTGGCTTGAAGTTGAAAGGCACTATTTACTGCAAATGGTGGCTTGGATGCTTTGGATTGAAGTTGAAAGGCACTACTTACTGCAAATGGTGGCTTGGGTGATTTGGCTTGAAGTTGAAAGGCACTATTACTGCAAATGGTGGCTTTGGCTTGAAGTTGAAAGGCACTACTTACTGCAAATGGTGGCTTGTGTGCCTTGGCTTGAAGTTGAAAGGCACTACTTACTGCTAATGGTGGCTTGGGTGATTTGGCTTGAAGTTGAAAGGCACTACCTACTGCAAATGGTGGCTTGGGTGCTTTGGCTTGAAGTTGAAAGGCACTACTTACTGCAAATGGTGGCTTGGGTGCTTTGGATTGAAGTTGAAAGGCACTACACTGCAAATGGTGTCTTGGGTGCTTTGGCTTGAAGTTGAAAGGCACTACTTACTGCTAATGGTGGCTTGGGTGCTTTGCTTGAAGTTGAAAGGCACTACCTACTGCAAATCGTGGGTAGGTGCTTTGGCTTGAAGTTGAAAGTCACTACTTACTGCAAATGGTGGCATGTGGTTGAAAGGCACTACCTACTGCAAATCGTGGGTTGGGTGCTTTGGCTTGAAGTTGAAAGGCACTACTTACTGCAAATGGTTGCATGAAGTTGAAAGGCACTACTTACTGCAAATGGCGGCGTGGGTGCTTTGGCTTGAAGTTGAAAGGCACTGCTTACTGCAAATGGTGGCTTGGGTGCTTCAGCTTGAGGTTGAAAGGCACCACTTACTGCAAATGGTGGCTTGGGTGCTTTGCTTGAAGTTGAAAGGCACTACCTACTGCAAATGGTGGCTTGCGTACTTTGGCTTGAAGTTGAAAGGCACTATTTACTGCAAATGGTGGCTTGAGTGCTTTGGCTTGAAGTTGAATGGCACTACTTACTGCAAATGGTGGCTTGGGTGCATTGGGTTGAGATTGAAAGGCACTACTTACTGCAAATGGTGACTTGGGTGCTTTCCCTGAAGTTGAAAGACACTACTTACTGCAAATGGTGGCTTGGGCACTTTGGCTTGAAGTTGAAAGGCACTACTTACTGCAAATGGTGGCATGCGGTTGAAAGGCACTACTTACTGCAAATGGTGGCTTGATGTATTGGCTTGAGGTTGAAAGGCACTACTTACTGCAAATGGTGACATGAAGTTGAAAGGCACTACTTACTGCAAATGGTGGCTTGGGTGCTTTGATGTGACGTTGAAAGGCGCTACGTACTGCAAATGGTGGCTTGGGAGCTTTGGCTTGAAGTTGGAAGGCACTACTCACTGCAAATTGTGGCTTGGGTGCATCGGCTTGAAGTTGGAAGGCACTACTCACTGCAAATGGTGGCTTGGGTGCATCGGCTTTAAGTTGAAAGGCACTATTTACTGCAAATGGTGGCTTGGATGCTTTGGCTTGAAGTTGAAAGGCACTACTTACTGCAAATGGTGGCTTGGGTGCTTTGGCTTGAAGTTGAAAGGCACTACTTACCGCAAATGGTGGCTTGGGTGTTTTGGCTTGAAGTTGAAAGGCACTTCTTACTGCAATTGGTGGCTTGGGTGCTTTGGCTTGAAGTTGAATGGCACTGCTTACTGCAAATGGTGGCTTGGGTGCTTTGGGTTGAGGTTGAAAGGCACTACTTACTGCAAAGAGTGGCTTGGGTGCTTTGCTTGAAGTTGAAAGGCACTACTTACTGCAAATGTTGGCGTGGGTGTATTGCCTTGAAGTTGAAAGGCACTACTTACTGCAAATGGTTGCATGCATTTGAAAGGCACTACTTACTGCAAGTGGTGGCTTGGGTGCTTTGGCTTGAAGTTGAAAGGCACTGCAAATGGTGGCTTGGGAGCTTTGGCTTAAAGTTGAAAGGCACTACTTACTACAAATGGTGGCTTGGGAGCTTTGGTTTGAAGTTGAAAGGGATTACTTACTGCAAAAGGTGGCTTGGGAGCTTTGGCTTAAAGTTGAAAGGCTCTACTTACTGCAAATGGTGCCTTGGGTGCTTTGGCTTGAAGTTGAAAGGCACTACTTACAGCAAATGTTGGCGTGGGTGCATGGGCTTGAAGTTGAAAGGCACTACTTACTGCTAATGGTGGCATGTAGTTGAAAGGCACTACTCACTGCAAATGGTGGCGTGGGTGCTTTGGTTTGAATTTTAAAGGCACTACTCACTGCAAATGTTGGCTTGGGTGCTTTGGTTTGAAGTTGAAAGGCACTACTTACTGCAAATTGTAGCTTGGGTGCTTCTCTTGAAGTTGAAAGGCACTACTTACAGCAAATAGTGGCGGGTGCTTTGGCTTGAAGTTGAAAGGCACTATTTACTGCAAATGGTGGCTTGGGTGCTTTGGCTTGAAGTTGAAAGGCACTACTTACTGCAAATTGTGGCTTGGGTGCTTTGGCTTGAAGTTGAAAGGCACTACTTACTGCAAATGGTGGCATGACGTTGAAAGGCACTACTTACTGCAAATGGCGGCGGGTGCTTTGGCTTGAAGTTGAAAGGCACTGCAAATGTTGGCTTGGATGCTTTAGCTTAAGGTTGAAAGGCACTACTTACTGCAAATGGTGGCGTGGGTGTATTAGCTTGAAGTTGAAAGGCATTACTTCCTGCAAATGGTGGCATGTAGTTGAACGGCACTACTTACTGCAAATGGTGGCTTAGGTGCTTTGGCTTGAAGTTGAAAGGCACTACTTATTGCAAATGGTGGCGGGAGCTTTGGTTTGAAGTTGAAAGGCACTACTTACTGCAAATGGTGGCTTGGGAGCTATGGCTTAAAGTTGAAAAGCACTACTTACTGCAAATGGTAGTTTGGGTGCTTTGGCTTGAAGTTGAAAGGCACTACACTGCAAATGGTGTCTTGGGTGCTTTGGCTTAAAGTTGAAAGGCACGACTTTCTGCTAATGGTGGCTTGGGTGCTTTGCTTGAAGTTGAAAGGCACTACCTACTGCAAATCGTGGGTAGGTGCTTTGGCTTGAAGGTGAAAGGCACTACTTACTGCAAATGGTGGCATGTGGTTGAAAGGCACTACCTACTGCAAATCGTGGGTTGGGTGCTTTGGCTTGAAGTTGAAAGGCACTACTTACTGCAAATGGTGGCATGAAGTTGAAAGGCACTATTTACTGCAAATGGCGGCGTGGGTGCTTTGGCTTGAAGTTGAAAGGCTGTGGCGGCTCCCAAGGGTCGTGCCACCTTAGTGTCGAACCCCTCGGCACAGGAGTGGTTCAGTCCGGAGGCGGCCCTTAGCCGGAGGCTTTAAAGGCTGGGGTTTGGGTGCCATCTTTCTCTCGTTTGGTCTTCCCTACAACCGGGAGGATCAGAATAAAAAGTGTCTCTCTCTAAACACGACTCCGTGCTTTATTCCAAGACACACGCCACATTGGTGACCCCGACGCTCCATTGGCGTCATGATGGAGAACAGAGAAAGCCCTACCTCCTCACAGGCCGGCCTGGCCCTGTCTCTGGACGCGGTCTCCGTTAAACTGCCCAAGTTCTGGACCACCCGGCCGCTCATCTGGTTCCAGCAGGCGGAGGCCCAGTTCAACCTGCGGGGCATCACGGTCGATGCCACCCGTTTCTACTACCTGGTGGGAGCCCTCGACCAGGATGCGGCTGAAGAGGTCACGGACTTCCTCGCAGACCCCCCGGACAATGATAAATACCTCGGCCTGAAAGAGCTCCTGCTCCAGATTTACGGACTGAGTAGGATGGAGCGGGCAGGTAGGCTCCTGCATATGGGTGGCCTAGGCGACAGGCGGCCATCTTCCCTCCTAAAGGAGATGGTGGCTCTACTAGACGGGCACACGCCGTGCCTGATGTTTGAGTATACATACCTGCATCTGCTGCCGGCCTACATTCGTCTGCAGCTCACCGACGTCTCGTTTGCCGACCTTCGGGCCCTCGGGAGGCGGGCCGACGCCCTGTGGATGGCGCGCCCTGATGACGTCAGCGCGCTGGGCGTCAGCAGAGACGGGGTCGCGCTGAGGTCGACGCGCCCTGATGACGTCAACGCGCTCGCCGTCAGCAGGTACGCCGATGATGTCACCCCAGCAGCTCCCGAATTCCCCCGGTGGGGCGGGGGAGATGTGGAAGGAGTGACAGCTCCAGCCCGACGGCCCGTACGATCGCCCCCAGCGGCAGTGAGGGGTACTGCACCTGCAGTCCAGCGCCAGCAAGCTGCAGGCACCACCAGCAGGAGCAGGCAAGCTCCAAGTGACTCCAACAGGAGACGTTGGTGCTACTACCATCAACGCCGGGGTGCTGCAGCACAACAATGCCGCCAGCCATGCACATTCCCGGGAAACGCCTGGGCCGGCTGCCAATAGTCCCCGCGGCGGCCGGCCAAATTCATCGCCTTTTTGCCTGGGATCGGCGCTCCGGGACCCGCTTCCTCGTGGATACAGGAGCGGAGCTCAGCGTCCTGCCCCCTTCGCTGGCCGACATTCGTTCCGGTAAGCGGGGGCCCGTCCTCACCGCGGCGAACGGCAGCCCCATCCGCACATATGGACTGCGGATGGTTCCCATCGTGCTCGGCTCCTGCCATTTCTCATGGAGCTTCACCATTGCCGACGTCTCCCAACCATTGCTCGGGGCCGATTTCCTCCGGGCGCATTCCCTCATGGTGGACGTCGGACGTCAGCGTTTGATCAACGCCACTACGATGGAGCCGATCACGTTGCGTGTGGATCAACCGGTGGGACGGCCACTGGCGTCCGTGGACTCCCGATTTGCACGTATCTTGGCTGCGTTCCCGGACATTCTCACTCCGCAGTTTCAATCAGCAACCCCCAGCCACGGAGTGTTGCATTATATCCCGACTACCGGCCCACCACTCCATGCACGAGCACGGCGACTGCCACCAGATAAACTGCGTCTGGCACGGCGGGAATTCCGCACGATGGAGGCCTTGGGGATCGTCCGCCCTTCAAGCAGCCCTTGGGCGTCCCCACTCCACATGGTCCCCAAGTCAAGCGGGGGCTGGCGGCCATGTGGGGATTACCGACGGTTGAACGCGGCAACAACAGCGGATCGATACCCCGTACCCCACATCCAGGACTTCACGGCCCATTTGGCTGGGGCCACGATTTTTTCCAAAGTGGATTTGGTACGGGGTTATAATCAGATCCCAGTTCACCCGGATGACGTGCCGAAGACGGCGATCATCACGCCATTCGGGCTTTTCGAGTTTACTCGGATGCCGTTCGGCCTCAAAAACGCAGCACAGGCCTTTCAGCGCCTCATGGACGGGGTTTGTCGCGGCCTCGATTTCGTGTTCGTGTACCTGGACGACATCCTGGTGGCCAGCCGCTCGCAACAGGAACACTGTGCTCACCTTCGACAGCTCTGTCAGCGGCTCAGCGAGCATGGTTTGGCCATCAACCTGGACAAGTGCCGTTTTGGGGTGAATGAAATTGACTTCCTCGGCCACCGCGTGACTGCGCAAGGCGCGGTTCCCCTGCCTGACAGGGTCGACGCCATCCGCCGGTTTCCCCGCCCACGCACGGTGCGTGGCCTGCAGGAATTTGTCGGCATGGTGGCGTTTTATCATCGTTTCGTGCCATCCGCGGCCCACATCATGCGGCCCCTGTATCAACTTCTGGCGGGTGGGCAGCACAAGAGCGTTGAGTGGACCCACGAGGCGGAGGCAGCTTTTGACGGCGCGAAGGAGGCCCTTGCTCGGGCCGTACTGCTGGTACACCCGCGGGGAGATGCCCAGACTGCTCTCACGGTGGACGCCTCGGAGTCGGCGGTTGGTGCTGTGCTGGAGCAGCTGACGGGCGGAGGTTGGCGGCCCCTGGCCTTCTTCAGTCGGCACCTCAACCGTGCGCAGACCAAGTACAGCGCGTTCGATCGTGAGCTCCTGGCTCTGTACCTGGCTGTGCGCCATTTTCGTTACTTCCTGGAGGGCCGCCCGTTCACCGCCTACACCGACCATAAGCCGCTCACTTTCGCCCTGCAGAAAGTTTCCGATCCCTGGTCCGCACGTCAGCAGCGGCAATTGGCCTATATATCGGAGTACACTACATCTATCTGCTACATCAAGGGGAAAGACAACCGGGTGGCCGAAGCATTGTCCCGGCCCGCTATCAACGCCGTGTTCGAGGTGGCGCCCGGAATGGACTATTCTGCTCTGGCGGCGGCACAGCTCACGGACGATGAGGTGCCCGCCTACCGGACTGCCATCTCCGGCCTCCGCCTTGAGGATGTCCCTCTCGGTCCTGGGGGAGAAACAATCCTGTGCGATGTGTCGTCCGGTCAGCCGCGCCCCATCGTCCCTGCCACCTGGCGCCGGAGGGTGTTCGAGGTGATCCACGGACTGGCTCACCCATCAATCCGGGCGACAACGGCACTAGTGGCTGCTCGTTTCATGTGGCACGGTCTGCGCAAGCAGGTTGGCCATTGGGCTCGCACCTGCATTCCGTGCCAGACGGCAAAAATCCAGCGCCATGTCCGTGCGCCGCTCCAGGAGTTTGGTCTACCTCACCGGCGGTTCGACCATCTCCACATAGACATTGTAGGGCCTCTCCCGCCGTCCCGGGGCACCACCCACCTGCTTACAATGGTGGACCGCTTCACGCGGTGGCCGGAGGCCATTCCGTTGACCGATACCTCAACGGCTACGTGTGCTCGTGCGTTGTCCGCGCACTGGATTGCTCGCTTCGGGGTGCCGGCGCACATCTCCTCAGACCGGGGGCCACAGTTCACCTCCGAGCTGTGGTCAGCCATGGCTCACTTGCTGGGGGTGCGGCTACACCACACCACGGCTTACCACCCGCAAGCTAACGGTCTGGTGGAGAGATTCCACCGGCAGCTGAAGGCAGCACTGAAGGCACGACTCTCCGGCCCGGACTGGATGGACGAGTTGCCGTGGGTCATGCTGGGCATCCGGACTGCTCCCAAAGAGGACTTGGGCTCATCATCGGCGGAGCTCGTTTACGGGTCGCCACTCACGGTGCCCGGGGAGTTCGTGCCGTCGGCGCCGGGGCAGCAGGGAACGCCCTCATCCACCCTACAGCGCCTTCGCGAGCAAGTTGGCAGGCTCGCACCCGTCCCGACGTCCCGCCATGGGACATTTCGCCCACACGTGCCATCAGCCCTCAGGGACTGCCCGTACGTCTTCCTGCGCCGTGATGCCCACCGGACTCCACTCCAGAGGCCGTACGAGGGTCCGTTCCGAGTGCTGGAACACGGGCAGTCGACTTTTGTCCTGGACATGGGGGGCCGGCCGGAGGCAGTGTCGATCGACCGGTTGAAGCCGGCACACCTGGACATTGACCAGCCGGTGCTGGTTGCCCAATCTCGGCCCCGAGGGCGCCCCCCTTCACGGCTCCCTCCGCCTGTCACTCCACCTGTCCTCCCGCCCGTCCCTCGTCCTGTCCCTCCACCTATGCCTCCGCAAGCCCCACGAGCGGCTAACTTCCGCACACGGGCCGGCCGGGTCGTTCGCCCGCCGGTGCGTTTCGTGCCTCTGGTTCTGGGGGGGGGGGGGGGGTCCTGTGGCGGCTCCCAAGGGTCGTGCCACCTTAGTGTCGAACCCCTCGGCACAGGAGTGGTTCAGTCCGGAGGCGGCCCTTAGCCGGAGGCTTTAAAGGCTGGGGTTTGGGTGCCATCTTTCTCTCGTTTGGTCTTCCCTACAACCGGGAGGATCAGAATAAAAAGTGTCTCTCTCTAAACACGACTCCGTGCTTTATTCCAAGACACACGCCACAAGGCACTACTTACTGCAAATGGTGGCTTGGGTGCTTCAGTTTGAGGTTGAAAGGCACTACTTACTGCAAATGGTGGCTTGGGTGCTTTGCTTGAAGTTGAAAGGCACTACCTACTGCAAATGGTGGCTTGGGTAGTTTGGCTTGAAGTTGAAAGGCACTATTTACTGCAAATGGTGGCTTGAGTGCTTTGGCTTGAAGTTGAAAGGCACTACTTACTGCAAATGGTGGCTTGGGTGCTTTGGGTTGAGATTGAAAGGCACTACTTACTGCAAATGGTGGCTTGGGTACTCTGCTTGAAGTTGAAATACACTACTTACTGCAAATGGTGGCTTGGCTGCTTTGGCTTGAAGTTGAAAGGCACTACTTACTGCAAATGGTGGCATGTGGTTGAAAGGCACTACTTACTGCAAATGGTGGCTTGGGTGTATTGGCTTGAGGTTGAAAGGCACTACTTACTGCAAATGGTGGCTGGGTGCTTTGGCTTGCAGTTGAAATGCACTACTTACTGCAAATGGTGGCTTGGGTGCTTTAGCTTGAGGTTGAATGGCACTACTTACTGCAAATGGTGGCTTGGTGGCTTGGGTGCTTTGCTTGAAGTTGAAAGGCACTACTTACTGCAAATGGTGGCTTGGGTGCTTTGGCTTGAAGTTGAAAGGCACTACTTACTGCATTTGGTGGCTTTGGTTTGAAGTTGAAATGCACTACTTACTGCAAATGGTGGCTTCGGAGCTTTGGCTTAAAGTTGAAAGGCACTACTTACTGCAAATGGTGGCTTTGGCTTGAAGTTGAAAGGCACTACTTACTGCAAATGGTGGCTTGTGTGCTTTGGCTTGAAGTTGAAAGGCACTACTTACTGCTAATGGTGGCTTGGGTGATTTGGCTTGAAATTGAAGGGCACTACTTATTGCAAATGGTGGCTTGGGTGATTTGGCTTGAAGTTGAAAGGCACTACCTACTGCAAATGGTGGCTTGGGTGCTTTGGCTTGAAGTTGAAAGGCACTACCTACTGCAAATGGTGGCTTGGATGCTTTGGATTGAAGTTGAAAGGCACTACTTACTGCAAATGGTGGCTTGGGTGATTTGGCTTGAAGTTGAAAGGCACTATTACTGCAAATGGTGGCTTTGGCTTGAAGTTGAAAGGCAATACTTACTGCAAATGGTGGCTTGTGTGCTTTGGCTTGAAGTTGAAAGGCACTACTTACTGCTAATGGTGGCTTGGGTGATTTGGCTTGAAGTTGAAAGGCACTACTTACTGCAAATGGTGGCTTTTTGTGATTTGGCTTGAAGTTGAAAGGCACTACCTACTGCAAATGGTGGCTTGGGTTCTTTGGCTTGAAGTTGAAAGGCACTACTTACAGCAAATGGTGGCTTGGGTGCTTTGGCTTGAAGTTGAAAGGCACTATTTACTGCAAATGGTGGCTTGGATGCTTTGGCTTGAAGTTGAAAGGCACTAACTGGAAATGGTGGTTTGGGTGATTTGGCTTGAAGTTGAAAGGCACTAATTACTGCAAATGGTGGCTTGGGTGATTTGGCTTGAAGTTGAAAGGCACTAATTACTGCAAATGGTGGCTTGGGTGATTTGGCTTGACGTTGAAGGCCACTACATACTGCAAATGGTGGCTTGGGAGATTTGGCTTGAAGTTGAAAGGCACTACTCACTGCATATGGTGGCTTGGGTGCTTTGGCTTGAAGTTGAAAGGCACTACTTACTGCAAATGGTGGCTTGTGTGCTTTGGCTTGAAGTTGAAAGGCACTGCTAATGGTGGCTTGGGTGATTTGGCTTGAAGTTGAAAGGCACTACCTACTGCAAATGGTGGCTTGGGTGCTTTGGCTTGAAGTTGAAAGGCACTTCTTACTGCAAATGGTGGCTTGGGTGCTTTGGCTTGAAGTTGAAAGGCACTATTTACTGCAAATGGTGGCTTGGATGCTTTGGATTGAAGTTGAAAGGCACTACTTACTGCAAATGGTGGCTTGGGCGATTTGGCTTGAAGTTGAAAGGCACTATTACTGCAAATGGTGGCTTTGGCTTGAAGTTGAAAGGCACTACTTACTGCAAATGGTGGCTTGTGTGCTTTGGCTTGAAGTTGAAAGGCACTACTTACTGCTAATGGTGGCTTGGGTGATTTGGCTTGAAGTTGAAAGGCACTACCTACTGCAAATGGTGGCTTGGCTGCTTTGGCTTGAAGTTGAAAGGCACTACTTACTGCAAATGGTGGCTTGGGTGCTTTGGCTTGAAGTTGAAAGGCACTATTTACTGCAAATGGTGGCTTGGATGCTTTGGATTGAAGTTGAAAGGCACTACTTACTGCAAATGGTGGCTTGGGTGATTTGGCTTGAAGTTGAAGGGCACTACATACTGCAAATGGTGGCTTGGGAGATTTGGCTTGAAGTTGAAAGGCACTACTCACTGCATATGGTGGCTTGGGTGCTTTGGCTTGAAGTTGAAAGGCACTACTTACTGCAAATGGTGGTTTTGGAGAATTGGCTTAAAGTTGAAAGGCACTACTTACTGCAAATCGCGGCTTAGGTGCTTTGGCTTGAAGTTGAAAGGCACTAACTGCAAATGGTGGCTTGGGTGCTTTGGCTTGAAGTAGAAAGGCACTACTTACTGCAAATGGTGGCTTGGGTGCTTTGGGTTGAGGGTGAAATGTACTACTGACTGCAAATGGTGGCATGAAGTTGAAAGGCACCACTTATTGCAAATGGTGGCTTGGGTGCTTAGGTTTGAATTTGAAAGGCGCTACTTACTGCAAATGGTGGCTTGGGAGCTTTGTCTTGAAATTGAAAGGCACTGCTCACTGCATATAGTGGCTTGACTGCTTTGGCTTGAAATTGAAAGGCACTACTTACTGCAAATGGTGGATTGGGTGCTTTGGCTTGAAGTTGAAAGGCACTACTTACTGCAAATGGTGGCTTGGGTGCTTTGGCTTGAAGTTGAAAGGCACTACTTACTGCAAATGGTGGCATGACGTTGAAAGGCACTACTTACTGCAAATGGCGGCGGGTGCTTTGGCTTGAAGTTGAAAGGCACTGCAAATGTTGGCTTGGATGCTTTAGCTTGAGGTTGAAAGGCACTACTTACTGCAAATGGTGGCTTGGGTGCTTTGCTTGAAGTTGAAAGGCACTACTTACTGCAAATGGTGGCGTGGGTGTATTGGCTTGAAGTTGAAAGGCATTTCTTCCTGAAAATGGTGGCATGTAGTTGAAAGGCACGACTTACTGCAAATGGTGGCTTGGGTGCTTTGGCTTGAAGTTGAAAGGCACTACTTACTGCAAATGGTGGCGTGAGTGTATTAGCTTGAAGTTCAAAGGCATTACTTCCTGCAAATGGTGGCATGTAGTTGAAAGACACTACTTACTGCAAATGGTGGCTTAGGTGCTTTGGCTTGAAGTTGAAAGGCACTACTTACTGCAAATGGTGGCTTGGGTGCTTTGGCTTGAAGTTGAAAGGCACTACTTACTGCAAATGGTGATTTTGGAGAATTGGCTTAAAGTTGAAAGGCACTACTTACTGCAAATCGCGGCTTAGGTGCTTTGGCTTGAAGTTGAAAGGCACTAACTGCAAATGGTGGCTTGGGTGCTTTGGCTTGAAGTAGAAAGGCACTACTTACTGCAAATGGTAGTTTGGGTGCTTTGGATTGAAGTTGAAAGGCACTACACTGCAAATGGTGTCTTGGGTGCTTTGGCTTGAAGTTGAAAGGCACTACTGACTGCTAATGGTGGCTTGGGTGCTTTGCTTGAAGTTGAAAGGCACTACCTACTGCAATTCGTGGGTAGGTGCTTTGGCTTGAAGTTGAAAGTCACTACTTACTGCAAATGGTGGCATGTGGTTGAAAGGCACTACCTACTGCAAATCGTGGGTTGGGTGCTTTGGCTTGAAGTTGAAAGGCACTACTTACTGCAAATGGTTGCATGAAGTTGAAAGGCACTACTTACTGCAAATGGCGGCGTGGGTGCTTTGGCTTGAAGTTGAAAGGCACTGCTTACTGCAAATGTTGGCTTGGGAGCTTCAGCTTGAGGTTGAAAGGCACCACTTACTGCAAATGGTGGCTTGGGTGCTTTGCTTGAAGTTGAAAGGCACTACCTACTGCAAATGGTGGCTTGCGTACTTTGGCTTGAAGTTGAAAGGCACTATTTACTGCAAATGGTGGCTTGAGTGCTTTGGCTTGAAGTTGAAAGGCACTACTTACTGCAAATGGTGGCTTGGGTGCATTGGGTTGAGATTGAAAGGCACTACTTACTGCAAATGGTGACTTGGGTGCTTTGCCTGAAGTTGAAAGACACTACTTACTGCAAATGGTGGCTTGGGCACTTTGGCTTGAAGTTGAAAGGCACTACTTACTGCAAATGGTGGCATGCGGTTGAAAGGCACTACTTACTGCAAATGGTGGCTTGATGTATTGGCTTGAGGTTGAAAGGCACTACTTACTGCAAATGGTGACATGAAGTTGAAAGGCACTACTTACTGCAAATGGTGGCTTGGGTGCTTTGATGTGACGTTGAAAGGCGCTACGTACTGCAAATGGTGGCTTGGGAGCTTTGGCTTGAAGTTGGAAGGCACTACTCACTGCAAATGGTGGCTTGGGTGCATCGGCTTGTGGTTGGAAGGCACTACTCACTGCAAATGGTGGCTTGGGTGCATCGGCTTTAAGTTGAAAGGCACTATTTACTGCAAATGGTGGCTTGGATGCTTTGGCTTGAAGTTGAAAGGCACTACTTACTGCAAATGGTGGCTTGGGTGCTTTGCTTGAAGTTGAAAGGCACTACTTACTGCAAATGGTGGCGTGGGTGTATTGGCTTGAAGTTGAAAGGCATTTCTTCCTGAAAATGGTGGCATGTAGTTGAAAGGCACGACTTACTGCAAATGGTGGCTTGGGTGCTTTGGCTTGAAGTTGAAAGGCACTACTTACTGCAAATGGTGGCGTGAGTGTATTAGCTTGAAGTTCAAAGGCATTACTTCCTGCAAATGGTGGCATGTAGTTGAAAGACACTACTTACTGCAAATGGTGGCTAAGGTGCTTTGGCTTGAAGTTGAAAGGCACTACTTACTGCAAATGGTGGCTTGGGTGCTTTGGCTTGAAGTTGAAAGGCACTACTTACTGCAAATGGTGGTTTTGGAGAATTGGCTTAAAGTTGAAAGGCACTACTTACTGCAAATCGCGGCTTAGGTGCTTTGGCTTGAAGTTGAAAGGCACTAACTGCAAATGGTGGCTTGGGTGCTTTGGCTTGAAGTAGAAAGGCACTACTTACTGCAAATGGTAGTTTGGGTGCTTTGGATTGAAGTTGAAAGGCACTACACTGCAAATGGTGTCTTGGGTGCTTTGGCTTGAAGTTGAAAGGCACTACTTACTGCTAATGGTGGCTTGGGTGCTTTGCTTGAAGTTGAAAGGCACTACCTACTGCAAATCGTGGGTAGGTGCTTTGGCTTGAAGTTGAAAGTCACTACTTACTGCAAATGGTGGCATGTGGTTGAAAGGCACTACCTACTGCAAATCGTGGGTTGGGTGCTTTGGCTTGAAGTTGAAAGGCACTACTTACTGCAAATGGTTGCATGAAGTTGAAAGGCACTACTTACTGCAAATGGCGGCGTGGGTGCTTTGGCTTGAAGTTGAAAGGCACTGCTTACTGCAAATGGTGGCTTGGGAGCTTCAGCTTGAGGTTGAAAGGCACCACTTACTGCAAATGGTGGCTTGGGTGCTTTGCTTGAAGTTGAAAGGCACTACCTACTGCAAATGGTGGCTTGCGTACTTTGGCTTGAAGTTGAAAGGCACTATTTACTGCAAATGGTGGCTTGAGTGCTTTGGCTTGAAGTTGAAAGGCACTACTTACTGCAAATGGTGGCTTGGGCACTTTGGCTTGAAGTTGAAAGGCACTACTTACTGCAAATGGTGGCATGCGGTTGAAAGGCACTACTTACTGCAAATGGTGGCTTGATGTATTGGCTTGAGGTTGAAAGGCACTACTTACTGCAAATGGTGACATGAAGTTGAAAGGCACTACTTACTGCAAATGTTGGCGTGGGTGTATTGCCTTGAAGTTGAAAGGCACTACTTACTGCAAATGGTTGCATGCATTTGAAAGGCACTACTTACTGCAAGTGGTGGCTTGGGTGCTTTGGCTTGAAGTTGAAAGGCACTGCAAATGGTGGCTTGGGAGCTTTGGCTTAAAGTTGAAAGGCACTACTTACTACAAATGGTGGCTTGGGAGCTTTGGTTTGAAGTTGAAAGGGATTACTTACTGCAAAAGGTGGCTTGGGAGCTTTGGCTTAAAGTTGAAAGGCTCTACTTACTGCAAATGGTGCCTTGGGTGCTTTGGCTTGAAGTTGAAAGGCACTACTTACAGCAAATGTTGGCGTGGGTGCATGGGCTTGAAGTTGAAAGGCACTACTTACTGCTAATGGTGGCATGTAGTTGAAAGGCACTACTCACTGCAAATGGTGGCGTGGGTGCTTTGGTTTGAATTTTAAAGGCACTACTCACTGCAAATGTTGGCTTGGGTGCTTTGGTTTGAAGTTGAAAGGCACTACTTACTGCAAATTGTAGCTTGGGTGCTTCTCTTGAAGTTGAAAGGCACTACTTACAGCAAATAGTGGCGGGTGCTTTGGCTTGAAGTTGAAAGGCACTATTTACTGCAAATGGTGGCTTGGGTGCTTTGGCTTGAAGTTGAAAGGCACTACTTACTGCAAATTGTGGCTTGGGTGCTTTGGCTTGAAGTTGAAAGGCACTACTTACTGCAAATGGTGGCATGACGTTGAAAGGCACTACTTACTGCAAATGACGGCGGGTGCTTTGGCTTGAAGTTGAAAGGCACTGCAAATGTTGGCTTGGATGCTTTAGCTTAAGGTTGAAAGGCACTACTTACTGCAAATGGTGGCGTGGGTGTATTAGCTTGAAGTTGAAAGGCATTACTTCCTGCAAATGGTGGCATGTAGTTGAACGGCACTAATTACTGCAAATGGTGGCTTAGGTGCTTTGGCTTGAAGTTGAAAGGCACTACTTATTGCAAATGGTGGCGGGAGCTTTGGTTTGAAGTTGAAAGGCACTACTTACTGCAAATGGTGGCTTGGGAGCTATGGCTTAAAGTTGAAAAGCACTACTTACTGCAAATGGTAGTTTGGGTGCTTTGGCTTGAAGTTGAAAGGCACTACACTGCAAATGGTGTCTTGGGTGCTTTGGCTTAAAGTTGAAAGGCACGACTTACTGCTAATGGTGGCTTGGGTGCTTTGCTTGAAGTTGAAAGGCACTACCTACTGCAAATCGTGGGTAGGTGCTTTGGCTTGAAGGTGAAAGGCACTACTTACTGCAAATGGTGGCATGTGGTTGAAAGGCACTACCTACTGCAAATCGTGGGTTGGGTGCTTTGGCTTGAAGTTGAAAGGCACTACTTACTGCAAATGGTGGCATGAAGTTGAAAGGCACTATTTACTGCAAATGGCGGCGTGGGTGCTTTGGCTTGAAGTTGAAAGGCACTACTTACTGCAAATGGTGGCTTGGGTGCTTCAGCTTGAGGTTGAAAGGCACTACTTACTGCAAATGGTGGCTTGGGTGCTTTGCTTGAAGTTGAAAGGCACTACCTACTGCAAATGGTGGCTTGGGTACTTTGGCTTGAAGTTGAAAGGCACTATTTACTGCAAATGGTGACTTGAGTGCTTTGGCTTGAAGTTGAAAGGCACTACTTACTGCAAATGGTGGCTTGGGTGCTTTGGGTTGAGATTGAAAGGCACTACTTACTGCAAATGGTGGCTTGGGTACTCTGCTTGAAGTTGAAAGACATTACTTACTGCAAATGGTGGCTTGGCTGCTTTGGCTTGAAGTTGAAAGGCACTACTTACTGCAAATGGTGGCATGTGGTTGAAAGGCACTACTTACTGCAAATGGTGGCTTGGGTGTATTGGCTTGAGGTTGAAAGGCACTACTTACTGCAAATGGTGACATGAAGTTGAAAGGCACTACTTACTGCAAGTGGCGGCGTGTGTGCTTTGGCTTGAAGTTGAAAGGCACTACTTACTGCAAATGGTGGCTTAGGTGCTTTAGCTTGAGGTTGAAAGGCACTACTTACTGCAAATGGTGACGGGTGCTTTGCTTGAAGTTGAAAGGCACTTCTTACTGCAAATGGTGGCATGTAGTTGAAAGGCACTACTTAATGCAAATGGTGGCTTGGGTGCATCGGCTTTATGTTGAAAGGCACTACTTACTGCAAATAATGGATTGGGTGCTTTGGCTTGAAGTTGAAAGGCACTATTTACTGCAAATGGTGGCTTTGGTGCTTTGGTGTGACGTTGAAAGGCGCTACGTACTGCAAATGGTGGCTTGGGAGCTTTGGCTTGAAGTTGGAAGGCACTACTCACTGCAAATGGTGGCTTGGGTGCATCGGCTTTAAGTTGAAAGGCACTATTTACTGCAAATGGTGGCTTGGATGCTTTGGCTTGAAGTTGAAAGGCACTACTTACTGCAAATGGTGGCTTGGGTGCTGTGGCTTGAAGTTGAAAGGCACTACTTACAGCAAATGGTGGCTTGGGTGCTTTGGCTTGAAGGTGAAACGCACTACTTACTGCAAATGGTGGCTTGGGTGCTTTGGGTTGAGGTTGAAAGGCACTACTTACTGCAAATGGTGGCTTGGATGCTTTGGCTTGAAGTTGAAAGGCACTACTTACTGCAAATGGTGGCTTGGGTGCTTTGCTTGAAGTAGAAAGGCACTACTTACTGCAAATGGTGGCATGGTGTTGAAAGGCACTACTTACTGCAAATGGTGGCGTGGGTGCTTTGGCTTGAAGTTGAAAGGCACTGCAAATGGTGGCTTGGGAGCTTTGGCTTAAAGTTGAAAAGCACTACTTATTGCAAATGCTGGCTTGGGAGCTTTGGTTTGAAGTTGAAAGGCATTACTTACTGCAAATGGTGGCTTGGGAGCTTTGGCTTAAAGTTGAAAGACTCTACTTACTGCAAATGGTGCCTTGGGTGCTTTGGCTTGAAGTTGAAAGGCACTACTTACAGCAAATGTTGGCGTGGGTGCATGGGCTTGAAGTTGAAAGGCACTTCTTACTGCTAATGGTGGCATGTAGTTGAAAGGCACTCCTCACTGCAAATGGTGGCGTGGGTGCTTTGGTTTGAATTTTAAAGGCACTACTCACTGCAAATGTTGGCTTGGGTGCTTTGGTTTGAATTTGAAAGGCACTTCTCACTGCAATTGGTGGCTTGGGTGCGTTGGCTTGAAGTTGAATGGCACTGCTTACTGCAAATGGTGGCTTGGGTGCTTTGGCTTGAAGTTGAAATGCACTACTTACTGCAAATGGTGGCTTGGGTGCTTTGGCTTGAAGTTGAATGTCACTACTTACTGCAAATAGTGGCTTGGGTGCATCGGCTTTAAGTTGAAAGGCACTATTTACTGAAAATGGTAGCTTGGGTGCTTTGGCTTGAAGATGAAAGGCACTTCTTACTGCAAATGGTGGCTTGGGTGTTTTGGCTTGAAGTTGAAAGGCACTTCTTACTGCAATTGGTGGCTTGGGTGCTTTGGCTTGAAGTTGAATGGCACTGCTTACTGCAAATGGTGGCTTGGGTGCTTTGGCTTGAAGTTGAAAGGCGCTACGTACTGCAAATGGTGGCTTGGTAGCTTTGGCTTGAAGTTGGAAGGCACTACTCACTGCAAATGGTGGCTTGGGTGCTTTGGCTTGAAGTTGAAAGGCACTACTTACCGCAAATGGTGGCTTGGGTGCTTTGGCTTGAAGGTGAAAGGCACTACTTACTGCAAATGGTGGCTTGGGTGCTTTGGGTTGAGGTTGAAAGGCACACTTACTGCAAATGGTGGCTTAAGTGCTTTGCTTGAAGTTGAAAGGCACTACTTGCTGCAAATGGTGGCTTGGGTGCTTTGGCTTGAAGTTGAAAGGCACTACTTACTGCAAATGGTGGCTTGGGTGCTTTGGGTTGAGGTTGAAAGGCACTACTTACTCCAAATGGTGGCGGGTGCTTTGCTTGAAGTTCAAAGGCACTACTTACTGCAAATAGTGGCTTGTGTGTATTGCGTTGAAGTTGAAAGGCACTACTTACTGCAAATGGTGGCATGAAGTTGAAAGGCACTACTTACTGCAAATGGCGGCTTGGGTGCTTTGGCTTGAAGTTGAAAGGCACTACTTACTGCAAATGGTGACGGGTGCTTTATCTTGAGGTTGAAAGGCACTACTTACTGCAAATGGTGGCATAAATTTGAAAGGCACTACTTACTGCAAGTGGTGGCTTGGGTGCTTTGGCTTGAAGTTGAAAGGCACTGCAAATGGTGGCTTGGGAGCTTTGGCTTAAAGTTGAAAGGCACTACTTACTGCAAATGGTGGCTTGGGAGCTTTGGTTTGAAGTTGAAAGGGATTACTTACTGCAAATGGTGGCTTGGGAGCTTTGGCTTAAAGTTGAAAGGCTCCACTTACTGCAAATGGTGCCTTGGGTGCTTTGGCTTGAAGTTGAAAGGCACTACTTACAGCAAATGTTGGCGTGGGTGCATGGGCTTGAAGTTGAAAGGCACTACTTACTGCTAATGGTGGCATGTAGTTGAAAGGCACTACTCACTGCAAATGGTGGCGTGGGTGCTTTGGTTTGAATCTTAAAGGCACTACTCACTGCAAATGTTGGCTTGGGCTTTGGTTTGAAGTTGAAAGGCACTACTTACTGCAAATTGTGGCTTGAGTGCTTTGGCTTGAAGTTGAAAGGCACTACTGACTGCAAATGGTGGGTGTTTTGGCTTGAAGTTGAAAGGCACTTCTTACTGCAATTGGTGGCTTGGGTGCTTTTGCTTGAAGTTGAATGGCACTGCTTACTGCAAATGGTGGCTTGGGTGCTTTGGCTTGAAGTTGAAAGGCACTACTTACTGCAAATGGTGGCTTGGGTGCTTTGGCTTGAAGTTGACTGTCACTACTTACTGCAAATAGTGGTTTGGGTGCTTTGCTTAAAGTTGAAATGCACTATGTACTGCAAATGGTGGCTTGGGTGCTTTGGCTTGAAGTTGAAAGGCACTGCTTACTGCAAATGATGGCTTGGGTGCTTTGGCTTGAAGTTGAAAGGCAGTACATACTGCAAATGGTGGCTTGGGTGCTTTGGCTTGAAGTTGAAAGGCAGTACTTACTGCAAATGGCGGTTTGGGTGCTTTGTCTTGAAGTTAAAAGGCACTATTGCAAATGCACTTACTTCCTGTTTGCACTGTATATTGATTTTATATAAAAACGCTACCACTTACGGCGGTGATTCTTGGCCATCTTACTCAAACCCCCTCCTCTTAGCAGGTGCAGAAAATTCTTCCCATCAATGAAAAATAAAAGTGTTATTAGTGTTTAAAAAATGTTGTGAATCTCTCTCCTGTCAATCACGTCATGAAAGCCACACATTTTCCGGTGGGAGGGGAGGGGTTATAAAACCCGGAAGTGTGGCTGTGGCTCAGTCTATGCATGATGGGGGAGGGAGAGGTCACGACTGTCTGAGCTGTAAATCCACTGAACACACTGAATGTCCACTGAACTGTGAGTTGGGTGTTTTGTGTGGTTTTATGGTGGTTTCACCCTGCATGAAATTGTATGAAGCTGCATTTGAATTTGGTGGCCTTGCATCCTGCTTGAAGTGGAATAAAACTGAACTTGTATTTGGCGGCCTTGCATCCTGCTTGAAGTGGTATGAAACTGCACTAAATTTGGTGGCCTTGCACCCTGCTGAAAGTGGTATGAAACTGCACTTGAATTTGGTGGCCTTGGATCCAGCTTGAAGTGGTATGAAATTGAAGTTGAATTCGGTGGCCTTGCACCCTGCTTGAAGTGGTTGGAAACTGCACTTGAATTCGGTGGCCTTGCACCCTGCTCATAGTGGTAAGAAATTGCACTTGAAATTGGTGGCCTTGCACCCTGCTTGAAATGGTAGGAACATGGATTTGAATTTGGTGGCCTTGCACCCTGCTTGAAATGGAATTTCACGGAATAGTCATGAGTCAACTGCCAGCCCATCAGCCGTGAGTGAGCTGCCATCAGATCAGGCTTGAGGGACTGAGCTGCCACCCCAAGAACCCATACCAGCACTCTAGAACCCCCCCCTTCCCACTGGCCGCCAATATTGGAATGGGTGGAGAGGTGGAATACTGCGTCGGGGGACCAGCCCTCCCGTGTGAACATGGGACCCAACGGGTCCCAATTAGTCTAGTTTACAATATATATTAATGATTTGGACGAGGGAATTGAATGCAACATCTCCAAGTTTGCGGATGACACTAAGCTGGGGGTCAGTGTTAGCTGTGAGGAGGATGCTAGGAGGCTGCAAGGTGACCTGGATAGGCTGGGTGAGTGGGCAAATGCATGGCAGATGCAGTATACTGTGGATAAATGTGAGGTTATCCACATTGGTGGCAAAAACAGGAAAGCAGACTGTTATCTAAATGGTGGCCGATTAGGAAAAGGGGAGATACAACGAGACATGGGTGTCATGGTACACGAGTCATTGAAAGTAGGCATGCAGGTGCAGCAGGCAGTGAAGAAATCGAACGGTATGTTAGCATTCATAGCAAAAGGGTTTGAGTATAGGAGCAGGGAGATTCTACTGCAGTTGTACAGGGCCTTGGTGAGACCACAGCTGGAGTATTGCGTACAGTTTTGGTCTCCAAATCTGAGGAAGGACATTATTGCCATAGAGGGAGTGCAGAGAAGGTTCACCAGACTGATTCCTAGAATGTCAGGAGTGTCATATGAAGAAAGACTGGATAGACTCGGCTTGTACTCGCTAGAATTTAGGTGATTGAGCGGGGATCTCATAGAAACTTACAAAATTCTTAAAGGGTTGGACAGGCTAGATGCAGGAAGATTGTTCCCGATGTTGGGGAAGTCCAGGACAAGGGGTCACAGCTTAAGGAAAGAGGGGAAATCCTTTAGGACCAACATGAGAAAAACATTTTTCACACAGAGAGTGGTGAATCTCTGGAACTCTCTGCCACAGAAGGTAGTTGAGGCCAGTTCATTGGCTATATTTAAGAGGGAGTTAGATGTGGCCCTTGTGGCTAAAGGGATCAGGGGGTATGGAGAGAAGGCAGGTACGGGATACTGAGTTGGATGATCAGCCATGATCATATTGAATGGCGGTGCATGCTCGAAGGGCCGAATGGCCTACTCCTGCACCTATGTTCTACGTTTCTATGTTTCTATCACAAATGCTGCGGAGATGGCGCAGGCTGGCGGGAAACGAAAAGATTGACAGCGATGTCTGGAAACAGAAGTACTTCGCTGCATGACAACTCAGGTGCAGGGGCAATCGGCCAGCATAGACGAGCTCGCAAAACAGGCCGACATTGTCACAGAGACAACCACTGTGCTGCAGGTGACTGTGGTTAATGCAACAACTGTAAGCCGGAAAATGCACAGCGGGAACAGCAAATTGTAGCGCTCAATGCGCAAGCCAAGGCTTGGTGCCCAGCAGATCCATCCCCGTTTCAGGTTCAACGCAAACCTTAGAGATCGGGGGCGGGGCCGAGGCGACGCCCAACGCAATTGCTGGAAACACTGGAAATATGGTGCAGCCGCCTGGTCGTGTCGACATCCTTCCTCCTTCTGCAAACATCAATACCCGGGAAACGCCGAGGCCCGGCTGTAGAGGCGACTGCTGCTCGTGGACAAACTAGCTGCCGCCTTTTTCTGACCGACCGCCCCTCGGGTATACAACAACTCATTGACTGTGGTGCCGAGTTATAGGTTACCCCTCTCTGTTCCCAAGAGCGTTTTCACCCAAACCCCATATGTGTTTTCACCGCCGCAAACAATTCTAGCATTTTGGTCAGAAATCGGTCACGCTCGACTTCGGTCTGCAGAAAGCATTTCGCTGGATTTTCACAGTCGCCGACGTATCAAACCCCATTATCGGAGCGGATTTTCTTTTACACTTTTCTTTGCTGGTGGATATTAAAAATCGCCGCTTAAGTGATGACTGCACCCGCGCCCAGGTGAACTGCACCTGCAATTTGGCAAGGACTATCTCTCACCTTACCAGCCTCCAACCTAGCACCGGCCCATATCATAAGTTACTTAAACAATTTCCACGATTAATATCAAACACTCTGGCATGCATGGAATTCAGACCCGCGGCCCTCCAGGTTCGGCAAGAGCGCGCAGGTTACCCTAGATTGCCTCAAAGTCACAAAAGCCGAATTTGACCATATGTTGGATCTGGGGGATCAACCACAGGTCTAAGATTTGCTGGGCATCACCTCTTCACATGGTCCCGAAGAAGTCTCCCGGAGATTGGCGACCATGCGGCGACTACCGTTCACTAAACCATCTATTCCAGATGGATACAGCATCCCACATTTAGCGCCCATAGTGTCCATCCACAGTGACAATTACAAACCAATCCAGAATATGGTGCGCATTGAAGAAGGGTACCGATCTGAACCATCATCACCTCGCCGGGATATGCCTGACTCATTGACCTTGTACAACAAGGTTTATTTATCTAGAAATCCAAAACTTTTTCTTTGAGCCAGTTCATTACATTGTCTACTCCATCTACCTCAATTGTGTTGTGGATTGGCATTGATTACGGTTCCGCACGGGTTTGACTTCTTCATTTGTATGAGCTTCTTGAAGAATTAAATAGATTGTAACACATATAAAATGAGCACACGATTTATTTCTATTTCAATGATCTTTAACCGGGGGGCATTGCGAGAGTGAAGTAAAGCGGCCGTGGAAGCAAGTTGTAACACTGCACTGGAGGATCAGGAGGCCCGTGAAGTACACTGTAATACTGGTAATTTGATGACAGGGTCAAGAGACCAGACAGGCGAACAACGTCAACAAGAAAACTGTGAAATAGTGAAATAATTCTGGGAGCGTGTCAGCCCACAAACCTCACTGACTTCAAGGTTGTTAACAGACTTGACTTTGAGATTTCGCAAATGAGGCATAGAGCTATTCATAACGCATCTCAATTGGGATTTAATCTGAATGACGTAATGTTCATTTTCCAATCCGTAATGAAAGCATCAGCCGTGCACAAACCAATTGCTGTGCGCGCGTGTGTGCGTGGGTGTGTAGGTGGGGGGGGGGGGGGGGGGGGGGGGCAGCATGATATAAATTAATTACCCTGGAGGTGCTTTGCTTCAGCAAGGTCGCGGGCAGCTCGAAGACTGATCAATTCTCAGCCAACATGATTGCTACATTTTTGCAAGCAAGAAAAATATATTATATGATCATTGCTGTCATTGGCGTTCCTGGTAAGAACACGAGCATATTGAATTCTGCAATTTTTATGAGTGGAGTTTTCTGCTTCCGACGGTGCTGCGATGTTAACATATTAGTGACCGTAGCGCAGACATCGGCAGTAAGCGTTGACGTGAGTTTAAACAAATGATTTTATTTTATATTACATAGAAACATAGAAACATAGAAAATAGGTGCAAGAGTAGGCCATTCGGCCCTTCGAGCCTGCACCACCATTCGATATGATCATGGCTGATCATCCAACTCAGTATCCCATCCCTGCCTTCTCTCCATACCCCCTGATCCCTTTAGCCACAAGGGCCACATCTAACTCCCTCTTAAATGTAGCCAATGAATTGGCCTCAACTACCTTCTGTGGCAGAGAATTCCACAGATTCACCACTCTCTGTGTAAAAAATGATTTTCTCATCTCGGTCCTAAAAGACTTCCCTCTTATCCTTAAACTGTGACCCCTAGTTTTGGACTTCCCCAACATCGGGAATAATCTTCCTGCATCTAGCCTGTCCAATCCCTTAAGAATTCTGTAAGTTTCTATAAGAACCCCCGTCAATCTTCTGAATTGTAGCGTGTACAAGCCGAGTCTATCCAGTCTTTATTCATTTGAAAGTCCTGCCATCCCAGGAAGCAGTCTGGTGAACTTTCTCTGTACTACCTCTATGGCAAGAATGTTTTTCCTCAGATTGGGAGGCCAAAACTGTACAATAGACAGAGTTGACGTGGATAAGCTTTTCCCACTGAGAGTAGGGAAGCTTCAAACAAGGGGACATGACTTGAGAATTAAGGGACAGAAGTTTAGGTGTAACATGAGGGGGAACTTCTTTACTCAGAGAGTGGTGGCTGTGTGGAATTAGCTTCCAGTGAAGGTGGTGGAGGCAGGTTCGTTTTTTATCATTTAAAAATAAATTGGATAGTTATATGGACGGGAAAGGAATGGAGGGTTATGGTCTGAGCGCAGGTATATGGGACTAGGGGAGAATACGTGTTCGGCACGGACTAGAAGGGTCGAGATGGCCTGTTTCCGTGCTGTAATTGTTATATGGTTATATGGTTATATGGCAATACTCCAGGTGTGGTCTCACCAAGACCCTGTACAACTGCAGTAGAACCTCCCTGCTCTTATACTCAAATCCTTTTGCTATGAATGCTAACATACCATTTGCTTTCTTGACTGCCTGCTGCACCTGCATTCCTACTTTCAATGACTGGTGTACCATGACACCCAGGTCTCGTTGCATCTCCCCTTTTCCTAATCGGCCACCATTCAGATAACAGTCTACTTTCCTGTTTTTGCAACCAAAGTGGATAACCTCACATTTATCCACATTGTACTGCATCTGCCATGCATTTGCCCACTCACCCAACCTATCCAAGTCACCTTGCAGCCTCCTATCGTCCTCCTCGCAGCTAACACTGCCCCCCAGCTTCGTGTCATCCGCAAACTTGGAGATGTTGCATTCAATTCCCTCATCCAGATTATTAATATATATTGTAAATAGCTGGGGACCCAGCACTGAGCCTTGCAGTACCCCACTAGTCACTGCCTGCCATTCTGAAAAGGACCCGTTTACTCCTACTCTTTGCTTCCTGTCTGCCAGCCAGTTCTCTATCCACATCAATACTGAACCCCCAATACCGTGTACTTTAAGTTTGTATACTAATCTCTTTTGTGGGACCTTGTCGAAAGCCTTCTGAAAGTCCAGATATAACACATCCACTGGTTCTCCCTTATCCACTCTATTAGTTACTTCCTCGAAACATTCTATAAGGTTCGTCAGACCTGATTTACCTTTCATAAATTCATGCTGACTTTGTCCAATGAATTCACAACTTTCCAAATGTGCTGCTATCCCATCTTTAATAACTGACTCCAGAATTTCCCCCACCACCGATGTTAGACTAACTGGTCTGTAATTCCCCGTTTTCTCTCTCCCTCCCTTTTTAAAAAGTGGGGTTACATTAGCTACCCTCCAGTCCTCAGGAACTACTCCAGAACCTAAAGAGTTTTGAAACATTATCACTAATGCATCCACTATTTATGCGGCTCATTCCTTAAGTACTCTGGGATGCAACCTATCTGGCCCAGGGGATTTATCGGCCTTTAATCCACTCAATTTACCTAACACCACCTCCCGGCTAACCTGGATTTCACTCAGGTCCTCCATCTCATTTAACCCCCGGTCCCTTGCTATTTCCGGCAGATTATTTATGGCTTCCTTAGTGAAGACAGAACCAAAGTAGTTATTCAATTGGTCTGCCATGTCCTTGTTCCCCATGATCAATTCGCCTCTTTCTGAGTGCAAGGGTCCTACATTTGTTTTAACTAATCTTTTCCTCTTCACATATC
The DNA here is from genome assembly GCF_010909765.2 of Amblyraja radiata. Lineage (NCBI taxonomy): Eukaryota > Metazoa > Chordata > Chondrichthyes > Rajiformes > Rajidae > Amblyraja > Amblyraja radiata. Next base: position 21,308,265 of record NC_045992.1, on the reverse strand, counting down.
TATAAACACTTTTGTAGTCATTTTTTATGTTCCCTGCCAGTTTTCTTTCATAATCTATTTCCCCTTTCCTAATTAAGCCTTTTGTCCTCCTCTGCTGGACTGAATTTCTCCCAGTCCTCTGGTAGGCTGCTTGTTCTGGCTAATTTGTACGCTTCATCTTTTGTTTTGATACTATCCCTGATTTCCCTTGTTATCCACGGATGCACTACCTTCCCTGATCTATTCTTTTGCCAAACTGGGATGAACACTTGTTGTAGTTCATCCATGCAGTTTTTAAATGCCTTCCATTGCATATCCACCGTCAACCCTTTAAGAATCATTTGCCAGTCTATCTTGGCCAATTCACGGCTCTTACCCTCAAAGTCACCTTTCTTTAAGTTCAGGACCCTTGTTTCTGAATTAACAATGTCACTCTCCATCCTAATGAAGAACTCAACCATATTATGGTCACTCTTGCCCAAGGGGCCACGCACAACAAGACTGCTAACTAACCCTTCCTCATTACTCAATACCCAGTCTAGAATAGCCTGCTCTCTCGTTGGTTCCTCTACATGTTGGTTTAGAAAACTATCCCGCATACATTCCAAGAAATCCTCTTCCTCAGCACCCCTGCCAATTTGATTCACCCAATCTATATGTAGATTGAAGTCACCCATTATAATTGTTTTACCTTTGTTGCACGCATTTCTAATTTCCTGTTTGATGCCATCCCCAACTCCACTACTACTGTTAGGTGGCCAGTACACAACTCCCACTAGCGTTTTCTGCCCCTTAGTGTTTCGCAGCTCTACCCATATCGATTCTACATCCTCCAAGCTAATGTCCTTCCTTTCTATTGCGTTAATCTCCTCTCTAACCAGCAACGCTACCCCGCCTCCTTTTCCTTTCTGTCCATCCCTCCTGAATATTGAATATCCCTGGATATAATCATATAACCATATAACAATTACAGCACGGAAACAGGCCATCTCGGCCCTACAAGTCCGTGCCGAACAACTTTTTTCCCTTAGTCCCACCTGCCTGCACTCATACCATAACCCTCCATTCTCTTCTCATCCATATGCCTATCCAATTTATTTTTAAATGATACCAACGAACCTGCCGCTACCACTTCCACTGGAAGATCATTCCACACCGCTACCACTCTCTGAGTAAAGAAGTTCCCCCTCATGTTACCCCTAAACTTCTGTCCCTTAATTCTGAAGTCATGTCCTCTTGTTTGAATCTTCCCTATTCTCAAAGGGAAAAGCTTGATCACATCAACTCTGTCTATCCCTCTCATCATTTTAAAGACCTCTATCAAGTCCCCCCTTAACCTTCTGCGCTCCAGAGAACAAAGACCTAACTTATTCAACCTATCTCTGTAACTTAGTTGTTGAAACCCAGGCAACATTCTAGTAAATCTCCTCTGTACTCTCTCTATTTTGTTGACATCCTTCCTATAATTTGGCGACCAAAATTGTACACCATACTCCAGATTTGGTCTCACCAATGCCTTGTACAATTTTAACATTACATCCCAGCTTCTATACCGAATGCTCTGATTTATAAAGGCTAGCATACCAAAAGCTTTCTTTACCACCCTATCTATATGAGATTCCACCTTCAAGGAACTATGCACGGTTATTCCCAGATCCCTCTGTTCAACTGTATTCTTCAATTCCCTACCATTTATCATGTACGTCCTATTTTGATTTGTCCTGCCAAGGTGTAACACCTCACATTTATCAGCATTAAACTCCATCTGCCATCTTTCAGCCCATTTTTCCAAATGGCCTAAATCACTCTGTAGACTTTGGAAATCCTCTTCATTATCCACAACACCCCCTATCTTGGTATCATCTGCATACTTACTAATCCAATTTACCGCCCCTTCATCCAGATCATTGATGTACATGACAAACAACAAAGGACCCAACACAGATCCCTGAGGCACCCCACTAGTCACCTGCCTCCAACCCGACAAACAGCCTTCCACCATTACCCTTTGGCTTCTCCCATTCAGCCACTGCTGAATCCATCTTGCTATTCCTGCATTTATACCCAACAGTTTAACCTTCTTAACCAACCTTCCATGAGGAACCTTGTCAAAGGCCTTACTAAAGTCCATATAGACAACATCCACTGCTTTACCCTCGTCAATTTCCCTAGTAACCTCTTCAAAAAATTCAAGAAGATTAGTCAAACATGACCTTCCAGGCACAAATCCATGTTGACTGTTCCTAATCAGACCCTGTTTATCCAGATGCGTATATATATTATCTCTAAGTATCTTTTCCATTAATTTGCCCACCACTGAAGTCAAACTAACAGTTCTATAATTGCTAGGTTTACTCTTAGAACCCTTTTTAAACAATGGAACAACATGCGCAGTACGCCAATCCTCGGGGACTATTCCCGTTTCTAATGACATTTGAAATATTTCTGTCATAGCCCCGGCTATTTCTACACTAACTTCCCTCAATGTCCTAGGGAATATCCTGTCAGGACCTGGAGACTTATCCACTTTTATATTTTTCAAAAGTGTCAGTACTTCTTTTACTTTGAAACTCATAGTACCCATAACTACTCTACTCGTTTTCCTTACCTCACATAATTCAATATCCTTCTACTTGGTGAATACCGAAGAAAAGAAATTGTTCAATATCTCCCCCATCTCTTTTGGCTCTGCAGATAGCTGCCCACTCTGTTTCTCCAATGGACCAATTTTATCCCTCGTTATCCTTTTGCTATTAATATAGCTGTCGAAACCCTTTGGATTTACTTTCACCTTACTTGCCAAAGCAACCTCATATCTTCTTTTAGCTTTTCTAATTTCTTTCTTAAGATTCTTTTTACATTCCTTATACTCCGTTCCCAGCCTTGGTCACCCTGGAGCCATGTCTCCGTGATCCCAACCATATCATATTCGTTGATAACTATCTGCACATTCAACTCATCCACCTTATTACGAATGCTCCTTGCATTAAGATACAAAGCCTTCAGGCTTGTTTTTACAACACTCTTACAATTATGTTGAAAAGTGGCCCTTTTTGATTTTTGCCCTGGATTTGTTTGCCTGCCACTTTTACTTTTCACCTTGCTACTTATTGCTTCTACCCTCATTTTACACCCCTCTGCCTCTCTGCTCTTGCATATTCTGTTAGTGACCGCAAATGGACCAGCAGTAGAAACCAGGAAGACAACGACAGTGTATCTTGCAAATTGAGAGTTTACCAACTGATAGACGGATCAAATATGTATTTCCCCAGGGGTTATTTTAATTTCCAATTACTAATGATACAAGGAATAAGATAAGAACCAATGCTGATAGATCTGGTAGACACAAAATGGCGGAGTAACTCAGCGGGCCAGGCAGCATCTCTGGAGAGAAGGAATGGGTGACGTTAGGGTCGAGACTCTTATTCAGACTGATGTCAGGTGAGTGGACAGTACAAAGATAAAATGTAGTTGGAGACAGTAAGACTGGTAGCAGAACTGGGAATGGGTGGGGATAGAGAGAGAGGGAAATCAAGGGCTTCTTGAAGTTAGTGAAGTCAATGTTCATATCGCTTGGGTGCAAGCTATCCAAGCGAAATATGAGGTAATGTTCCTCCAATTTGCGCTGGGCCTCACTCTGAGACTGGAGGAGGCCCCTTGAGACTCTTGAAAGGCGCCCATAAATAAAATGTATTATTATTATTATTATTATGACCGATAGGTCAGTGTGGGAATGTAAGGGGGAGTTAAAGTGTTGAGCAACCGGGAGATCAGGTAGGCTTATGCGGTTCACTGAACCGTTTGCCGATCCTGCGCTTGGTCTTGCAGATATACAGGAGTCCACATCTGGCACAGAGAATACAGTAGATGAGGTTGGACGAGGTGCAAGTGAACCTCTGCCTCACCTGAAACGAATGTCGGGGTCCTAGGACGGAGTCGAGGGGGGGGGGGGGGGGGTATGGGGACAGGTCTGGTGTGGCATCTTCTGCGGTTGCAGGGGAAGGTACCTGGGGAGGGGGTGGTTTGGGTGGGAAGGGACGAGTTGACCAGGGAGTTACGGAGGGAACGGTGCCTGCGGAAAGCGGAAAGGGGTGGTGAAGGGAAGATGTGGTTAGTAGTGGGATCCCGTTGGAGGGGGCGAAAATGTCAGAGGAGTATGTGCTATACGTGGCGGCTGATGGGGTGGAAGGTGCGGACAAAGGGGGACTCTGTCTTTGTCACGAATGGGGGAGAAGGGGAGCAAGAGCGGAGTTGCGGGATATCGAAAGCCCTAGTGAGAACCTTATCCATAGCGGAGGAGGGGAACTCACGTTTCTTAAACAATGAGGACATCTCATTGAAAAGGCTAGGCTTCTATTCACTGGAGTTTAAAAAGATGAGGGGGGATTTTATAGAAACATATAACATTATAAAAGGACTGGACAAGCTAGATTCAGGAAAAGTGTTCCCAATGTTGGGCGAGTCCAGAACCAGGGGGCACAGTCTTAGAATAAAGGGGAGGCCATGGCATAAAGGGAAGACTGAGGTGAGAAAAAAATTCATCCAGAGAGTTGCGAATTTGAGGAATTCGCTGCCACAGAGGGCAGTGGAGGCCAAATCACTGGATGGATTTAAGAGAGAGTTAAACAGAGCTCTAGGGGCTAGTGGAATCAGGGGATAGTGGGAGAAGGCAGGCACTGGTTATTGATTGAGGACGATCAGCCATGATCACAATGAATGGCGGTGCTGGCTCGAAGGGCCGAATGAGCTCCTCCTGCACCTATCTTCTATGTTTCTATGTTTCTATGTATGGAACACCTCATCCTGGGCGGAGGAATTGGGAGTAGGGGATAGATTCGTTACAGGGAGCCTATAAATTGGTCTTGGTGTGTAGGTAGCAAATAACATTGAACAAGTGTGAACATGTGATCAATGGTCCGCATGGATTCGATGGGCTGAAAGGCCTGTTTTCATGCCGTCTCTCGAAATTAAACCAAATCCGGTATTCGACAAAAGGCTGGGCATTTGTGGTGACCGGGGGAAAGAGTTCCACGAGAACTTATTCTCAAGTCTTATTCTGTTACTGCGCCATCGCCCCTTTTCATTCAATTCTAGTGTCCTACCTATGAACATGGAACAAATCATTAAACAATGAACGTAGAACAGTACTGCACAGGCGCAGGCCGTTGGGCCCATAATATTTGGGCCGAGCATGATATCAAGTTAAACTGATCTTATCTGCCAAAACAGGGTCGTTATCCCATTTTTCTCTGCACTTCCAAGTGCCTACCTAAAAGTCTCTTCAACGCCATAATCCACCGCCACTGCGTTCCATGCCCGCACTCTCTCTGCATAAAAAAGCTTGTCCCGCACATCTGTATTAGACTTCCCCCCTCTCAATTTAACGCAATGCCCTCTAGTGGTGAATATCCCCGCCCTGCGAATACGATTCTGACTGTCTACTATATTTATGTTTCTCATAATTTAATATACTACTATCAAGTCTGCCCTCAACCTCTGACGTTCTGAAGAAAACAACCCGTCTATCGAAACTGCAGAAATCTTCTAATCGCTGCACCATTCTAGCAAACCTCCTCTGCACCATCTCCAAAACCTGTAACGGGACGACCAGAACTGCACGCAAAATTACAAACGCGGTCCGACCAAAGTACTATAGAGCTGCCCTGACTGCTGACTCTTCCTCTTCCTCGCCTTCTGATTCTTAGGTTCAACGCCCATAGAAATGCAGGCAAACGTGCAATATGCCCCTTTGTGTCCCTTATCTACTTCAGCGAGCTATGCTCTTCGACTCCAAGGTCCCTCTGAACATTAATGCTGTTAAGGGGCTTGCCAATAACTGTATACGGCCCCATTACATTTAAGCTCAAAACGTGCAACATCTCTTTATTCGTGTTAAACTCCACCTGCCATTTCTCCGCCCATTGAGGCAGCTGATCTATATCGCGCTGTATCTTCTAACACCCTTCCCCACTGTCTGTAACTGCTCCAATCTTGGTGTTGTTCGCAAACGTATGCACCAATCCATTTAGGATCGCGACCCGTTCACACACACATATACATATACACTACACACACGCACACACACACACCGATATATAATCACACACACACACACACACACACACACACACATACACACACACACACACACACACGCATACACGCACACACACGCGCGCACACTTATATATACACACACACACGCACGTACGCACACACACCAATATATATATATATATCACTCACACACACACACACACACACACACACACACACACACACACACACACACACACACACACACACACACACACACACACACACACACACACACACACACACACACACACACACACACACTCACACACACACACACACTCACACACACACACACACACACACACACACACACACACACACACACACACACACACACACACACACACACACACACACACACACACACACTCACGCACACACACACATAAATATACTAGATCAAGTGCAGACCCGGGGGGGGGGGGGGGGGGGTTTATTAAAAAATTGTACATAAACACGACGAAATTTAACGAGGAGTGGATACTTGGAATGAAAAGTGAGATCTGGGTCTGACGTTGGCGTAGCAACGAATCAAAGGCTGGCAGCCACAAGTCAGAAACACACACAGCCAGCCAGCCAGCCACAGAGTTTTAAATATAGATAGATATATATATATACTAGACCAAGTGCAGACCCGTTGGGTCTGTTCCTGCAACGCGCGGTTGTAAGGGCGGCGGCTGACGTCATCGCGCAACGCCACGCACTAGGCATACGCCGACAAGACGCTGCGTACGACGTCGAGACGCTGCGAACGCCCTCAATGCGCCTGCGGGCCGCCAGGCAGTTGAGAGATGGGGGGAGAGAGAGGGGGAGAGGGGGGCTGAGAGGTGGGGGGGAATGGAGGGGGAGAGGTGGGGGTAAGGGAGGGGGAGGGGGGAGAGGGTAGAGGGAAGGGGTGGAGAGCGGAAGGAGTGGAGGGGAGGGGGGGGGGCAGGGGATTTAGGGGAGGGCAGGGGGGTAGGGGAGAGGAAGGGGGAGAGAGAGAGGGAGGAGAGAGAGAGGGAGAGAGGGGGAGGGGGGAGAGAGAGCGGGAGAGAGAGAGAGAGTAGGTAGAGAGAGCGCGGGAGAGAGAGAGAGGTTAAATTGAAGCTGAGGTGAAAGGTAGCTCTGCTAACCTGCAACATAATGCAGAAACAGAGGCGTGTGAGTTTCAGGGGAGCGCGAAAAACGGAATCTTGTGAGTTTGTGTTCTCCGGCAGAAGTCCCGCGTGAGTGAAAGGGAGCGCGGGCATCAGCCAACAGACCTGCCATTGTCGGAGAACGGATGATATCCATTTTACTGTGCAGTGACACCGCAGTTGATTATCCATGATTCAACCCACACAACACTCTCGTTACCGCGTCATGTCATGCGGAATATGGGCGTTGGACATGTACAATATATGCCCTTCCATCTAGAATGTTTGTGAAGACCACGACGGTACTTCCGCCCACACAAATGTCATTATCCACCCGGTCACTGCCTATACCCCTTACTATGTAAATGCCTCTTTAGTAGGACGAAGTGTCCCCACCACAAGTGTCCTCACCACAATAATCACGTATCTGAGTTCTCCACAGATGCTGGACCCACTGATTTACCACAACACTTTGTGTCTTTTGTTTAAACCAGCGTCTACAGTTCCATGTGTAATAGTTGCTGTTGTACTTGTTTCCACCACCACACCCGGCAGCGCGTTGTCGGCACATTCCCCCACTATTTAAAACACGTGCCTTGCGAATGGCCTTCAAACAGGAAAATCCCTCTAACGTATGCCCTCTGGCAATTGATTTTTACATTGAATAATTCTAACTATCAGACGTTGTTTACCAGGCTTATTCGACTCCTGAAATGTTCGAACAATGGCGTTCCAGATATCTATCCGACAAAATGAGACCTGTCAGCCCGTCAAGGCCGTGCCAGGCATCAAATCATTCCCATCCCACTAACATTTCCCTGCAAACTATTTTTCCTAAACCTGCTCTGAGTAATAAATTATGCAGCCACACAAGAAAGTGCCTTCAGGAGAGAAATACATGTTCATACCTGTTGCTTTCTCTGTGAGTTGCAACTTCCGCGTGACATTTCCCCCCTTCACAGGACTTCGACAATATGACGAGCGTTTAGTTCATCTGAGGCACATGTGCTGACCGTAATGCAGAAACAGGTCTTTCCGCTCATGTGCCCACATCGACGAAAGTGCCCATCTGAGCTCGCCTCAGTTTTTCTAGCCTTCAGCTACTTTTCTATCCACTTACCTATCTAAACCGCTTTTAAATATTTGGATTGAACACGCTTCTACAACCGCCAATGGCAATATTCTATATTAAAATACACAACTACTCATTTTGTCACAAATATGCTCCTTAGATTACCTGTCAATTACTCGGCCTCTATACGGACAAATGCGCTCTGGATTAATCACGTAAAGGACTTGCCTCGAAAAACCGCTCGATAGTCGCGAGTAGCCATAAGTTTGTCACTCTTCGCTTTGCATTTCCAGTGAATTTAGTGACGATTGTGATCCTGTCCCGGGGAAAGTGCGGCCTTTCCACCTGCACTACGCGCTACCTGGTGGCCATGGCTGTGGCCGATCTACTGACCATCATCAGTGACGTAATTCTTTGGCGAGTCAGCTATTATTATTTCCCCGGGACTTTCCTGGACATCACCCCTGTGTGTAGTTCCATCGCTGTCGCAGGATTTGCAGCTGTAAACTGTTCTGTCTGGTTCACCGTCACTTTCACCTTTGATCGATTTGTCGCTATTTGTTGCCGGAAGCTGAAGACAAAATACTGTACCGGAAAAATGGCGACTACAGTCTTGACGACAACAGGTGTTCTGCTTTGCTTAAAAAACGTCCCTTTCTACTTTGCGTATCATCCCAGGAAGGTGATCGACAATGTACCTTGGGACTGCTTTCGGATGCCCAGGTCCTTTACGGACATCGAGTGGGTTGTGTTTGATTGGCTCAATACCATACTAACGCCGTTACTGCCCTTCGGTATAATACTTGTGCTTAACGCACTGACAGTCCAGCACATTTTAGTGGCCAGCCGAGTCCGTAAGGGGCTCAGAGGTCAGAGTGGCGGGAAGAAATGCAGTGACCCGCAAATGGAAAGCAGGAGGAGGTCAGTGATATTACTTTTTACCATATCCAGCAGTTTCATCCTTCTCTGGTTTGTGAATGTTGTCGATTTCGTATACTACACCGTTGCCCGCGAAAATCCCCACACATACAACGATTCCAAACGCATCTTCTCACAGTCCGGAATCATTTTGCGGCTTTTAAGTTCTTGCACAAATACATTTATTTATGGGGTGACTCAGTCCAAGTTCAGAAAACAGTTCCTGAACGTAGTAAAATATCCATTCACCTCAACTATTCATTTAATTAGTAAACTCAGCTGCGCACAGCGTCAATACGGATGACGATTCTTCCCATTCATATAAATCTGGTTATCAAAAATATATTGTGTCACACAGTTGTAAAGAAAAAGAATCGCGCAGTATATAAAGAGGCCCATGGGTCCACTTTGCTCTTGCCGATAATTTGGCACCTAGGACAAATCCCTGTTGCCTTCATTTATCCCATAGTCTTCAAAACACCTCCTATCCATATATTGAATATATTTTAAGGAGAGCTCCCCCTTTAGGCGAGCCCCCCACCCCTCACCCCACTCACCATCAACAACACCACCATATGGAAGTATTTTAAGTTCCTGGGAACCATCATCTCCAAGGACCTTAAATGAGGGGCCACCATCGACTCCTCAGTCAAAAAGGCATAACAGCTGAGGAAGCACAATCTGCCACAGGCAACGATGGTCCAATTTAGGAAATGTTAGGAAATGAGACGGGTCAGGTGGCAGAGGTATGCGTTGGGGAACAGTTCGGGACCAGTGATCACAATACCATTAGTTTCAATATAATTATGGAGAGGGTCAGAACTGGACCTAGGGTTGAGATTTTTGATTGAAGAAAGGCTAACTGAGGAGATGCGAAAGGATTTAAAAGGAGTAAATTGGGACAGTTTGTTTTATGGGAAAGATGTGGAAGAGAAATGGAGGACATTTAAAGGTGACATTTTAAGAGTACAGAATCTTGATGTCCCTGTTCGGTTGAAAGGAAATAGTAAAAATTGGAAAGGGCCATGGTTTTCAAGGGAAATTGGACAATTGGTTCGGAAAAAGAGAGAGATCTACAATATTTATAGACAGCATGGAGTAAATGAGATCCTTGAGGAGTATAAAGAATGTAAAAAGAATCTTAAGAAATAAATTAGAAAAGCTAAAAGAAGATATGAGGTTGTTTTGGCAAGTAAGGTGAAAGTAAATCCAAAGGGTTTCTACAGATATATTAATAGCAAAAGGATAACGAGGGATAACATTGGTCCATTAGAGAGTCAGAATGGACAGCTATCTGCAGAGCAAAAAGAGATGGGGGAGATATTGAACAATTTCTTTTCTTCGGTATTCACCAAGGAGAAGGATATTGAATTATGTGAGGTAAGGGAAACAAGTAGAGTAGCTATGGAAACTATGAGATTCAAAGAAGAGGAAGTACTGACACTTTTGAGAAATATAAAAGTGGATACGTCTCTAGGTCCGGACAGGATATTCCCTAGGACATTGAGGGAAGTTAGTGTAGAAATAGCAGGGGCTATGAAAGAAACATTTCAAATGTCATTAGAAACGGGATTAATGCCGGAGGATTGGTGTACTGCGCATGTTGTTCCATTGTTTAAAAAGGGGTCTAAGAGTAAACCTAGCAATTATAGACCTGTTAGTTTGACGTCAGTGTTCAAAAGGGAACTGCAGATGCTGGAATATCGAAGGTACACAAAATTGCTGGAGGAACTCAGCGGGTGCAGCAGCATCTATGGAGCGAAGGAAATAGGCGACGTTTCGGGCCGAAACCCTTCTTCAGACTGATAGGGGGTGGGGAAAGAAAGAAGGACAAAGGGAGGAGGAGGAGGAGCCCGAGGGCGGGCGGATGGGAGGAGACAGCTAGAGGGTGAAGGAAGGGGAGGGGGGGAGGGGACAGCACGGGCTAGCCAAATTGGGAGAATTCAATGTTGATGCCAAGGGGACGCAAGGACCCCAGACGGAATATGAGGTGCTGTTCCTCCAATTTCCGCTGTTGCTCACTCTGGCAATGGAGGAGACCCAGGACAGAGAGGTCGGATTGGGAATGGGAGGGGGAGTTGAAGTGCTGAGCCACCGGGAGGTCAGGTAGGTTATTGCGGACTGAGCGGAGGTGTTCGGCGAAACGGTCGCCCAACCTACGCTTGGTCTCACCGATGTAAATCAGCTGACATCTAGAGCAGCGGATGCAGTAGATGAGGTTGGAGGAGATACAGGTGAACCTTTGTCGCACCTGGAACGACTGCTTGGGACCTTGAATGGAGTCGAGGGGGGAGGTGAAGGGACAGGTGTTGCATTTCTTGCGGTTGCAACGGAAAGTGCCCGGGGAGGGGGTGGTGCGGGAGGGAAGTGAAGAATTGACGAGGGAGTTGCGGAGGGAGCGGTCTTTGCGGAAGGCAGACATGGGGGGAGATGGGAAGATGTGGCGAGTGGTGGGGTCACGTTGGAGGTGGCGGAAATGGCGGAGGATTATGTGACGTCAGTGGTGGGCAAATTAATGGAAAGGATACTTAGAGATAATATATATAAGCATCTGGATAAACAGGGTCTGATTAGGAACAGTCAACATGGATTTGTGCCTGGAAGGTCATGTTTGACTAATCTTCTTGAATTTTTTGAAGAGGTTACTCTGGAAATTGATGAGGGTAAAGCAGTGGATGTTGTGTATATGGACTTCAGTAAGGTCTTTGACAAGGTTCCTCACGGAAGGTTGATTAAGAAGGTTCAATTGTTGGGTATTAATGGTGGAGTAGCAAGATGGATTCAACAGTGGCTGAATGGGAGATGCCAGAGAGTAATGGTGGATGGGTGTTTGTCAGGTTGGAGGCCAGTGACTAGTGGGGTGCCACAGGGATCTGTGTTAGGTCCACTGTTGTTTGTCATGTACATCAATGATCTGGATGATGGTGTGGTAAATTGGATTAGTAAGTATGCAGCTGATACTAAGATAGGTGGGGTTGTGGATAATGAAGTAGATTTTCAAAGTCTACAGAGAGATTTATGCCAGTTGGAAGAGTGGGCTGAAAGATGGCAGATGGAGTTTAATGCTGATAAGTGTGAGCTGCTACATCTTGGCAGGACAAATCAAAATAGGACGTACATGGTAAATGGTAGGGAATTGAAGAATGCAGGTGAACAGAGGGATCTGGGAATAACTGTGCACAGTTCCCTGAAAGGGGAACTCATGTAGATAGGGTGGTAAAGAAAGATTTTGGTGTGCAGGCCTTCATAAATCAGAGCATTGAGTATAGAAGTTGGGATGTAATGTTAAAATTGTACAAGGCATTGGTGAGGCCAATTCTGGAGTATGGTGTACAATTTTTGTCGCCTGATTATAGGAAGGATGTCAACAAAATAGAGAGAGTACAGAGGAGATTTACTAGAATGTTGCCTGGGTTTCAGCAATTAAGTTACAGAGAAATGTTGAACAAGTTAGGGCTTTATTCTTTGGAGCGCAGAAGGTTAAGAGGGGACTTGATAGAGGTCTTTAAAATGATGAGAGGGATAGACAGAGTTGACGTGGATAAGCTTTTCCCACTGAGAGTAGGGAAGATTCAAACAAGGGGACATGACTTGAGAATTAAGGGACAGAAGTTTAGGGGTAACACGAGGGGGAACTTCTTTACTCAGAGAGTGGTGGCTGTGTGGAATGAGATTCCAGTGAAGGTGGTGGAGGCAGGTTCGTTTTTATCATTTAAAAATAAATTGGATAGTTATATGGACGGGAAAGGAATGGAGGGTTATGGTCTGAGCGCAGGTATATGGGACTAGGGGAGAATACGTGTTCGGCACGGACTAGAAGGATCGAGGTGGCCTGTTTCCGTGCTGTAATTGTTATATGGTTATATGGTTATAATTCTATACGGCCATCGTAGAGTCTGTCCTCACCTTCTCCGTCATGGTCTGGTTTGGCTCAGCCACCAAGCACGACACCTGGAGGCTGCAGCGAATCGTCCGATCAGCAGAGAAGGTTATTGGCTGCAACCTTCTCTCCATTGATGAACTGTACACTTCATGGACCAGGAAGCGAGCGGGCAAGTTCATCTCTGATCCCACTCACCCAGGCGACAAACACTTTGAATCACTTCCCTCTGGAAGGCGACTCCGGGCTGTCAAAGCTGCCACAGCCAGACACAAAAACAACTTTTTCTCCACGAGTAGTAGCTCTACATAATAAGCAAAAATCTGTAGCCTCCTTTTGCTCTGGTATTTTATTTAATTCACATGTATAATCGATAATGTTTTATTATTATTGTTTAATGTTTTATGTGTCATTCCTAATTATCGCTGGATGTCATGTTGCCACTTGCGGGCGGAGCACCAAGGCAAATTCCTTGTCCATGAATACTTGGTGAATAAACGTTTTCATTCATTTAAATAAATAAGTGTTCATTTAAATAAATAAGCTCGTTTCAGGCACGGCCCAGTAACATATTGGTTAATGTATTCTTCAACCTTTTCAATTTCATCCCACCGATTCCGTGCCGAACACCAGGTTACATTAAAGGTATCTCAGACCGTTCCATTAATCTGACTTTTGTTTCAAAGCATCGTCCTCCAACTACCTCCTCGATTCCAACACAGCCACACAATCGGAGCATTATGATATGGGTAACTCTCACGTCGACTGGCGCATTTCTGCGACATGGGAGGAGCCGCAGGACCCAGTTAAGTCCAGGAAGTCAAAGGGGGAATAAGCAGCAGAGATCAGGATTAAACCCGGGTCGCTATTCTACGATTGACCAGCTAAATTCCATAGCGATCAGTATGGGTTTAGTATAAATTGGTGCGTGATGGTTGGTGCGGAATCGGATGTGTGTAGTATGATCGTCCGACGCTAACAAGCCATCAACACAATTAATTTTCCCACTACAAACTTTAGTAAAGAGTAATTTGTAAGATTTGAAACGAGCAATAAAATATCCGCATAAAAGGCTAAAGTAAAACCACCGTGTCGCAGTGAAGAGAGACATGTAACGTCATGTGGAATGGGACTCTAAAATCTGTCCAGACCGGATATCCTTCTTGAATGAGGAATGTACAACCATCGTCTTGTTGTCAGCAAGTGTTTCTCCTAGTATGGAGGGGGCGTTGCGTCCACGGACACTGGCAGTTACGTTGGAGTTGATTTGGTCAGGTTTGTATGAAATGTTACACAAAAGCGCAAACAAAATCTACGGAAAGCTTGTCGTTGCAATGGTGCTGTCTCCCGTGGGAAAGTGCGAATGCGCTTCAAACGTCCGCGTCCCGATAATATTGTTGAAGTACAATGTAACAAATGTTCCGCTGTACAATATGTATCCCTCCAAGAATGAAATAAAAGTTTAAAATGTTGGAAAATCTCAGCAGAATGTTGGTATCATTTAAAAATAAATTGGATAGGCATATGGATGAGAATGGAATGGAGGGTTATGGTATGAGTGCAGGCAGGTGGGACTAAGGGTAAACAGTTGTTCGGCACGGACTTGTAGGGCCGAGATGGCCTGTTTCCGTGCTGTAATTGTTATATGGTTATATGGTTATAAGGTTTGCGGCAAGGTCTTGCAAGTGATAAGTGGTGCATCGACACAAGTGAGGAGGGTTGATTGGATGGCTGGTGGAGATAGTAACAATGGCAAGATGTGAAATGAAGACACAGCGCTGACCTGGAATGAAAGAAGAGGAGGAATGGTGCGACGCTGGGGAGAGCTATGTGGGTTGAAGATGACATGTGGAAGGGGAAAGAGAATGTGGTGGTACATGGAAATGTAGAACGCGGTGTAGTGAAGAGAGATTAATAAATCGAGGGGGGAAGGAACACAGTGACGCAGTTAATGGGAAAGGTGTGGGCAGGGGGTGGGATGGAAAATGATAAAGACCGACATTGTTGAAGTTGTGGTCAAACAACTACTAACCTCTGACTCTTGAGATCAAGTTTGTTTTTCATCGAATTATCCAGCGTTCTATGGATCGTAAACGACGAACCATCCCGACTGGCACACAGCGTGCATGTTTGCAGGGAAGCCTAATCTTGAGTAGAATGACCGAGACCAACAAATTGTAGTTCGCACGCCTATAAAGTGCCCGAAGGTTGACACGAAATCCGTGAAAATGTTTTTAACTCATGGAGATTATTTGTTTGTAAAACGTTGAATGCCATTTCCGGTGCTATGGTCGTTGTTCAAATAAATCTGTTTTAACGCCACCCATGGACCATTGTGATTAGTTCATGCTGTTTATTTTAATTTATAGAAACATAGAAACATCGAAACAGGAGGCCATTCGGCCCTTAGAGCCAGCACAGCCATTCATTGTGATCATGGCTGATCGTCCCATATCAATAACCCGTGCCTGCCTTCTCCCCATATCCCTTGACTCCATTAACCCCTAGAGCTCTATCTAACTCTCTCTTAAATCCATCCAGTGACTTGGCCTCCACTGCCCTCTGTGGCAGGGAATTCCATAAATTCACAGCTCTCTGGGTGAAAACGTTTTTTCTCACCTCAGTCTTAAAATACCTCCCTTTTATTCTAACGGTGGCCCCTGGTTCTGGACTCGCCCCACATTGGGAACATATTTCCTGCATCTAGCTTGACCAGTCCTTTTATAATTTTATATGTTTCTATAAGATACCCCCTCATCCTTCTAAACTCCAATGAATACAAGCATAGTCTTTTCAATCTTTCCTCATATGACAGTCCCGCCATCCCAGGGATCAATCTCGTGAACCTACGCCGCACTGCCTCAATCACAAGGATGTCCTTCCTCAAATTAGGAGACCAAAACTGTACACAATACTCCAGATGTACTCACCATAGCCCCTTACAACTGCAGAAGAAGAGACACAACATGTAAACACGCCCTTCGGCCCACCGTCTCGTCGCCAACCATAGACCAGACATTCACACCTGCTTTATGTTATCCTGCTTACGCATCCACTCCCTACACACTGAGGATAATTTGCAGACACCAATTAATCTACAACCCCGCGGCTCCTTGGTTTGTGGGACGAAAGCGGCGCACCTGGGGCAAACTCACACGGTTACAGGGAGAAGGTGCAAACCTCGCACATGCGGCACTCGAGGTCGGACTCGAACCCGGATGGTGTGAAGCATTGCCGATCCTGATGGCACACCAATGGTTATAACGCGGCAATATAGATTACATATGTCTAGCACTCTCTGACTCTTAGGACCAAGTCTATTTTCAATTCAGTCCTTCAACTAACTATGAACGCCACGTGTCTAACCATCCCAATCGGGGTTATTTGTTGTTAATACTTAGAATCCAATTTCCGGTTGATGGTCGTTCAATAAATCTATAGTGCCAGTCATGACCCATTGTGATTCTCCTATTGTCATGTGAATTCAGAGATATGGCATGGAAACAGGTTGTTCGACCCAAAGACGCCACCCCAACCATCCATCAGCCGTTCACACGTTCTTTGTTATCCCACTTTCGCATCAATCCCATACACTCCATGACAATTTACAGAGGCCAATTAACCCACACACCCGCAGGTCTCGGGGACAAAACCGGAGGAACCCACGCGGTCACAGGGAGTACGTGCACACTGCGCACAGACAGCACAGGTCGGGGTTGATGTCGGGTCTCTGGAAGAGCCCTGCAATCGGCGTCACTCTGCCGCCTCATCGAGATGCAATTTCATTTCAACTCATGGAGTGTTGTGCATATTTCTCGTTCCCGTGTTAGATGGAAAGGATGCGGAAACATGGCACAATTGTTTTCCCGGGACTGCAGGGATTCATATAACCATATACCCATATAACAATTACAGCACGGAAACAGGCCATCTCGGCCCTTCTAGTCCGTGCCGAACATGTATTCTCCCCTAGTCCCATCTACCTGCACTCAGACCATAACCCTGCATTCCTTTCCCGTCTATCCAATTTATTTTTAAATGATAAAATCGAACCTGCCTCCACCCCTTCACTGGAAGCTTATTCCACACAGCTACCACTCTCTGAGTAAAGAAGTTCCCCCTCGTGTTACTCCTAAACGTATGTCCCTTAATTCTCAAGTCAGTTAGAAAAGTAAGAATATTTTCCTCGGAGTAGGATTTTGTTTAAGTTAGAGAGTCTGAATATACTTTTGTCTTTTAATTTCGTCGGAACGTCGGGTGCAGGGCCATTACTCTATAGATATATAACACAAAGCAAGAGGGGCATCGACAAGGTGGATACTCGCCATAATTTCCCTAGGCTAGCCAACTACAATAATACAGAACATAAATTTCAAGTGACATTTAAGGAGTTAACTGCATTCGGCAAGTTCCGGAGACATTCAGAAAAGTATCTGAATCGACAAAGAATAGAAGTACAATTCCATAATGCGGCATATATTGTGCAAATGGGCAAGGTATTAACATGATGGTCCAGCAGGCCTATGTCTGTGGTATGAGACCTCTAATTCTGTGATACCTACTGTACGGCGTTATCTTCCAGAGACTGTCATACCAGTCTCTTTACTTCTGCCATCTTACAAAGTTGTTTGCCTTTTTTGACGATCAGTTTTCTACCGTGTCATTGATTCGTCGTTTATCGCTTGTTCTTCAAGGCAATCTGAATCGGTGCAATGTATAATTCTTCCATGTGACACAGGATTCATTGTGATCCCTACTCACAACTTGTTATCTTCTCACGGCAGAACACACATTATTGTAGTCAGCAACGGTGAACCAATCGCGTTAATACGCCATGCACACAGCGGAAGAAACCAGGAGTAAATAACAGCAAGAAACCAACCGGTCCTTGAGGGCTGCCACTGCAATCACCAAGATCATGGCCACTCTATGCACGACGTTAAACCCTTTTAGGTGTCAGGTCCTCATCATACTGAATTCCTTGATTATTTTCAAATCACATATTCACCTCCACATTAACAATGAGGTTCGGGTCCGTAAATATCCCAGAATACACGAAATATCCCAAATAACCATAAAAATACCAGGATCACGGAGGTAATAGAATCAGCTCAAGTTCCTATACCCAGAGACAATTGAACGAACACCGAAATCAATAAGACCAAATGAACAAGATATTCCCAAACGTCTCTCCTATGTGTGATAAATGTCTCCTCCAAGAAGCGACTACAACCCATTCCTTGTATAAAGTTACAAAACATCTGGAGGGGAATATTTGATACCTTCACTAAAATACTTTAAATTAAATTGGAACTAGATATAAAACTGATCACATTAGGTATGTCAGAGGCCTGCTCTAAGCGAACGATATTTCAAAGGCTTTTCCTCAATTACGGCCTAATAACACCGAAAAAACTAATGCTCAAATTTGGGAAATATACAGCAGTTCCCACAGTGAAGATGTGGATTACAGATATGTCCGAGACACTACTTTTAGAAAACATTAGGCTTGTCTTGGCGGAAAAAGCAGATCAACTTCTAGAGACATGGTTGCCTTTCATTGAATTTTTGCAACAACAGAATGGTTAAACAATGTGATCTGAGACCACCTTCCTGGTTTCTCGCTCATGTACACCAACATCCCCGAGCTTATCACTAGTCCCTCGTGAACTACCATTCACAGTGTCTGCCCTGCCCCTATGACAGTTTCACATAGGACGGACCACTTAATTCGCACGAGGTGCTTCACGAGTTACAAACAGAATATAACTCACATAAAACGAACAAACGTTTCTCTGTCTGTTTGAACGATATATAACCCGGGCCATTACCAGAGTTAACTAAAGCGGCCTTTTGGAGCACAGTGTAACACTGGACATTTGATGACAGTGTCAAGAGACTATATTGGCGCACAACCTCAACAAGAAAACACAGATAAAAAATGCGATGAATCTGGGATCGTGTCAGGACATATGGCTCCAGTTCTTCATGCATAACATGCAATATGACTTTGAAATGTCGTAATTGATGTACATAGAGATTCACAACTCATCCAATAGGCGCAGGAGTAGGCCATTCGGCCCTTCGTGCCTGCACCGTCATTCAATATGATCAGGGCTGATCATCTAACTCAGCATCCTGTACCTGCTTTCTCTCCATACCCCCTGATCCCTTTAGCCACAAGGGCCACATCTAACTCCCTCTAAATATAGCCAATGAACTGGCCTCAACTACCTTCTGTGGCAGAGAATTCCAGAGATTCACCACTCTCTGTGTAAAAAAAGTTTTTCTCATCTCAGTCCTAAAATATTTCCCCTTTATCCTTAAACTGCGACCCCTTGTTCTGGACTTCCCCAACATCGCGGACAATCTTCCTGCATCTAGGCTGTCCAACCCCTTAAGAATTTTGTAAGTTTCTATAAGATCCCCCGTCAATCTTCTAAATTCTAGCGAGTACAAGCCGAGTCTATCCAGTCTTTCTTCATATGAAAGTCCTGACATCCCAGTCTGGTGAACCTTCTCTGTACTCCCTCCATGGCAAGAATGTCCTTCCTCAGATTAGGAGACCAAAACTGTATGCAATACTCCAGGTGTGGTCTCACCAAGATCCTGTACAACTGCAGTAGAACCTCCCTGCTCCTATACACAAATCCTTTTGCTATGAATGCTAACATACCATTCGCTTTCTTCACTGTCTGCTGCACCTGCATGCCTACTTTCAATGACTGGTGTACCATGTCACCCAGGTCTCGTTGCATCTCCCCTTTTCCTAATCGGCCACCATTCAGGTAATAGTCTACTTTCCTGTTTTTGCCGCCATAGTGGATAACCTCACATGTATCTACATTATACTGCATCTGCCATGCATTTGCCCACTCACCCAGCCTATCCAAGTCATCTTGCAGCCTCCTAGCATCCTCCTCACAGCTAACACTGCCTCCCAGCTTCGTGTCATCCGCAAACCTGGAGATATTGCATTCAATTCCCTCGTCCAAAGCATTAATATTTGGTGTTAATAGATTTATCGTCGATTTCAACGTCGAATTCATGTCTAATAATGTTAACACTATTCTTCCCATAATCATCAAGGCAGATGTGATGCATGGACTCGTTTCCACGGCATTAAATCACAGAGCTTTAAAATCTTCACGTAGTCACTCACGTGACTCCGAAGTAAAATAGTAAGATTAAACGAGAACTTACCAGTTCGAAGTTTGATCGATATTTTATGAGGAGTACGTTATTTTATGAGGAGTCTGCTCCCACCCTTGATCATATACTCAACTGGTATCTTCTTCTCTAATCTTACTATGTTTAGTCATTAGTTATCTGTGATTTCACACCGCTGCTTTGAAGAAAACACGCATGCGTCCTGGCGGGGTTGTTCACGTATTCCCTCAACGTACTCCTCATAAAATAACGATCAAACTTCGAACTGGTAAGTTCTCGTTTAATCTTACTATCAAAGATGTTTTTCCCTCGGGTTTCTTTATATTTCCAAACACCAGTGCTGTGATGAGGAAGCTATGAACCAATACTGATGGATCTGTCGTGTTTCCAAGATAGCAGTAATTTCAAGACGGCAGTAAACCCGCTAGATGTTTGTTCTGTATCAACAAGGAACAATTATTTATATTAATGAAGATAACATTGTCGTATTTTCTGCTTATTTCGATGAAGTGGATTCGTTTAATTTACTGAATTTACTTTGAACGCATGTAATTTTATATTTGAATTTGTTTTATATTATATTTATATTATATTATATTATAATATATTATAATATTTATATTATATAATATAATTTGAACGCATGTTATTTTACATGCATGGTGGGAATGCCAAAGATTGAGAACATAGATTTGATGTCAGAAGGGACCAGTTTAAAAGAGGGGTGCGGGGCAAGTATTTTTACACAGAGTGGTCGATGCCTGGAACGCATTTCCCAGTATGATGGTGGACACAGGTGCCATATCCGCGTTGAATAAACTTTTAGATCGGCTGCGGATTAAGCAGAGAATGCGGGAATATGAATCCCGTGCAGGCTAAACTGATCAGGGTTGCTTGGTACCATATTCGGGCAGACTTCATGAGCCGAACGGTCTGTTGCATTGCTGGAACACATTATGTTTCTTCTTTTAAAACGTAATATACCCGAAATATTCAGCGGGTCAGGCAGCATCTCCGTAAAAATAAATCGGGATCATGTCTAAACCGGGAGGTGAATAAGACCACTCGCTGCTGTTCCATTTATTAATTGATAGTCAGGCGAGATTGGTGGAGGACTCTGATGAATGGGAGACAGTAACGGTATTTCAATCTAGCAGTACAACAGTCACACGCCAAGTGCTATTGAGGTCTCTGCTTCTTTTGGGAGCCATTTGCAATGTCGTTCGTACTTAGTCCGATCGCCGAGGCAAGGATTTCCCAGTGAAAATGTTTCAAAACTACACGCGCTTTATACCAGGGTGGTCGGTGGTGCGGCGCTCAAATTACACATAAATGGCGCGCCGACGGCGGACGGGCGGCGCATGGTTACGGACGTTGATGTACGGTGACGCATAATAAATTAGCATAGGCGATGTTCCTGCGTCACCGTGCGTAGCTAAGCGTCACCACGCGGTACACGTACGCCGTCAGTATATCAGCGTACGCCCTCAGTACGTCAGTGCGCGCAAGGGACACGTCACGTAGGTGGCGCGCAAGGATTTTGAGCATCCCAAAATCCTGGGGCGCCGCGAGTTACCGCACGTCACTGCAGACGCCACCACGCCTCAACACGCGCCGTACGCGCGTCACGACGCGCCAACCAAATTTTAGGATATCAAGTAAAGGACGCCCAAGTGGGACAGGACCTGTATCCTTCCAGTTACGGTGACGTCGTTGTGCATATTTTCTGCACCCTTTCAATTTCAACGACAATCTTCCTCTCGCAAACTGGCTGAATACCCCCCGTGTTTGTAATGTGGTAGCACCCCAAAGAAAACTCGTGCACTCTCAGTAAGTCTGTGAAATTTCCACAGCGGGGTCGCGGTATCGACATGACTCCGGAGTCTATGGGTAGCAGCTCCATCACTGTGCCCGTTGATGATTTAATGCCGTTTTAGATATTTTGTCACTCGGAATTCAGTGTAATGCCCAAATTAAAATTATCTCGTTGCAAAGATGCATGGAATGAAGATTAAACGGAAATGTTGGCATGACTTGTTCTATCGAAAAACAAAACTACTGATATTCAAGATGGAGAAAGAGATAGATGGATCGAGGATAGGGAGAATACTGATGTGCCTTCCCGAGCCCCCATTCGCTGTGATGGTATTTCAGTCTCAGTCTCAGTCACAGAGGCCAACGTCAGGAAACCCTTCAGAGGGGTGAACCCTCGAAAAGTGCCTGGACCTGATGGTATACCCGGCCGTGTTCTAAAAACCTGTGCGGACCAATTGGCCGGAGTTTTTACGGACATTTTCAACATCTCACTTCTGAGGTCTGAGGTTCCCACCTGCTTCAAAAGGGCATCAATTATACCAGTGCCCAAGAAGAGCAAGGTGACGTGCCTCAATGATTATCGACCAGTGGCACTAACGCCGGTATGATGAAGTGCTTTGACAGGTTGATCATGGAGCAAATCAACTCCTACCTCGACAAAAACCTGGACCCACTGCAGTTCGCTTACCGCCACAACAGATCAACGGAGGATGCGATCTCGCTGGCCCTCCACTCCGCTCTGGACCACTTGGACAACAAAAACTCATATGTCAGGCTGTTATTCATCGATTACAGCTCGGCATTTAACAGAATCATCCCCTCTAAGCTGGTTACCAAACTCGCAGAACTGGGTCTCTGCGCATCCCTCTGCAATTGGATCATCGACTTCCTCATTCACAGATCACAATCTGTTCGTATTGGTGGAAATTTGTCAGCCTCGATAACAATCAGCACGGGAGCACCTCAAGGCTGCGCGCTCAGCCCCCTGCTGTACTCACTCTATACTCATGACTGCGTAGCCGATCACAGTGCGAACCCCTTCATCAAGTTAGCTAACGACACCACTGTTGTGGGACGTATCACTGATGGGGATGAGTCAGAGTATAGAAGAGAGATCGAGCAACTGTCCATATGGTGCCAGCACAATAACCTGGCCCTCAACACCAGCAAAACCAAGGAACTGATTGTGGACTTTGGAAGGAGTAGGATGGGGACACACAGCCCCGTTTATATCAACGGATCGATGGTTGAAAGGGTCAAGAGCTTCAAATTCCTGGGCGTGCACATCTCTGAAAATCTTTCCTGATCCGAGAACACTGATGCAATTATTAAGGAAGCACACCACCGCCTCTACTTCCTGAGAAGATTACGGAGAGTCGGTTTGTCAAGGAGGACTCTCTCTAACTTCTACAGATGCACAGTAGAGAGCATGCTGACCGGCTGCATCGTGGCTTGGTTCGGTAACTTGAGCGTTCTGGAGAGGAAAAGACTACAACAAGTAGTAAACACTGCCCAGTCCATCATCGGCTCTGACCTTCCTTCCATCGAGGGGATCTACCACAGTCGCTGCCTCAAAAAGGCTGGCAGTATCATCAAAGACTCACAACATCCTGGCCACACACTCATCTCCCTGCTACCTTCAGGTAGAAGGTACAGGCGCCTGAAGACTGCAACAACCAGGTTCAGGAATAGCTACTTCCCCACAGCCATCAGGCTATTAAACCTGGCTCGGACAAAACTTTGATTATTAATAACCAATTATCTGTTATTTGCACTTTCTCTTTTTATTTATTCATGTGTGTTTATATTTATATTATGGTATATGAGCACACTGATCTGTTTTGTAGTGAATGCCTATTATGTTCTGTGTGCTGAAGCAAAGCAAGAATTTCATTGTCCTATCAGGGACACATGACAATAAACTCACTTGAACTATCACCCACTATTTAAAATAACTTGCCTCATACATTTCTTTTACAGTTTGCTCCTCTCACAGTAATGTTATACCATGTACACTTTTATATTCTGACTCTCTAGCCTATCCATGCCTGTCATAATTGTTTATACTTCGATCAGTTGTACCCACAAACCCAATCCGTGTTTGTCCAAACTCTCCTTGCACCCCATGCCCAGGCAGCATTCTGGTAAACCTCCTCCGTGCCCTCTCCGAAACGTCTACGTTCTGCATGTCATGCGGCGACCAGAACTGCACACAATAATCGAAATCGGGCCCAACTAAAGTTTCATAGAGCTTCTTCGTGATTTCCGGACATTTTTATTCTACATTCGTCCGATGAAAACAAGTACGCCGTAAACCTTCTTTACCCGCGCGATCAACTTGCGTTGCTACATTTACGGAGCTATAGGCACGCGCCCCAATATTTAACTAAGTGTCCTGCATTTACTGTGTAGCTGCATTTACTGTGTACCTTTGATCTCCAATATTGCAACACCACAAGACTGCCTGGATTAAACCCCGTCTACCATACCTTTCCCTGCGATTCCAACTGGTCTTCATCCTGATGAAATGTCGACAATCCAACTCAGAATCACGAACTACATTAACATGGTATTAACCATATAACCATATAACAATTACAGCACGTAAACAGGCCATCTCGACCCTTCTAGTCCGTGCCGAACACGTATTCTCCCCTAGTCCCATACATCTGTGTTCAGACCATAACCCTCCATTCCTTTCCCGTCCATATAACTATCCAATTTATTTTTAAATGATAAAAACGACCTGCCTCCACCACCTTCACTGGAAGCTCATTCCACACAGCCACCACTCTCTGAGTAAAGAAGTCCCCCCTCATGTTACCCCTACACTTCTGTCCCTTCATTCTCAAGTCATGTCCCCTTGTTTGAATCTTCCCTACTCTCAGTGGGAAAAGCTTATTGTCTGCAAACCCACTGATTAACATATATTCGTTTATGGCACATAATGGTTTATATATGTCACAAAGAGCAGACACAGCAGCACCGATCCTTGCAAACACCACTGGTCTCAGACGTCCAGCACAAACCCATGCCCCCACTAATTTATTCGTGGCTGTGGAGGACACTGACATTTCTGACAAGACCCCGGGAATCCACACTCTTTTCACTCTCAATGACACCGGTGGACAGATCACACCAGGACCTCGGGTGTCTATTAATTAATCTATTAATCATAGATTCATACAATCGCAGAACAATCCTTTTATCCCACGCGCATGCTACAACATGAATTTGTGCCTGGAAGGTCATGTTTAACTAAACTTCTTGAATTTTTTGAAGATGTTACTCGGGAAATTGATGAGGGTAAAGCAGTGGATGTTGTGTATATGGACTTCAGTAAGGCCTTTGACAAGGTTCCTCATGGAAGGTTGGTTAAGAAGGTTCAATGGTTGGGTATTAATGGTGGAGTAGCAAGATTGATTCAACAGTGGCTGAATGGGAGATGCCAGAGAGTAATGGTGGATGGTTGTTTGTCAGGTTGGAGGCCAGTGACGAGTGGGGTGCCACAGGGATCTGTGTTGGGTCCACTGTTGTTTGTCATGTACATCAATGATCTGGACGATGGTGTGGTAAATTGGATTAGTAAGTATGCAGATGATACTAAGATAGGTGGGGTTGCGGGTAATGAAGTAGAGTTTCAAAGCCTACAGAGAGATTTATGCCAATTGGAAGAGTGGGCTGAAAGATGGCAGATGGAGTTTAATGCTGATAAGTGTGAGGTGCTACATCTTGGCAGGACAAATCAAAATAGGACGTACATGGTAAATGGTAGGGAATTGAAGAATGTAGGTGAACAGAGGGATCTGGGAATAACTGTGCACAGTTCCCTGAAAGTGGAATCTCATGTAGATAGGGTGGTAAAGAAAGCTTTTGGTGTGCTGGCCTTTATAAATCAGAGCATTGAGTATAGAAGTTGGGATGTAATGTTAAAATTGTACAAGGCATTGGTGAGGCCAATTCTGGAGTATGGTGTACAATTTTGGTCGCCTAATTATAGGAAGGATGTCAACAAAATAGAGAGAGTACAGAGGAGATTTACTAGAATGTTGCCTGGGTTTCAGCAACTAAGTTACAGAGAAAGGTTGAACAAGTTAGGGCTTTATTCTTTGGAGCGCAGAAGGTTAAGGGGGGACTTGATAGAGGTTGTTAAAATGATGAGAGGGATAGACAGAGTTGACGTGGAAAAGCTTTTCCCACTGAGAGTAGGGAAGATTCAAACAAGGGGACATGACTTGAGAATTAAGGGACTGAAGTTTAGGGGTAACATGAGGGGGAACTTCTTTACTCAGAGAGTGGTAGCTGTGTGGAATGAGCTTCCAGTGAAGGTGGTGGAGGCAGGTTCGTTTTTATCATTTAAAAATAAATTGGATAGTTAATGGATGGGAAAGGAATGGAGGGTTATGGTCTGAGCGCAGGTATATGGGACTAGGGGAGATTATGTGTTCGGCATGGACAAGAAGGGTCGAGATGGCCTGTTTCCGTGCTGTAATTGTTATATGGTTATATGGTTATATGGTTAAGCTGGTCCCATTTGCTCACATTTGGCCCATATCCATCCGTGAACCTGTGCAAATATTTTTAATTGTAATCTCCTGTCACATCTGATCGGTCTCGACTCCCGGGACCTGAAGACCTACCGCAAAGACTCCTGGCGTCGCGAGGGCCCGACCAGTGAGGACTTGCGCCACCGATGAGACCTGCGGCCTACCGATCTCCCTAACTCTCCTACAGAGTCTACCGGCCCTCTCCTTCCCCGGAGCCAACGACCTCACGACCTCACGACTCTAATCAACAGGCCCCGACCAACATGTATCACCTCTCCTCAGGCCCGACCACCACAGTCGCTAGGTTAGAAGCTGGATCAAAAGCAGCTCCCGACGCCGACTCCAGCGATCGGGAGCCGACTTGGACGGGACCCGGCCTACTATCGCGCCGACGCCCCCACTGACCGGAGAGCTCCTCTCCCGTGGCTCGGGACACCCGTAACGAGCGCAGGCATCAACCTCCGCGGCCATTCACAGGTAAAGGCCTGGTCCACTGTATACTTGTCAAGCAATCCGGAGAGGTACAAGAAAGCCCGCTATGATTGATGATGCCTAGAAACGATACCGAGGCACACATGAGTCCCAGTATAATCACTCGAACACACACAGAATGTGGCAAGGTTTGACAACGATAACTGAAGGGAGGTCAGGCAACATCACTGCTGATAGTGTGGCCGTATCTGACACCCGTCCCTTCAGACTCGTGTCCCTCTTCCCACAGACAAAATGCTGTTAGACCAGCCTTGCTGAGCCTGAACCCACGGAAAGTAACTGGCCTGGATGAAGTCCCTGGTCGTCTCTTTAGAAGCTGCATGGATCAACTACCGAGAGTATTCACGGAAATCATAAGTCTCTCCCTACTCTGTTCTGACAAACCCGCTTGCTTCAAGGATACCACCATCATTGCGGTGCCGAAGAAAAACAATATCTGATGCCTTAACAACTTCCGTCCAGTGACATTGACGTCCATCATCATGGAATGCTTTCAGATGCTAGTTATGCGTCTACCAGCAGCATTGACCCACTGCAGTTCACTAACCAGTACAGCTGGTCCACAACTCATGCCATCTCCCTCGCACTGCACCTCTTATCCTGGAACACCTGGATAAGAGAGACACCTGCATCAGGCGTCATACCCTACAACTCTGCCCTCAACACCATTATCTCATCCACGCTCATCACCAAACTCACGGAACTTGGAGGCATCCCTCGGTTCGGCAAGTGGATCGTCGACTTCCTGACCAACATACCCCAATTATGGAGGATAGGGGACAAATCATGCTCTTCGATAATCCTCAACATTGAGAAGGTGCTCCACAAGGATGAGTTCTCAGCCCCTTTCTTTACTCCTTGTATTGTGCAGGAAAGTACACATCTAATTCAATTTACACATTCACCGACGACACCACCATTGTGAGCCGGATATCAAATAATGATAAGATGGAGTACAGGAAGAAGATGGAGAACCTTGTGACCTGGTATCGAGAAAACAAAATTCTCTCAATGTTAACAAGCAAAGGATATAGTGAACGATTCGAGGAGGCAAAAAAAGGTACACATACCCCGGTTTGCATTGTGTAGGAAAGAACTGCACATGCTGGTTTAAATCGAAGGTATATACAAAATGCTGGAGTAACTCAGCGGGACATTCAGCATCTCTAAAGAGAAGAATTGGTTGGCATTTCGGGTCGAGTCTGAAGTCAGTCAGAAATCATTCAGTCTGAAGAAAGGTCTCGACCCGAAACGTCACCCATTGCTTCTCTCCAAAGATGATGCCTGTCCCGCTGAGTTACTGCGGCATGTTGTGTCCATTCCCGGATTGCATTGACAGCACCGAAGTAGAGATGGTTGAAATTTTCAAATTCAAGGAGTAAATATCACCTACAACTATCCTGGACTTCCACAACGAAGCAGTGTCCAAGACAGCACACCAACGTCTCTACTTCCTTGGAAATGTGAGGAAGTTCGGCATGTCCCCATCAACTCTCACCAACATCTCCAGATGCGCCTTGGAAAACATTTTGTCGGAATGCATCACAGCATGGTTTGGGAACATCCAAGACCGCAATAAATTGTAGAGAATTATGGACGCAGCACAGACCATCAGGCAAACCAACCATTCTACCATTGACTCTATTTACAATTCACGCTGTCTCGGCAAGACCTCCAGCAGAGCCAAGGACCAGTCTCATCCTTGCCACTCCCTCTTGTCCTCTCTCCCATCGTGCAAAAGTGATAGATGTGATAAAACGCACACCTCCAGATTCAAGGACAGTTACTTTACAGATATTATCAGGCAACTGAAACATTCTACCACCAACTAGCGAGCAGCCCTGAACTATTATCTACCGCATTGCAACCTGCGTGTTACCTTTGATCGGACGTCATCTTGCGCTAAACGTTCTTTATCTTATCCCCTTTATCGTGTATCTGCACACAGTGGATAGCTCGATTATCACCCTGTATTGATTTTCCGCTGACTGGCTAGCACGTAACAAAAGCTTTTCACTGTACCTCGATACAATAAAAAAATAAACTCAAACTATATAATTTCTGTACTCTATCCAGCAATGGAGTTTTTCTTCAGCAGGCTGATCCAAACAGGACACCATAATCTAAATGTAACGGCAATAAATTCTCACGGAACTGTAATATAAGCTCCCAAATCTATTCATCTGTACAGTTCCTGACTGATGAAGGTCAGTGCGCAAAGCATTTTCAGCACCATTTGTACATGTGACTCCAATTGCAGGCAGCGATATATTTGTATTTCGATTTACCGCTGGTGAACAACACTCCCCAGAGGTCAACCGTTCATTCTGTGAATATTAACTTATTTTGATTTTCCAAAACTCAACAGCTAAACGCAACTAAATTAAAACCGTTTGCTACTCTTTGGCACTACTTGCCCAGCTGATATAATCCCCTTGTATTTCACAAATTCCCTGATACAATGTACAAATAAGCTCAGCGCCGATCCCCGCGGCAACTACTAATCACAGGCCTCCAATCTGAACAAAGCCTCCCACCACCACCCTGTGCTTCCTACCATCACATCAACTCCGATTCGGTAGTAAGGAGGGTAAACGGAATGCTAGCATTTATTTCAAGAATGCAACGAGAGGGATGTAGCTGAGGCTCTAGGACGCGCTGGCCAGGCAGCATTTGGAGTGTTGTAAGGAATTATGGGCTCTATATCCGAGGAAGGACGTACTGACTCTGGAGAGGGTCCAGAGGAGCTTTACGAGAATGATCCCAGGAATGAGTGGGTTGACATATATATGATGATTGTTTGACGGCGCTGGGCTTTTACTCGCTTGAGTTTAAAAGGACTAGAGGGTACCCTTTGAAACTTAACGTGCTTTGAAAGGCCTGGATATAGTGGATGTGAAGAGGATGTTTCCACTTGTGGGGGAGTATTATAACCCTAGTTCATAGTATTACCCTAATTAAAGGACATTCCTTTAGGAGGGAAATGAGGAGTAATTTCGTTAGTCAGCGGGGAAGAATCTGGAATTCATCGCTGCAAAACGCTGTGGAGGCCAAGTCAATGGATATTTGAAAGCCAGAGCTTGATCGAATCTTAATTAGTACGGGCGTAAGGGGTTATGGGGAGAAGGCAGGAGAATCGATTCTGGGGATATAGATAGATTAGCCATGATCGGAGTGGACTTGCTGGGCCAAATGGCCTAATTTCGATCCTATCACATGCACTTATGAACTCTGTAAACAATCAATGAAACGGGAGTTGAGTACTCACTCAACTAAACTAAACTAAGTTAAACTAAACTAAACAGCGACAACAGGGCCAGAGGCATCAAATGTTCGTTACAAATTAACATGAACGACTAGATATGACTCTTTTAAACTCCTCCTGGACCCTTTCCAACGCCAGCACATCATTCCTCAGACATGCGGCCTAGAACTGCGCACAAAATTCAAAATGTGGCCTCACCCAATGCCTTATGAAGCCTTACATCCATGCATTTATATACGACTCCGCTTGAAATGAATGCCAGTATTGTGTATCTCTTCCTTACCACCAGCTCAGCCTGCAAGATAACCATTTGGCAGTCCCTTTGCACCTCCTATTTCTGAATCATCTCCCCATTTAGAAATCAGTCTATGCCTTTATTCCTTCTAGCAAACTGCTTGGCCATACACTTTGCTGCTCTGTATTCCAATTACCAATACCTTGACCACTTTCCCTACCTATTATTCCCCAATACTAACTGTATCTTTACCTGTGGACGTATCGCCGATAAACCTGGCCCCAAAGACATCAATTCCATCATCCTGATCTTTAACAAATAACGTGTAAAGTAGCTGACCCAACATGGACCCCTGGGGAACAGCAATTGTCAGCTAAAGCAGACCTGAAAATGCCTCTTTATTCCCACTCTTTGCCTTCTGCAAGTCAGTCAAGCGTCTATCCATGCTCGTACTTTGTTTCTAATACCATGGGGACCTATCTAATTTAACCATATAACCATATAACAATTACAGCACGGAAACAGGCCATCTCGGCCCTACAAGTCCGTGCCGAACAATTATTTTCTCCTAGTCCCATCTACCTGCACTCAGACCATAACCCTCCATTCCTTTCCCATCCATATACCTAACCAATTTATTTTTAAATGATAAAATCGAACCTGCCTCCACCACTTCCACTGGAAGCTCATTCCACACAGCTACCACTCTCTGAGTAAAGACGTACCCCCTCATGTTACCCTTAAACTTCTGTCCCTTAATTCTGAAGTCATGTCCTCTTGTTTGAATCTTCCCTAATCTCAATGGGAAAAGCTTGTCCACGTCAACTCTGTCTATCCCTCTCATCATTTTAAAGACCTCTATCAAGTCCCCCCTTAACCTTCTGTGCTACTGAGAATAAAGACCTAACTTATTCTACCTTTCTCTGTAACTTAGTTGCTGAAACCCAAGCAACATTCTAGTAAATCTCCTCTGCACTCTCTCTATTTTGTTGACATCCTTCCTATAATTGGGCGACCAAAATTGTACACCATACTCCAGAATTGGTCTCACCAATGCCTTGTACAATTTTAACATTACATCCCGCTTTCTATACTCAATGCTCTGATTTATAAAGGCTAGCATACCAAAAAGCTTTTATTTACCACCCGATCTACATGAGATTCCACCTTCGGTGAACTATGCACAGTTATTCCTAGATCCCTCTGTTCAACTGCATTCCTCAATTCACTACCATTTACCATGTACGTCCTATTTTGATTTGTCCTGCCAAGATGTAGCACTTCACACTTATCAGCATTAAACTTGCCCCAATTTTAGTAAATTTAGTAGCGTTACCTGTGGCAACTTATGAAAGGCCTTCTGAAAATCTAAGTAAACAGAATCCCGTGACTCTCCTTTGTCTATCCTGCTTGTTACTCACTCAAACAAATGTCACGCCAGATTTCTCCTTGTCAGAACTATGCTGACTTCAGCGTATTTTGTCATGTGATTGGAAGAACCACAACACCTCATCCTAAATAATGGACTCCAATACCTTACCAACCACTAAAGGCAGACTAGTTGATCTCTAATCTCCTTTCTTTTGCCTCGCTCCCTTCCTAAGCAGTAGAGTCAATTCACGATGTGTCAGTCCTGTCGAATAATTCCTGACACGTGTGATCCCCGAATCATCACTACGAGTGCCTCCATAATCCCGACAGTTACCACTTTCTGGGATGTAATTCTTCTGGACAACGTGACTTACCACCTTCAGACGCTTCAGACTGCACTCACTTCTGCCCCTGACACTCGTCAATTTCTGGCACATTACTGGTGTTAATTAATATTCGCCAACGCACAAACCTTCAATTGATTTAGTTGTCAATTATTTGGTTGCAAATAACCAATTGTTTGCCGGCAATTTAAACAATCCCAGATATTTCTCAGCAGTCGGGAAAAAAGCAAGTACTTAGTATGAAACGAGTAGGCCTGGACTCAAAACTCTGTATTAACCAAACTTCCCCACAGACCCTCCTAATTCTTTCTGTCATTGTTTATCTCTGCACATATGTAACTAATACATTAATTGCAATTAAATTACAAGAACAATTACAATGACAATTATACTTCTCCACAGTATATCCATCTACCGTCGGTTTCTATTCATTCAAACCTTACCATCCCTTACAGCGACCACTATCATCCTCGCTTATTGTTTCGTCTGCTAGTACAGCATGGTCAACATATGCAGGGATTTTACTTTGCAGGTAACTAATCGCCATCAAAAGCAGTAGCGCCAGCCCTGACTACGGCACCTTGTAATCACCCATCTTCCAGTCTGAAAACAAACTTCCATCAATCTCACCTCCGTTGTGCATATTTCTGTCACTGGAAAATTTGACCTTCGCACCCAATAGAACTAGGAGTTAAATGGGCAATTGAGCGCTGTTACTATCGCGGTGTTCTTTTGTGATTAATGATTCACGGCAGTACGTTCATTTTAGCCTTACCAGTTTAATAGTTACCTCAAGTTGTCTTTGCGTTATTATACATTCTGACGATGACGATGCTGACGATCCCGCCGGTTGTGATTATTAATAGCAACACATTCTCCAAACAGGCGGAACGTCGGGGTGTACAGCACCGGAAAGATCAGCGCAGGATGGTGAAGATACTGATCTTGATAGTTGGAATCCTGGCGTTCGTTCGCCACTCCATTGTTGACACGAGTGCAATAGGCAAACCCTTAAGCAGATATCGTAAGTGCACATCATTATATTCGGTTTGCAGAACCTTTGCTAGAACGAATTACGAAAAATTATAATTCACAGTGGCAACGGAAAATATTACACCGATATCCAAACCCCAATTCCCAGATCGCCATCTGTCGCCATGCAGGTTAAATCATTTTGAAACATTTACAGGGTTCAATACAGCCACCAGATTTCAGAGTGTCCGTACTGGGTCGTGCCGACCCTGTGGGATGTAGAAGGAAGCATCTTATCCTCCCGACAGTTGAAACATGTTATAAATACCGGTCTGTTTATCTCAGTCCTGCACGACCCAAAGGGAACCAACTGAACATCCTTCCACACAAAAGGTCGGCGTTCTTGGTATTAAAATGATGCAGACGAGCTGTGGCAGAATGTGTTGTAGAATCAGACGCACGGATTATAGAATATGTCAAATGATTCGGGAATGGACGTGGAATAAATTAGCAATCTCATTGTAGACTAGAGCTGTGGGGCCAGAGGACTCAAGGTTTTTCTATATCACCGCTTACTGATACTATTAATACTGCGTATACTCTCCTGTTTTAGGTGAAGTCACTTCTAATTTATCTCAATTTCAGGACGGACGTGGGAATGTGGGAATTTCGGTGGAGTTTGTCAGATGGAAACGTGCCAATCGACTCAATTGCTTCTGGCTGGATATTGTTTCGGGAGGCGATGGTGTTGCCAGGACAACTGACTAGTTGGAACCCATCGGAAGAGCGGACGGAGGTTCTACATTTCAATCAAGATTCGTAAGAATGAATACGTTTTGTGAACCTGGCGTTCCGTTTATTTGAACCTTATCTCAATAAACTGATAACCCGCGCACTGTTTACTGTCCGAGTTTTATTTACTGTTGGAAAATGCAGGGCTGGGTCGTCGTGGGTGGTATCTCGAAATAAAGAATGATTCTGGAAGGAAGCGATGAAATATTTTGAAGCGGGAGAGGGGCTGGGTGTGGTCAATTCAGAGTCGTCAGTCTGAAGACTGGGGAAGTTAGAATGGATGTGGATGGTGAAGGATGACAGCCCAACATCGAGTTTGGTGGATTCACTCACGGGATGCTACCTGATACAAGATGGATAGAAATACACCAATAGAATACAGAAAAACAGCACCTGAACGCAGGCATCGGCCCACACTGTCTGTGCCGAACATGCTTGCATGTTAACTTCTGTCTGTATTTCATCCATATCCCTTCATTCATTGCTCAACCATATGCATATCAAAAATCTAAAACGCCACGATCACAACTGCTTCGATCACCACGCCTCGCAGCGTTGAACAGTAATGATATGCAAGTTGGTAGTGTATTTAAGGGTCCCCAATGTTGTTCCCTTGCTTAATGTGCAACATTATAGACCGGTGAGCCTGACATTGGTGGTAGGGAAAAATTTGTGTAGGAAACCTGGAAAATGATTGACTGATATTTAGAGGTGGTGGACCGACTAAGGCCAGACTACATTACATGTCGAAGGAAGGTCATGTCTCACGAGGGGTAATCTTCAGGTTGTTGGATGTTGTCTACGTGGACTTTAATGTGATACTTGACAAGATAGGCAAATATAGACTATTAGAACGCATGGGATTCACGGTGATTAGATAGTTTCGGTTCGGGTTTATCCGTAGATCGAAGGCAGTTGTGGTGGAAGGTGGAATTCAGGCTTGACGCCTGTGTCGGGTGGTGTTCCGGAGCGAGCAGTTGAGGGAACTCTATTGTTTGTGCGATATACACAAGGCACTAGACTAAGTGGGACCCGTTGCGTTCCAGTCACACGGGAGGCCTGGTCCCAAAACGCAACCCTTTCCCCAACGCAATGTTCCACCACTCACCCATAGCCCCAAACTATGCAGGCGCGACTGACGGGTTCTCGTTTTGACGCCCGTGATCCCTCCCTTCTCCCCTCAACCCCCCTCCCCCACTCCGCCCCTCCCCCCACGTACTCACTCCATCCCCCCTCAACCCCCCTATCCACTCTTTGAAGCTCTCCGGCGGTACAGCCATTCCCGCCCATCGGGCTCCCATTGTGAAGTAGAACACGCAGGTATCATTGCGCATGCGCAGCTGACAGGCACGGCAAGTGGAATAGGGATTTATTAAAGCTTAAAATGTGAATAGTTCTTAAAATATAACAACAATTTAAACGTTAAAGATGCGATCTATTCCGTCCATTCTTTCCTGTTGCGTCTCTTGTTGCGTTCTGCAGCCGGGTGAGGGGCACGTCTTCAGTCGGAGGCTGTCGGGGACCTGCCTGGGGACGGCTTCAGGCGCGTCCTGTCAGGGCCGGTAGGGGGTGTGAGGTCCCCACCGGTGCGGGAGGGGGGGGGGGGGGGTTGTGGGTAGGGGGGTTATGGGGGGGATTGTGGGAGAGGAGATGGGGAGTGTGTGGGGGAGGGGATGGGGGATGTTTGGGAGGAGGTGGTGTGTGTGGGAGGGGTGTGTGTGTGTGGGGGAGGGGGGGGTGTGACAGGTGGGGAGCAGGGTGTGTGGGAAGGTGGGGGAGGGTGTGTGGCGGGGGGGGGGTTGTATCGTGGAGGGGCGGGGTGTGTGTAGTGTGGGTTGTGTGTGGGGAGGGGGGAGGGGGCGTGTGTGGGAGGGGGTGTGGGGGAGTGGGTTTGGGGGAGGGGTGTGTGGAGGAGGTGTGTGGGGGACGGGTGGTGGTCGGAGGAGGCTGTGTGGGGGGAGGGAGGATGTGGGGGTAGGATGTGAAGGGGAGGGGGTAGTGAAGGGGTGTGTGTGGTGGGAGGGGGTGTGTGTTGGCGGGGTGTGTGGGGGGTTAGGGAGGGGGCATTGAGCGTTGTGGAGCCTGAGAGGGGTGGGTTGTGTGGGCGGGGGGGGGGGGGGGGTGTGGGGGGGAGGGGATGTGTCCGGTTGGAAACCTCCGACCATCCTCAGCTCCAGTAAGGACGCGATGGCGCAGGAAGGAGCGGACCGTCCCGCGGAGGTGACGGGAGAAAAGACCAATCCACGTGGCACTGACTGGCAGGAGAGGAGATCGATCTGCACACGCGCGGTTTTTACGAATTTTTATCGCACTGCTGCACAGGAGAACGCTGACGGGGTCGGAGCATCCAGCAGCCGCAGAGAGGCACGGCTTCACAAGCCTCGATGGGCACTATATGGACACTGTATCATCATAAGTCTGCTTTTACGAGGACAGCTGCATTCCAACTAAGACCCGGACATGGTTCAACAACAAGCCCTGGTTCACAACAGAACTCAGACAGCTCCGACGGTCAAAACAGGAGGCCCACAGGAGCGGGGATGCGGACCTCTACAGGCAGGCCAAGTACAAGCTGAGAAGAGGAATTTGAGCTGTCAATGAAAGGTACTCTGAGAATTTGAGGAGCAGGATCTCAGCTAGTGACTCTTAGGCAGTTTGGAAGGGCTTGCAAGAAATTACCAGCTACAAGAGGAAAGCCCCCCACTCTTTGGACAATTGTCAGCTGACCAACGACCTGAATGAGTTTTATTGCAGGTTTGAAAATCAGAACCGATACCCTGGTACCCCCTCCCCCCCTCCCCAACCAACACAGCCAGACCCCAGTCTACAAAGAATGGACCCTGCACCCTCTCTTTCCCATTCACCACTTCACACCTACTTAAGGCAAGACTCCAGTACGAAAAGACTGGACCATTTCCCACCCCAACGAACACTTCACACCCACTCACAGCCTGACCTCAGTCTACACCCACCCCCCTCCAATCACCACTTCACACCCAATCACCCACACCCTCTGTGCTGCACAACAGCACTTATCCAATATCAACAATAAAAATAGAGGTGGAGAGGCTTTTCAGGAGACAAAAAAGCCGGAAATCTCCAGGACCTGACAATGTTTCCCCCTCTACTCTTAAGCTCTGTGCCAAACAGGCATTTTCAGCCAGTCCCTGCAAACATGTACTGTCCCTGCCTGCTTCAAAGTCTCCACTATTGTCCCTGTACCCAAAAAGGCAAGGATTACTTGTCTTAATGACTACAGGCATGTCACACTGACCTCTGTAATCATGAAGACATTTGAAAGGCTTGTGCTGGCCAAGCTGAAAAATATCACAATCCCCCTGCTGGATCCTATGCTGTTTGCATATCGGGCCAATAGATCTGTGGATGATGCAGTCAACCTGGGCCTGCACTTCATCCTACAGCACCTAGACCGCCAGGGGACCTATGCGTGGATCCTGTTTGTTGATTTTAGCTCTGCATTCAACAGCATTGTGATTTCCCTTTCATAAATCCATGTTGACTTGGACTAACCCTTTTACTGCTATCCAAATGCCCCATTATTACCTCTTTAATAATTGACTCCAGCATCTTTCCCACCACCTAAGTCAGGCTAACTGGTCTGTAATTCCCCGTTTTCTCTCTTGCTCCATTCTTGAAAAGTGGGATAACATTGGGATAACAGTCATTGGTGTAGAGAGAGTAGAGGAGAGGAGAGAGTACGCAGCTTTGCGGTGCTCCTATGCTGAGTGTTTGGGTGTCCGACATGTGATTTCCCAGCCTCACATGCTGCTTCCTGCCTGTCAGGAAGCTGGTGATCCACCGACAGAGGGGTTCAGGCACAGTTAACTCGGAAAGTTTGGAGTGTAGCAGCTCTGGTAAGAAACTGCACTTATATTATAGTATATTTTCTATTAAATGTATCTTATATAATCTTGTATTGAAAATAAGTTATATCTTAAAAAGTCTGATTAGGCAGTGGGCATCTCATGCCATTTGGTCACAGGTCATTTGCTCTTTCTCGATGTCACATTCTTGTGAAGTGTTGTAATGACATGACTCAGGATTTATGACTGTTTATACGTCCAAGACAACAAGGCTGGAATAATAATGGATTCTGTATTAAGTTTGATACGTTTAATTACACATATGTTGAGATAAGAGATGATACATTTGTGCAGGTTGTACCTTTTATTTTTATATATATGCATCTAAGAAAGTAACTTTGTTTTGATCTGAGACATGTGAGTGGTCTGCAGCTGTAAACATTCCTTTGTGTAATGGTGTCAGTGTGAAAGCAGATCCATAAAATGAGGCCCTCGGTTGAGATTGAAGCTCCTTTTTCCTTAGAGATAACAAGAGAGGGGGAGAGTGTGTGAGCTAGCCAAGAGCAATTATCATTTATCAAGTGTGACATTTATACGACCCCTGTGTGCTTGGAGATTGGAATCAGCTTAAAAATCTTTGTAGACTTTGCAATTATAAAGCAAATTCATATTTTTTAGGTTTATAATACATAACCATATAACAATTACAGCACAGAAACAGGCCAACTCGGCCCTTCTAGTCTGTGCCGAACACTTATGCTCCCCTATGTCCCATCTACCTGCACTCAGACCATAACCCTCCATTCCTTTCCCGTCCATATACCTATCCAATTTATTTTTAAATAATAAAAACGAACCTGCCTCCACCACTTCCACTGGAAGCTCATTCCACACAGCTACCACTCTCTGAGTAAAGAAGTTCCCCCTCATGTTACCCTTAAACTTCTGTCCCTTAATTCTCAAGTCATGTCCTCTTGTTTGAATCTTCCTTACTCTCAATGGGAAAAGCTTATCCACGTCAACTCTGTCTATCCCTCTCATCATTTTAAAGACCTCTATCAAGTCCCCCCTTAACCTTCTGCGCTCCAAAGAATAAAGACCTAACTTTTTTTTAAAAAATATTTTATTTTATTAGAAGTAAGTACAGTCATATGGCACCAAAGTGCCTAATATATATTTTCATAATACATTTTATGTACAACTTCTTTTTTTTTTTAATTACACTGAAAAAAGTTTAGAATAAGAAAAAGAAGTTAGATAGTAAAGGATAGGAAGATGTGAAATATATAGTGTGTGAAAAAAGAAAACGAGTAGATGAAGAAAGTTGAGAGATAGAATAGAGAAAAGAAAAGAAAAGACAAAAAGAAAAGGAGATCATTATTTATAGTCTTGACCAACCCTCGTCCAGTCCTGAAACAGTTATTTTTTACAATTGTGTTGCACCATATGATTCCAAAAAAACGACGAATGGAGACCAACTCGTTATGAATTGGTCTGATTTATCCATTAGGAGGAATCGCATTTCCTCAAGATGAGCGGTGTCCAACATACTTGCAATCCACATTTTAAGCGTTGGTATTGATGTACCCTTCCAAAATTTAAGAATTAATTTTTTTGCTATTATTAAACCATAGTTAAGGAATAGATTTTGAGATGTATTCAATTTATTCCCATCTTCCATTACGCCAAATATAATCATTTCAGTATTAGGTTCCATTCTTGTCTTGAATAATTTTGTAAATATTTCAAAAATATCATTCCAAAATCTATAAAGTTTTATGCAGGAAACTAAGGAGTGTGTTATAGTTGCCTTTTGGGCTAGACATTTATCA
The DNA here is from genome assembly GCF_010909765.2 of Amblyraja radiata. Taxonomy (NCBI): domain Eukaryota; kingdom Metazoa; phylum Chordata; class Chondrichthyes; order Rajiformes; family Rajidae; genus Amblyraja; species Amblyraja radiata. The sequence goes on along the minus strand of NC_045992.1, from coordinate 21,268,540 downwards.
CAAGTGGCGGATATATTTGGATAAAATTTGTTCAATCTTGTTTTTGAATAATATAATCTATGTACAATTTTAAATTGAATTAGATTATGTCTTACATTAATTGAACATTTGTGAATATATATCAGGTATTTTTCCCATTTAACCTTCGTAATTTTTATCATTAGTTCCCGTTCCCACTCTTCTCTAAGTACCTCTGTCGATGGTAGGTCTATATTTAGAATACTATTATATAAATATGATATTAATTTTTGTGAGTCAGCTTCAATATTCATTGCTTCTTCCAATAAGTCAGGAGTTACTTTTTGATATCCTTGTATATATTTTTTCACGAAATCGCAAATCTGAAGATATTTAAAATATTGGTTGTTTTTCAATTTAAATTTTAATTGTAGTTGTTGGAATGATAGTAAGTTTCCCATTTCATACATATCCCCGATCCTTCTAATTCCGAGACTTTCCCATTGGTTATATGTCTTATCAATAAGAGATGGTTTAAATAAAGGGTTGTTCGCTATTGGCATTAACAGTGATAGATTTCTTAATTTTAAAGATAATTTTATTTGTTTCCAAATTCTTATTGTACCATATATAATTGGGTTCTTCTTATATATTGTGTTATTCAGTTTTTTGGGGGAGAAGAGGATCGTTCCTATATTACAAGGATGGCAATCCTCCTTCTCCATTTTTATCCATTCTGTCTGTTGGGTAGAACTATCCAACCAATAAATCATATTCTTAATATGCACTGCCCAGTAATAATACATAAAATTCGGAAGTGAAAGTCCCCCGACCTCTTTTGGTTTACATAAGTGTTTTTTTGTGATTCTATGTGATCTATAGTCCCAAATATAATTAGTAATATTATAGTCTAATTTAAAAAAAATATATTTTGGTATATATACCGGTATAGATTGAAACAGGTATAGTAATTGTGGTAGGAAGATCATTTTTATTGCATTTATTCTACCTAATAATGATAAGGGAAGTGTTTTCCAAAATTTAATCAACGTATTAAGTTTATTTAATAAAGGCATAAAATTAGCGTTGAATAATGCTTTATATTTTCTGGTAATCTGAATACCCAAATATTTAAATTTTTCTGTTGCGATTTTAAAGGGGAACTTCAGTAAGTGTGTAGGTTCTTGAGGTTTTAATGTCATGATTTCACTTTTATTCCAGTTTATTCTATATCCAGAAAAAGACCCAAATTCCTCTATTAAGTTTAATAAATTTGGTATACTCGTTTGTGACTTTTTAATATATAAAAGTATATCGTCTGCATATAATGAGATTTTATTCTTTGAGTCTCTGGTATTATAGCCCTGAATATTCGGATGAATTCTTATACTTTCAGCCAGGGGTTCTATCATAAGGGAAAATAGCAGGGGTGATAGTGCACATCCCTGCCTATTACCCCTTGATAGTTGAAATTTTTGAGATAACATGTTATTAGTTAAAATTCTTGCCATCGGTTTATCATATAATAATTTTACCCATGTTATAAAATTCTCTCCCATATTAAATTTTTGTAGTACTTTATATAAGTATTGCCACTCTACCTGATCAAATGCTTTCTCTGCATCCAAAGAAATAATTGATATATCTTCTTCCTCTACTTTATGCGAGTACATTATATTAAACAGGCGTCTCAGATTATTAAATGAGTATCTTTTAGGTATAAACCCCGTTTGATCAGGGTTTATCAATTTACTAATATATTTGCTTAATCTTCTTGCTAAAATCTTTGCTAAAATTTTCTGATCTGTATTTAAAAGTGATATAGCTCTGTACGAGCCCGGATCTTCTAAATCTTTATCTTTTTTTGGAATAAGCGTAATAGTTGATTCTGCTAGTGTTTCAGGTAGTTTGTTTTCTTTAAAAGCATGGGAGTATAAATTAAATAAATAAGGGGTTGTTATCTCCTGAAATTTTTTATAAAATTCATTATTAAAACCATCTGGTCCCGGTGTCTTACCATTTTTCAGCGATTTTATTGTTTCACCTATTTCTTTGATTGTAATTTGAGCTCCTAATTCCTCTTGTTCCAAAAGGTCCAGTATTGGAAGATTACAATTATCTAGAATTTTTTTTATTTTACTATCTTCTCTTTTAATTTTAGATGTATATAAGTTTTGGTAAAATTGGGCAAATCTATTATTAATATCTTTAGGTAGTATTAGTAATTCACCTTTCTCTGATTTAATTTTGGTTATAGTATTTTCCTTTTCTTGTTTTTTCAATTGGCGAGCTAAAAGCTTATGTGGTTTGTCACCAAACTCAAAATGTTCCTGTTTTGTAATTTGGAATAGTCTTATTACTCTTGCCGATAAAATTCGATTAAGTTTAAATTTCAGTAATATTATCTTATTGTGTTTATCTGTCGTGGAATCTTTGGCATTATCCAACTCTAACTGTCTGATTTCTTGTTCTAACAACAATTGTTCTGTCTTATTCTTTTTATTTTGAAAACTTTGATATGAAATTATAATTCCTCTCATAAATGCCTTAAAAGTTTCCCATAATAAAGAAGGCAAAGTACCTGGTATATCATTTGTATCGAAAAAAAGTTCCATTTGTTGTTTTAAATATTGATAGCCTTGCACGTCATTTAAAATATGTGTATTAAACCTCCAAAAATTTTTTTTACCCGGCATTCCCTCAAATTTTACTGAAAATGTCAACGGGGAGTGATCTGAAATACTACTAATGTGGTATAAAGACCTAACTTGTTCAACCTTTCTCTGTAACTTAGTTGCTGAAACCCAGGCAACATTCTAGTAAATCTCCTCTGTACTCGCTCTATTTTGTTGACATCCTTCTTATAATTAGGCGACCAAAATTGTACACCATACTCCAGAATTTGCCTCACCAATGCCTTGTACAATTTTAACATTACATCCCAACTTCTATACTCAATGCTCTGATTTATAAAGGCCAGCACACCAAAAGCTTTCTTTATCACCCTATCTACATGAGATTCCACCTTCAGGGAACTGAATTATATTCATTAATTATATTCTAACTATGTGATGTATAATAAAACCATTTGTGCTCTGGGGATGAGGTATGTTGTATTTGAAAGGATTATAACCATTAGGACCCTGTATTTAGGTTTATAGGTTAAGAGATAACATTCTTCCCTGAGTTTAATGGGACCAATGTGTTGTTTATATAAATTGAGTGACCACTGTATCTCTTATATTTTGAGAAGTGGGTTCTGGGAATTGAGACCACTTTTCTTTGATTTTACTTTGTTAAAATGAAACTACTCTGAACAAAGAAGAGAAGAGCACATGGCTGGCGAGGGGGCACAAGGGGGAGTCATGTGACTACATCGGTTGCAAATATGGAAATGTACTGGGAAGGAGGAGATAAGTGGAAGCAAGTGATTGGCTGATGATGAGGGAATGTCGGCAAAGATTGGATATGGAAATGTAACAGGGGTGGGGCATGCATAGTTGAACATGGTATAAAAAGAGATGACCCGTTGTTTGAGACTCAGAGAGCTCCACGTGGACTGATGATGTGGGGTGATCCAGCTTTTATTTGAAAATAAAAATTTAAACTTCTTGAAGAATTTTCCACGTTGCCTGAGTTAATTTTGAGTATTGGAAACCACAACAATATTTGGTGGCCTTGCACCCTGATTGAAATGGAATTTCAAGGAATAGCCGCGAGTCAACTGTCAGCCCACCAGCCATGAGTGAGCTGCCAGCACATCAGGCTTCATTGACTGAGCTGCCACCCCAAGAATCCATTTGGCCCACAATGTCCATACTAGCCGCCTGGAAACCAGTCCCTTCAGCCCACACCACCCATACTAGCGCTCCAGAATCACCCCCATCCCACCACTGGCCACCAATATTGGAATTGATGGAGAGGTGGAATATTGTGTTGGGGGATCAGCCTTCGCATGTGAACATGGGACCCAACGGGTCCCACTTAGTCTAGTATATATATATATATATATATATATATATATAATCTGAAACGCTGGGGAAATACATATACAGTTAATAGTAAGACCCTTAACAATATTGGTCTGCAGGTGGATATTCGGATCCTAGTCAGTTGCTCAAAAAAAGGGCCAACACTGACCAATAGTGGTAAAGAGCGGTAATTTCTGCTTTGCTTTCATCGCTCGGGGCATTGCGCTCGCATTCTGCTCTCATGGTGATAGGTTCTTTAAATCTTTCGATCGCTTCCAATGCTCTTTCTAGGCAGCTTCCCTGAACAGAGGGTGTTTGGATTCCAGTACTGGATTTAGGGCATTCGCAGTTCCATATAAAGGGAGGTGTTAGCAAAAGATAACATGCCAAAGTGTTAATAACAAGTCACTATAAAGCAAAATATGGCAGTCACGTGTTTGAACATGGTGTTGGAAGATATTGGATGCCTTGGTGAATTATTTTACACATATACCAATTCTTCTGGTAAAGTACAGAGACATTGACCAATGTCAAGAAAGTGCTCCAGCCCCGTCGGCTTAATGTTTCTGGAAGATGCCTGAGTATGTAATCAATGCGGAAATGGCTTTTGGTCATATTCAGATAAGCTTACTATAATCACGTCAAGGGAACGAGTTTGCATTCTGAAAGAAGCACTATGTTTGACAAATGTATTGCAGCTTTCTTTTCATGGCAGTGTTGACTGAGCGGGACCTACAACTGAGTGCGAATGCCTATCCAGAACGCATTAGCTAAGCTGTGACATATAATGGTGGCAAGTCACTTTGACCGATGACTAGTGGTGTTCCCCAGGGTTCCACGTTGGGTCAGCTCTTGTCAACTTGTGGATGATACGAGGCTAGGTGGGGGGGGGGGGGGGGGGGGGGGGGGGGGGGGGGATAGTTAGAGCTTTTAGGCACGAATGTTGGACTCAGATCAGATTTTCATTTCCCCAGCGCTTCAGATAAAATAGTTAGTTTGTCCTACATCACCTGAGAGCTAACACAACTGATCGACGCAGCATCCCAGTAAACATAATCTAGAACCTATCGAAAGTGTTCATTTGTACCCCAAGTTCCATCTGTACATCAATGTTAATAAAGGTTCTGGCATTAACTATAGACTTTCCCCTTGCATTTGCCTTCCTTAAGTTCAGCATCTTATACTTACCCGAAGTAAACCATATCTACCACCAACCCCCACCCCCCCCCCTCCTCCTTAATTCGGTAATATATACGGTGATGTATCCTTTGACGGCCTTTTTCACGGCTTGGAAATCCAGAAACTTTTGTATTGTCAGCTGACTTGCTCATCATGTTCGCCAATGTCATTGAGATATATCTCACGAACAAAAGAGTTACCAGAACTGACCGGTACAGAACACCATTAGCCACAGGGTTCCAGCCGGATTTCGCCCAACAACACACTATTTGATGCATGGATTACGCTGTTCCGAACTGAAGCTACCAAGTCACCATTAATCCCACCCATTCTAATATTCTCAATCAGCCTATCTTGTCAAGTGTCTCATTCGGGTCCATATAGGCAACACCCACAACCCTACCCTCAAGAATGGACTTTGTGAACTCCTAAAAATATTGATCAAGTTCATTAGACCTGACCTTCCCGGGACAGAGTAATGTTTTATCTCCTTAATAGCCGTTACATCAGTCATACAGTATAGCCGGTGCTGACCAGTGAATTTCATTGGCTCATTGGGAGAAAAAAAATGTAAGTAGTTTTCAGAACCAAGGAGATCCGACCGGTAATGTTAATGTCCGCCGAGCTTCACAGCCGTGTATCATTGGCTACTTAAATTTGTCTCCACTCCTTCTCCCCCCCCCCTCTTTTAAAGGACTTACCGTACACTGTGCTTTAGCCGTCTTAATTAAAGCGCCAACCAAATTGTTCACCACGGTGTGTGTCTCTATCACCTTGATAATTCTGGTATTTATATCCTTTACTCCGTTCAGTGAAAACACCGACTAGAATACTTTAAATCATCCTTTATTTCACCATGATGACCAGGTTTCTCTGTACCGCCCTGGGAACCTCTCCCAGTGGATCACGGGTATACACATGTGTGTTCAAACAAAGGAATTAGCATATATATATATATATATATATATGATTAATACAGTGGGAGGTAATTAATACAGTGGTGGTAATTCTAGACCAATAACTACAGCATTACATGGTTATACAGGTGGGGACAATCTTTTCACCCAATTACAATCATACACAGCATAATACATCTTAGCCAATTACAATAACATTAAACATCACATAAACATCACGTTTTCCAGGAAAAATGTCAAAGGAAAGTGAAACTTCTAACTTCAATCAGCCCATGATCCTCAAATACAGAATACTTAACCCTTTAATCCTAAAGTATCCCCAGTTCTACATATTCTCATTGCTCCCTTTTATCCTTTCCATGATAACTCCCCATGTTCCTACTTAGTTCTGTCCTTCCCATTCGTTCAAACTCATCCTGCACCTTATCAACGTACTCAGTCTTTGCTTCATCACACACTTCATCTTTTCTTACCCATTAACATTCTCGGAGCATCTATGCCTTCCAGTGTTGTCTGCATTCTCCCCAATACACGTTTTACAACTGCTAATCCGACAAAAAAAAATATTCTCAAAAGGGGCTTCTTGAAAGAAAGAATGAAGAGGTTAACGTTTTATGTCTTAGGCACCATACTGACAATGTTACAGTGGCGAAAGTGAACCCACGCATCCCTCCCCTCCTAGCTAGTGGTTGTTAGAAGGACATGGCAAGGTCCTTCCCACTGAATGTCCAGTCTCTTCCTCATCCAATGCTTGATCATTACATAAGTATCAGGTCCAATTTTAGACTGAGTGGCTAGAATGTAGATCTCTCAATGCCCTGGTTAATGATAAAATATAGTTAGTTATTTCCATTGTCATGTGCTGAAAGTGAACAGCCTTTATAGTATTCTGATTCCATGGGGTTCTCAGTGGGTGGCCATATAACAATCTCAACCGAGCCTCCACTGCTGCGGTGGTGCACATCTGGAATAGCGCCACAGCAAGTAGTTTAGGCCAATTGGTCCCTGTTTCAATTTGTAATATGGCAAGTTTATTTTTCAATGTTTGATTGGCTCGTTCAATGAGTCCAGCAGCCTATGTACGATAGGCACAATGTAATTACTGTTGGATACCCAGCTGAACGCAGAATTCTTTGGTCACCTTTCCCACAAAATGGGGGCCATTATCCAAACCAGCCCAGTTGGGATTCCATACCTGAATATAATTTCTTTCATAAGTACTTTAACAACCATAAAAGCTTTGTTGTCCATGGTAGGATAAGCTTCAATCCATTTACTAAAGACATCTAAAATAACCAATACATATTTATAACACTGACATCTTTCCAACTCAATGTAGTCCATCCGTCGGGTCTCAAAGGGACCCCATGGGTAAGGAGGTTCGCCCTTTTCTGCGGATTATACCCTTCCCAGGGTTATATTGCTGACAGGTCAGCCAAAGACTACTAATCCCCTGAGCCAGAGTCTGCAACTTTGGATACCACCATGTATCTGAAAGCATATCACCAGTTGCTCAAGCATCACAGTGAGTTGTAAAGTGTATACATTCAATAATCCACATCGCTAGTTCATCTGACATACATGTTTGGCCTGCGAGGTAACCCATAGTCCTGACATGCAATCAACTTTACAACCGAGCTGTTTCCACATTTCTATATCTTGGCCAGGAGCATCCTCCTGTAATCTAACGCGATCTTGGATGGTTGGCATTGGTTTTTCCGAGGGAGACTTCTCTTTGTCAATGCTTTTAGTCTGCCTCATCATTTTAGGTACCACCACCCCGGGCCCTTGGGACATTTCCTTAGCTATTTGGAAATTTGTTTTGGCAACATAAGGGCTTATAACAGGTCTGATATCAATTTCTGGTGAGATACTTGCGTTCCTGCTGCAGTCAAGTTTTTCCACAAGTTGTCCAAAGTCACGGATAACTCCAAAAGCATGTCTGAAGTGAGTATACACTTTGATTCCCAAGTCCTTCCCTAAGACGCAGGCTCTTATCAGGGCAAACAGTTCCGCTTGTTTGGTAGAGAATGGTGTTTCAAAGGCCGCTGTCTCCACATTATTGCCACCCTGATCTATAATTGCGTATCCTGAAAGTCTTTCACCTAGAGATCCAATTGATGCACTCCCATCTACATACAGAGTTAACTCGGGGTGTGTCATGGGAATATCTGTCAAATCTTCCCGAACAGAGGTATCTTCTTAAATCACAAATAGGCAGCCGTGCCCTGACTCAGCTTGTTCCTCCGGTGGTTTGGAGAGAAAGGATGCCAGATTGATGATGGTACAATACTTAAATTGCAAGCTTGCCTGCTGCTTCAGAGGGTACTGTCATATAGAGGGCAGTGTTAAATTTTCTGGGGAGCTAATTGGATGAGGTTAATCTGGACGCATCCTACCTGAGTAGACTCTTCTGCCCACACCTGTGGGTCCACATACTCTGTTACCTCACTCCCCAGATGATGGCGTAGCTGTGTAGTAACCGTCCTTGGTGACTGATAAAACTGAACAGTACAATTATTAGACAGTTCTTGTTCCTGGCTTGTGTTTCGATTCGCCAGACCAATCTCTTGCGTAACCATAGCTCCTAAATCGTTTGCATGAGATGGGAAGTTCACTTTCTTCGTTATATGCGGGGCAACCTCATAGTCCTGCTTCCACAATTCCGAAAGCACCTCAGCATACTTTGCTGTTCCCTGTGATCCAGTTACTAATGCCAAAAGGTTTACATCCCATCTAGTTCCTTCATGGGATTTAAAAAAATGTTTCTAGCTCTTTATTCCCGCCACATAGGCTAAGGTGATATGGAGCAGGGGCTCATCTTCCAGTGTTAGGGACCTCCATTATGGTGTTACTGACGAGTAACACTGTCTCTTTATTGTCCATGGGATAACAGTTATTCCAGTATCTCCACATACGATCTTTAACTGAAATATACATAACAAATCTCGGTCCAGCTGATTACAGTCTAGCCCTGGGATGATCACAAACTGATGCTACACTGGTACTCATGTTACTTCGTATGTTACTTCGACTGGCATTGAGAAGGGGTATTGATAGATCTGTCCTTGGAATCCATATAATCTCTGAGTCTTGTCGGATTTGGGAAGGTTGTTAGTATCCACTATGACGGTACACTGTTTTCCTTGTCAGTGTAACACCCGTTCACCACTACGTTGGCTAGTCAGCATTAAGGAAATGGATCAGCCTGAGTGAAGTCTGTGTGCCTCCCTTGTCCTCGATCTTCTTGTCAATCTCCCATTTGTTCTCTTATGATAACCCCCTCACGCTTGTCTCCGGCATGGGCAATCCTTACTCCAATGGCCTTGCTGGATACAATTAAAGTATAATTTAACTGCACAGGCCATTTGGCTCTGAGAATTGTCAATCCAGTCCATATTGTTAGTTTTATTGCCTCTGAGCTGCAAAATCGATATTACCGTAGGTTGGGGGCTGTACGAATGGTGACGGTTGCCACAGCACGTGAGCATTAGTACAGATTCTACTCTCCCACTCATCCAAATCAATCCTCATAGTCTCTCTCTATTAAACCAAAGCCAGCCATTAGATCAAGCAAGCTGCTGCTCGAGTCCTCTTTAAATCGAAGTAAGTGGATCACATCACTTCAGATTTGAGTTCTTTACACTGGCTTTCGGTCTGTCAAATAATTGATTTCAAAATATTACTGTTGGTTTATAAAGTACTGAATGGTCAAGGGCAAAAATACATTTCTGATCTTCTGCTACAGGTCATCTGGGACAGGTGCTTTCTGTCACCAGTCAGAACTAAACATGGAGAAACAGTGTTTATTTTTTCACCACATATATGAAACAAACTTCCATAGAAATACAGGTCCATTCAAATTAACAATGCAGAATACCAATGGCATTAAGTAATGTCCCAAGAAGCATCAGCCAAGGACTTGATTTTCTGTGCCTTCTTGTGGCTTATCAGTTCTAGCTCTTTATCTGCTCCACTAGAGAATGCCTGTCTGAGAGAAGTACAAAGCCACGAGATCTAGTCAAGTATCCCAGTAAGCAATGCAATAACAAGTAGCCCTTTCATGCCTTGTGATTCATTTTGGCCAAAAATTTCACACAAAACAATTAGATTCCACTACACAAAATTTACACATCAAAATAAATTCCACAATAAAATGAATTCCACAATACCCCTTCACAAAACTCAAGAGTTTTTTAGAACAACTAAGTTAATAATGCAATAACAAAATCAACAAACTCTAATAAAAGTATTTGCTTTCAATACTAAATCTGAAAAATCTGAGTGTACCGCTTTAAGTGAAAGCACTGGACCACAGCAGAATTCTTATCAGCAAAGTAATGGCATAATCAGAAAAATGTTGTATCCTCCTCACTACTTCAATTTTAAAGCAAAATCACACAAACTTAAACGAAAGCATAAGCAAACTTAAGCAAAAATATAAATCACTATATACAAAATTAAACCACGCAAACAGAACAAAAACATTCAATAAAACACTTCAAACAGAATTTAGAGCAGTAATGTTTTGACCCCAGTCCTGAAATACCACAAACACCCCTTCCTACTTCTTCCTCAGCGTTGGTTTTGAAGTAATTTGTCAATCTTTACTACTGCCCGAAACCCCTTCCCAACCTTTTACACAGTACAGACTCTCAAATTAATTTATCTATTAACTTATCCTAACTTTCTACCTCGGCGCAGATTTTAAAGTAATTTGTAAAATTATTACTTCAGCCCAAACCGTATTTCCAATTACCTCAATACTGAAATGTTCCATCAGCTGAACGCCTTCATCAATATAACCAACCCAATATCAGTATTCTTTGGCCTACTAACCTCAGTCTCTTTCGGACGCTCGGCAATTCTCTCGAAGGCCAGCGAATTGCCGAGCAGCTGGAGCAGCTGGATCAGCGAATCGGAGGTAAACCAATGGAGTAAAATCACTCATCAGTGGCCCAATTCCTAAATTCCCTGACCCAACAATTCAACCCTTTTACCACAAGCCTGCGAGGGCCTCCTCTGAGACCCCGACTACACCCCCAAGTGATAATTCCGGTATTTATATCCCTTAGTCCGTTCAGTGAAAACACTGAATAGAGCACTTTAAATCATCCTTTATTTCACCATGGTGACCAGGTTTCTCTGTACCACCCTGGGAAGCTCTCCCAGTGGATCACGGAGAAACACATGTGTGTTCAAACAAAGAAATTAGCATGTATATATATATAGGAATAATACAGCAGGAGGTAACTTATAAAAAGGGTGGTGATTCTAGACCAAAAGCTATAGTATTACATGGTTATACAGGTGGGGACAAACTTTCCACCCAATTACAATCATACGCAGCATAATACATCTCAGCCAAATACAATAGCTTTAAACATCACAAAAACATCACATGTTTTCCAGGAAAAATTACGTCAAAAGAAAGTGAAACCTAACTTCAATCAGACCTTGATCCTCAAAAACAGAATACTTAACCCTTTAATCCTAAAGCATCCCCAGTTCTCCATATTCTCAACCTTGACTTTGCACCGTGTGAATTTCACTCAGGCAGCGCACCCCCGCTTGCCCTGTCTCCCGCTTGCATAATGGGCTGGTGAAGGAAGCGATGTGTGTGTGTGTGTGTGTGTGTGTGTGTGTGTGTGTGTGTGTGTGTGTGTGTGTCCACTCTGACAGTCGCTGTTCCAGTTGCCGGTTTTTCAGGTGACTACCGGCAACTTGGCAGTTTCCTGACAAATCGCCTAAGTGGGACAGGCCCATAAGGCTCACAAAAGTCTCTTTAGTTTAATTTGGCTATTTAAAATTTTTTAGGAGGTGGTTGAAGATTGAGGGTGGTTGAGTTCGAAAACGAAAATCTCAAGGACAAGCTTCTTGCTGAAAAGCACGTCATGAGAACCTGATGGAAAGGCACAAGGCAGATTTGAAAAATGTCAAAAGAAAGCGCAGCACTGAGTTCATGAACAAGAAATATCGCAGAAGGATCAATGCTGTTTACAATGTCAGAAAGAACTGCAACGTTTACGACCTCATGCCAAGGTCTGTGCACCACTTGCAGAACAGGCATCTGGTTGTTTAGATTATTACACTGAATGGAAGATTGGAGAACTGGAAGGTAATTACTCAAAGTTGACCAGTTAATATTTTTGGTCGGCCATAAATGTTCCTACCGCAGATTTGTACATCTGTCGTCACGTGGCAGGGAGTAGGTTTGCCTTAACATATTCTCGTATTAGAGGAATGGAGTGCATTTTATGGCAAAAAATCACTTAATTTTTGTTTTGCCTTGTAATTATCTCGCCTGTAATCTCATGAGATTTTGTGTATGCAAATTGATTGCTGTAATTCCCATATTTTATCACTGATCACAATTAAAAATATATTTCATTGGGTGGTAGACGGGTTGGTACATTCAGTGATCAGGAAAAGTAGCATGTAATCTAAGTTTTTTTCACTCGGGTATACTGGTCAGATTCCTTGATCAGAAGATAGTGATTTTTAAAGGATTCAAGAAAATAATACTTTGTGAAGCATTTGTGAGAGACTACCAAATGGCTGACAGGAACACACAGTAGTCATTTTGACAGATTCGTACAGATGCTTTTCAAAACATTCTTGAATTGAATCCTTTAAACATCGCTATCAATGAATTTTAATTTTGAGATGGTGCCGATAGTTAAAACATTGACATCGTGAAGGGCAGCCTGGTGGTGCAGCGGTGGTGTTGCTGCCAGACCTGTGTTCGATCCTGACTGTCGTGCTTGTCGGTACGGAGTTTGTACGTTATCTCTGTAACCGCATGGGTTTTCGTCCAGGTGCACCAGTTTCCTCACACAGTCCAAAGATGTACAGGTTTGTAGGTTAATTGGCTTGGGTTAATGGTAAATTACCCCTAGCGTGCATAGGATAGTGTTAGTGTGCGAGGATCATTGGTCGGCGCAGACACGGTGGGTAGGGCATGTTTCCACACTGTATCTCTAAATAAAATAATTTGAAGACATTTTAACATTCACAATGCCATTGCTGGGAATGGTACATCACAGTATTTTAATTTCAAATGACTTTTAATGAGAAGGCCACAGAGCAACCAGAACACTTCATTAACTCCATGAATGTCTTCTCTCTGTGAGACTTGAGCTGTGTTTGCATGACAGTTTATGGAAGAGAGGGTGAAACCAGGGACAAGATACAATGATGGTGTAGAGAGGCTGTCAATTGATTGCAAAGTTATGCATTCTTGTACTCTTACATGGGTATGACCACACAAAAAAAAAAAATTTCAGCAAAATGGCAGTGTAAAAATACTGAGTTCCTCAGTAAAATACTGATTTTCAGGTACTGGAATACTGAAATGCTCTGACAAAACTTAGCAGCTCTGCTTATAGCTGAAAATACTTATAGCTTATAGCTGAATACTTACAGCATAGCTGAAAATACTGGAAAAGACGAGGAGCTAGGGAAACTATCCAAACAACTCGATGAATACAAAGAAGAAGCAAAAGGGAGATTGCAGGAGAGGCTGGGTATTGTTGCCTCTTTGCAGCAAAGGTTTCAAATTGTTGACGAAAACAATTCTCAATTGACGCTCGAAGTACAGACTAAAGAAACTGAAAGAAAAGAGTTGAAGAGGCAGATAGAAGAGATGACCAATTGACCTTTTTTATTTGTGTTTTTTTAAATTTAATTTCTTTCTTTTAAAATCTTTTTATTGGTTTTTGGTTATTGGTTATTGACCTATAAATCCTAACAAAAGCACTCAAAGCAACAAATGCATACTTGCAGACAACAGTGGACGAACACGTTCGGAACATTTCTGAGCAAGCTTACCTTGTAAAAGAGTTAAAAGACGATGCCACTAATAGCTTACAGTTCAAAGCAAGTTTGGAGTGTAGTAGGAAAGATATGTTCATTGAAAATGAAAATCTCAAGAAGCTCCTAAATGATAATGAAAATGGACTAATACAGGAAAACAATGTTGTACAGCAGTTACAGAGTAAAATAGTCTCTGAGGTAGAGCGGATTTCACAACACACAAGCACAATCTTCCAGTTGCAAAAAGAAAAAGAAGCATTAACTGTAAAATTAGAATTTGTGGAGGAAATTAAATTAGCAGTGGAACAGCAGTTGCATGAAAAGATAAATGAATGTAAACAGCTGAAAGATGAAATATTGGAACATTGACTAACTACTGAGCAACTCCAGGGATCCTCCCAACGACTGGACGTGACACTCGTGCTGGTAAGCGGGGCTCTGTGCTCATGGCCGTTAATCGCAGTTCCATTCGGAACCACGGCACGCGGACCCTCTCGCTTTATTTCGACTCCCGCCCGTATGAGTGGACCTTCATCATTGCTGACGTCACGCAACCACTCCTGGGTGCCAATTTCCTACGGGCTTTCTCTCTCCTGGTCGATGTGTGGGGTGGGTGCATGGTTCCGGCGTCGACCCTGGCCTCCACCTAGCCCACAGCTCAGTGCCGTTGCCGAGGTTGATGGCCCCTATGCCTCCCTTCTCACTGATTTCCCGGAGCTCCTCACTCCCCGTTTCAGCACGGCCGCCCCCAAACACGGGGTTGTCCATCACATCCCCACCGTGGGCCCTCCTGTGCATGCCCGGGCGCGCCGTCTTCCACCGGACAACCTGCGCATCACCCGGGAGGATATCCAGCTCATGGAGGACATGGGGTTTATCCGGCGATCGGACAGCATGTGGGCACCCCCGCGTCCCCAAAGCATCTGTGGGGACTAAAGGCGTCTGAACACCATGACAACTGCGGACTGCTACCTGGTGCCCCACTTCCAGGACTTTTCCACCCACCTCGAGGGTGCCACCTTCTTGTCGAAAGTCGACCTTGTCCGTGGATAAAACCAAATCCCCGTCCACCTGGACGACGTTCCGAAGACCGCGACCATCACTCCGTTCGGGTTGTACAAATGGCTGCGTATGCCCATTGGATTGAAAAACGCCGCACAGGCATTCCAAACACTCATGGACAGGGTCCGGAGGGGTCTGCCTTTCCTCTTTATATACCCTGACAACATCCTGGTCGCAAGCCACACCCAGCATGAGCACATCGAGCACATCGAACACCTGCGGACCCTCTTCCAATGCCTCATCCATCATGGCCTCATTATTAATCCCGCCAAGTGCCAGTTCGGCCTCCGCTCCATCTCCTTTCTGGGGCACAGTGTGACACCTCATTGCGCCACCCCTTTGCCCTCGAAGGTGGAGGCCATTCGGCCGTTTCCCCGGCCGCGCACGGTAAAGGGGTTGCAGGAATTTGTCGGCATGGTAAATGTTTACCATTGTTTCATACCGGCAGCGGCCAAAATCATGTGCCCCCTTTCCCAGTGCCTCGCGGGCAAGCCGCGGGAGCTCAAGTGGTCATCCGAGGTGGATGCGACGTTCGAAGGTCCCAAAGCGGCCCTGGCCAACGCAACCATGTTGGTCCACCCGTAAGACTCAGCTTCAACGGCCCTCACTGTGGATGTTTCTGACTCGGCTGAGGGCGGCGTACCAGAGCAGCTCATCGACGGCCGCTGGCAACCGCTGGCCTTTTTCATCCGTCAGCTACGAGCTCCCGAGCGCAACTACAGCGCCTTCTTACAGGGAGCTCCTGGCGTTATACTTGGCCAACAGGCACTTTCGCTACTTTCTCGAGGGCCGCCCTTTCACTGCCTTCACTGATCACAAACCCCTCACGTTTGCTTTGGGTAAAGTGTCCGACCCGTGGTCCGTCCGGCAGAAGGACACATTGCTGCTATCGCCGAATACACCACGGACGTTCAGCACGTCGCGGGCAAACACACCGTCGCTGATGCTCCGTCCCATCCCGCCCTTCCTTCTATCACGGCCGTAGACCACGGCGTGGACTACGAGGAGCTGGCTGCGGCGCAGCGCGAGGGTGCTGCGATAGAGGACTACCGCACTGCTGTTTCTGGCCTCTGTTTCGCTCACTCTCTAAACTAAACTAAACCAACAGTGGCTTGGATGAAAAAGGATGGGTGAAGTTTCAAGTTGGGACCCTTCTTTGGAATGATTGTAGGGGGTAGATCTGGAAGCAAGAAAAGACCACGGCAAATTTGAAAGAAAGATCCTGACACGAAAAATCAACAATTTCTTTTTCCAGAGATACCACCTGACTTGCCAAGTTAATCCAGCACATTGTGTCTGTCTATCCTATTTTGTTCCCCCTCAATATGAGAATTAATCGTGGGAAAGCCTTTTAGCATGTTAAAATACACGAGGCCAATTGGGTCTCTGTTGGGTCTCCAGAGTGACTGTATTTTGAAGCAGCGGTCTAGCAATTAAAAAAATGCATTGGCTTCCATGCATTCCACATTAATGCACTTCTCAAGTCACTGAATATTTCAATACTATTTTCTATTTTCAATACTATTTTCTGTAAAGCCCGATTCACTATGATGCAGTTATTAATAGTGACCAATTATTCTGCAGGCACTAAGCTGCCCGAAGAATGCGGGTAACTATTCAGTGGCTGATTTAACTGAGCAGCTGGCTCGGAATGAACAACTAGTACTGCAGCTCAAAAACCTAATTCAGGAGAAAGATACCAAGCTTCACTTGAGAGATCAACAGCTTAAGGTAACATCAATTCCAGTTGAACATTTTTTATCCTCACTGAGTGAGCAATTACAGTGATCTGTGTACTTTACGTTTGCATTTCTGCAGTTGGATTACACGTTAAAGACTGAAAATTCAGTCCAAAATATTGCAAGTTTTCTTTTTAACAATAATAATTAAGAATGCTTCTTATTTTCAAAAGCAAAGACTATTGTTAAACCATTTAACGTTGCTTGTCAGATCTTTTAAAGGAATTTGAAAGGATGGCTTCATACCTGGTTTTGAAGGTTATACTTCAAAATAAATTGCAAAATGTTATTTAAAAGTCCTACTCAAATGATTTAAGCAGAAAGTCACGCCTGATGCTTTCAGTACAATACTGAGTGTGAATGCTGCACTTGAAGTGCCAATTTTCAAATGAAATGTTAAATTAAATCATGTTTGGTGTCTCAGGAGGATGTGAAACATTTTATTTTGGCATATTTTAGAGAAAGAAATGTGTTATCCATGGTGACTTTTCCAGTATTTACCACAAAAATAACACTCTGAGGAAGTCATTGTTTTCAAGTTTAAATCCAATAATGATTCCTTGGACCTTGACCATGCGAGAGTTTGTTTTGCCACTGAATCATTTTGGGGCTTGATTCCAAATACACACCGAAAAACACGATGGACGAGCTGCCTGCCCTGGTGGGGACTCGGAGGGATTGCCATGAGTGCAGTGATCCTGGAGTCTGGTGCGAGTGTGGACGGCTTTCTGACTTTGGGCGGACAGGGACTGCAGAGAGCGTACAGTGGTCGGTGAAAGAGCGTGTGTGTGCCCAGGACATTGAAGTGATGGCTGTGGGTCTCCGCTTATGCCGTGTGCCCTAGGGATTGTCACACGCCTCGGTGGTAGCTGTTTATGTTTAATCTTTATGTAGTTTTGTATCTTGTTGCTTTTTTGGTATCACTGTATGGTAAATCAAATTTCACTGTATCTCGGTACACATGACATAACATAGAAACATAGAAACATAGAAACATAGAAAGTAGGTGCGAGAGTAGACCACCAGGTCCGTCGAGCCCGCACCGCCATTCGCTCATGGCTGAACACTAAACAGACACACTTACCCACAAACAGTAGACACAAGACACAGAACACAAGACACTACCCTCCCCTTTATACCGCTATCACCCCTCTCCACCCCAAAAACCTCGTGATCTCCTGGGGGAGGCAAAAAACCGGATAAAAACCCAGGTCCAATTCGGGAAAAAAATCCGGGAAATTCCTCTCCGACCCCAATCTAGGCGATCGACACTTGTCCAGGAGATCACTCAGGTCTTACTATACTAACCATACCTAGGTCCATATCCCTGCCCTCTCCCCGTAGCCCCTTGTCCCCTTGGCAGCTAAAAAAACATCTATTTTAGTCTTAAATATATTTAAAGTTTCTGCTTCCACTGCTCCCTGGGGCAGTGAATTCCATAAATTAACCACCCTCTGGGTGAAGAAGTTCTTCCTCATCTCAGTTTTAAAAGAGCCCCCCCTTATTCTGCAACTATGTCCCCTAGTTCTAGTTTCCCCGATCATTGGGAACATCCTCGGTGCATCCACCCGATCAAGGCCCCTCACGATCTTATATGTTTCAATGAGATCGCCTCTCATTCTTCTAAACTCCAAAGAGTAGAGTTCCAGCCTACTTAACCTTTCCTCATATGTCAATCCCCTCATTGCAGGAATTAATCTTGTAAACCTTCGCTGCACTGCCTCCAGGGCTAGTACATCCTTTCTTAAGTATGGACCCCAGAACTGTACACAGTATTCCAAATGTGGTCTCACTAATACTGTGTACAGCTGCAGCAAGACCTCCGTGTTTTTATACTCAATCCCCCTAGCAATAAAGGCCAAAACTCCATTGGCCTTCCTGATTGCTTGCTGCACCTGCATACTAACTTTTAGTGATTCATGTACTAATACCCCTAGATCCCTTTGCGTTGCATTACAACGCAGCTCCTCCTCATTTAGAAAATAACTTGCCCTATCATTTTTTTTCCCAAAGTGAATGACTTCACATTTATTAGTATTAAACTTCATCTGCCAAGTTGTTACCCACTCACCTAGCTTATCTATATCCTTTTGCAGACTCTTCCTATCCTCCTCATCCTCTACTTTTCCTCCCATTTTTGTATCGTCCGCAAATTTTGATATATTACACTTGGTTCCCTCCTCCAAATCATTTATATAAATTGTGAACAACTGGGGTCCCAGCACCGACCCTTGCGGAACCCCGCTAGTTACCGGTTGCCATCCCGAGTATGAACCATTTATCCCCACTCTCTGCTTCCTATTTGTTAGCCAATCCTCTACCCATGCTAATATATTACCCCCAATTCCATAATTTTTTATTTTTAGCAATAGTCTCTTATGTGGCACCTTGTCAAAAGCCTTTTGGAAGTCCAAGTATACCACATCCACCGGTTCCCCTTTATCCACCCGGGTTGTTACTTCCTCAAAGAATTCGAGCAGATTCGTTAAACAGGACTTCCCCTTCACAAAACCATGCTGGTTCTGTCCGATGAAGTCATGTTTATCCAAGTGCCCCGTTAGTGTTTCTTTAATAATTGTCTCTAACATTTTACCCACCACCGATGTTAGACTAACCGGTCTATAGTTACCCGCTTTCTGTTTACTTCCTTTTTTAAATATAGGTGTTACATTGGCCATTTTCCAATCCACTGGGACCGTTCCTGCCTCCAGGGAGTTTTGGAAAATTATCACCAATGCATCCACAATCCCCACCGCTATCTCCCTCAAGACCCTTGGATGTAATCCATCAGGCCCAGGGGATTTATCCTCCTTCAGTCTCATTAATTTCCCTAATACCACCTCCTTGGTGATCTTAATAGTATTTAGCTCCTCCATTCCTACCGCCCCCTGTTTATCCAACGTTGGAATATTTTTTGTGTCTTCTATGGTGAAGACTGATACAAAATACTCGTTTAATGCCTTTGCCATTTCCATGTTCCCCACCAACAACTCTCCAGTCTCACCCTCCAATGGACCAACGTTCACCTTAGCCACCCTTTTTCTTTTTATATAGCTATAAAAACTCTTACTATTAGTTTTTATGTTGTTTGCTAAATTCCTTTCATAGTCTATTTTCCCCGTCTTAATTAATCTCTTAGTTATTTTTGCTGACCTTTAAATGCTTCCCAATCCTCTACCCTCCCACTATCTCTGGCTACCTTATATGCCCTTGCCTTCAGCCGAATACTATCCTTTATAGTTTTACTGAGCCATGGCTGACTGTTCTTACCCTTACCCCTTTTTTTCTTCATAGGAATAAATTTTTCTTGAAGGTTATACAGTAGACCCTTAAACGTACACCACTGCTCATGTACCGTCTTATTCTTGAGTCTGCTATCCCAGTCAACTTTGATCAGCTCAGTCCTCATACCTTCATAATCCCCATTATTTAGACTAAGCACCCTAGCCTGAGTTTCAACCTGCTCCCCTTCTATTTGAATATGAAATTCGACCATATTGTGGTCACTTGTTCCCAACGAGTCCCTAACTATGACATTTTTAATTAATCCTGCTTCATTACACAGGACCAGATCCAAGATTGCCTCCCCCCTTGTCGGTTCTGTGACATACTGTTCTAGGAACCCGTCTCTAATACATTCTATAAATTCTTCCTCTAGTCTACCCTGCCCAGTTTGGTTTGCCCAATTAATATGAAAATTGAAGTCCCCCATGATTACAGCAGTTCCCTTTTTACATGCGTCAACTATTTGCAGATTTATGTTCTGACTAACAGCGTCACAGCTATTTGGAGGTCTATAAATTACACCCACTAGTGTTTTTTTCCCCTTGTTATTCTCTATCTGTACCCAAGCTGTTTCACTATCCTGATCCTTCAACGCAATATCCTTCCTCTCTATTGCCGTTATTCCCTCCCTTATTAAAAGGGCCACCCCTCCTCCCTTTCTTTCCTGTCTATCTTTCCTAATTGTCGAGTACCCCTCTATATTTAACTCCCAGTCCTGATCCCCTTGCAGCCATGTCTCCGTAATGGCCACGATATCATAACTATATATACTTAATTGCACCGTTAATTCATTTATCTTATTACGAATACTCCGTGCATTTAGATAAAGCACTTTCAGATGATTTTTACTACCCTTCCTTTCCGTTTTTGCCCCTTTTACATCTAGAGCTTTATCTTCACACATTCTGTCTCCTGTCACATTTTGACTTTCCGCTTCCCCACTGATACCCTGCTCTATTTCCTCTACCCCTGCCGTTATTACCCCCTTGATACCTCCCCCCCGCTACTTAGTTTAAAGACCTCTCTACTGCCCTAGTTATATGATTTGCCAGGATCCCAGTCCCAGCACCGTTCAGGTGAAGTCCGTCCTTACAGAACAGATCCCCCCCTGTCCCAGTGCTGGTGCCAGTGGCCCAAGAAACCAAACCCATTATTCCCACACCAGTCTTTGAGCCACGCATTCAGCTTTTTAATTTTACGTACCCTCGCCGATTTGGCCCGTGGCTCAGGTAGCAATCCGGAGATCAGTACCCTCGAGGTTCTGCTTTTTAATTTATTCCCTAACTGCTCAAACTCCTTCAGCAGATCCTCCTTCCTCGTCCTTCCTATGTCATTGGTCCCCACATGGACCACGACCACTGGATCCTCCCCCTCCCACTGCAAATTTCTCTCCAGCATCGCAGAGATATCCTTAACCCTAGCACCGGGTAGGCAACACAGCCTTCGGGACATGTTCTGCTGGCCGCAGAGAACCTTATCTACCCCCCGAATAATACTATCCCATATCACTACGGCATTTCTTCTAACTCCCCCCTCTTGAATGGCCTCCTGATCCACGGTGCTGCAGCCAGGTTGCTCATCCCTCCCACAGCCCCTGATCCCGTCCTTACATTGAGTAAGAGCCTCGGTCATGCTCGTCAGGGACAAGGGCTGTGGCTCCTGCCGCATCTCCTCCTGGTTCCCCCTACCTGCCTCGCTTATGGCCACACCTTCCTTTCCTTGCTCACTACCTACTGAATTAGTTAAACTGGTCGGTGTGACCATCCCCTGGCACAAAACATCCAGGTAATACTCCCCCTCCCTGATGTACCGCAGCGTATGAAGTTGGGTCTCCAGCTCATCAATGCGGAGCTGGAGTTCCTCTAGCCTCAAACACTTACTGCAGCTGTAGGGATCTTCTACATCAATGGTGTCGACAAATTCCCACATCTCGCAGTATTGGCACATCTCCTGACCGCCCATCTTATATAAGTAATTAACTGGTCCTATTTAAGAATCCCCTACTGTATTGATACACCCCTTATTTATATAATCCTACCTCTTATAAATGGGAAAGTACTCACCCCAGCCGTAAATTACCTACTGGTTTGGCTGTCTAGTGGTAATTCCGTCCGCTCTTCCTGTCTGGTCCACTGCTCCCTTGCAGTGCGTGGCAAACCTCTTTGCCTCTGTTTTATATCTACAAGCGTGGCAAACCTCTTTGCCTCTGTTTTATATCTACAGTGCGTGGCAAACCTCTTTGCCAACCTCTTTGCCTCTGTTTTATATCTACAGTGCGTGGCAAACCTCTTTGCCAACCTCTTTGCCTCTGTTTTATATCTACAGTGCGTGGCAAACCTCTTTGCCTCTGTTAGTCTCTGTTAGTCTCTCGAGCCGCGGCTCCGTCCGTCCTCCCTCGGCTACAGCACCTGTGGCACCGCGGTCGTGACGTCCCTTCCGTTCCTGCAGAGGACCATTAAAGGACCATTAAACCATTGAATGCAAATTAATGATTTCATCCCATGATTTAATTAATGGTTAAATCATCCCATGATTTAATTAATTAATTTTAATGTCTTAATACCAAGGCGGAGTTGAAGACCTAACTATCGGTGCACTTGAATTACAAATGTTGCGCATGTGTGATTTCCATTCTATGTTGTCCAGTTTTTATCACTGTTAGGAGGTATTAATCACTTGTTAACTTACTCAGTTGTTGAAAGAGCTCAAGGAAAAACTCCATGAAAAGGAAGAGGTACTGTTGGGAAGGACACAAGTTGTGGATGTGCCGCAGAAAGATCTCGATGGAAATAATCAGGAGCTAACGGTAAGGAAATCATTGTTTGCTGCTGTGTGAATCGCTATTACAGAGAAAGATCTCTGCAACCAGCTAACGGATTCTGTTGTAACTGACAATTAAAGTAAAGGAGCAGCGAGCCTCTTGGAATAAATCTGTAAATATGAAAATATTTTCTTTTGTAAAATTCATCCCATTCTTTTTTTTCAAAATCAGCCCATCAACATTTTTATGATCTGTTATAGTGCAGAATCACAGTGTGTGTGGAGCCTTGCAGCATTGTCATTCTGGGTATGACAGGTTGTTGGCATTGCTGATCCGTGCCACCAATTGTTTTCAGCCGTGACCAAGATTAGGAGACGTCTGCTATTTAAGATGCCAACATATAACCATATAACAATTACAGCACGGAAACAGGCCATCTCGGCCCTACATGTCCGTGCCGAACAACTTTTTTCCCTTAGTCCCACCTGCCTGCACTCATACCATAACCCTCCATTCCCTTCTCATCCATATGCCTATCCAATTTATTTTTAAATGATACCAACGAACCTGCCGCCACCACTTCCACTGGAAGCTCATTCCACACCGCTACCACTCTCTGAGTAAAGTAGTTCCCCCTCATGTTACCCCTAAACTTCTGTCCCTTAATTCTGAAGTCATGTCCTCTTGTTTGAATCTTCCCTATTCTCAAAGGGAAAAGCTTGATCACATCAACTCTGTCTATCCCTCTCATCATTTTAAAGACCTCTATCAAGTCCCCCCTTAACCTTCTGCGCTCCAGAGAATAAAGACCTAACTTATTCAACCTATCTCTGTAACTTAGTTGTTGAAACCCAGGCAACATTCTAGTAAATCTCCTCTGTACTCTCTCTATTTTGTTGACATCCCTCCTATAATTGGGCGACCAAAATTGTACACCATACTCCAGATTTGGTCTCACCAATGCCTTGTACAATTTTAACATTACATCCCAGCTTCTATACTCAATGCTCTGATTTATATAGGCTAGCATACCAAAAGCTTTCTTTACCACCCTATCTATATTCAATTCAATTCAATTCAACTTTAATGTCATTGCACAAATACTGAGTATGGGTACAACGAAATGCAGTTTTGCGTCAGTCCGTAGTAGTGCAATATAGAAATAAAAAAAAGAAAAAAAAAGAGGATACAGAACAATAAAAAATACAGAATAATTAAACAATGGGGACGGAGGGACCGGAGGAATCTATCGACGGGACTCCGAGTTCAGCAATGCGACGGTATGATTGTAGAAGCTGTTCCTCATCCTACTGGTACGAGACCTGAGGCTCCTGTACCGCCTCCCTGATGGGAGGAGGGCAAACAGTCCATGGTTGGGGTGGGAGGGGTCTTTAATGATCTTCCCAGCTCGTTTCAGACACCGTTTTCGGTGGAGGGCATCCATGGCAGGGAGCGGGGCACCGATGATGTGCTGCGCGGTTTTCACCACCCGTTGTAGTGCCTTCCTGTCCGCAACAGTGCAGCTGCTGTACCATACCGTGAAGCAGGCGGTCAGGATGCTCTCGATGGTACACCGGTAGAAGTTGGTCAGGATCTGGGGGGACGGGTGGGCTTTCTTGAGCCTCCTCAGGAAGTAAAGGCGCTGCTGTGCCTTTTTGATCAGCTTGGAGGTGTTGAGGGACCAGGACAAATCCTCCGAGATGTGTACCCCGAGGAATTTGTAGCTGGAGACGCGCTCCACCTCAGTCCCGTTTATGTGGATGGGGGTATGTCTGCCCCCTCTGACCTTCCTGAAGTCGACAATAAGTTCCTTCGTCTTCTTGGAGTTGAGGACGAGGTTATTATTGGCACACCAGGTTGTCAGGTGCTGGACCTCCTCTCTGTAGGCTGACTCATCGTTGTCACTGATCAGTCCTACCACCGTGGTGTCGTCAGCAAACTTAATGATGGCGTTGGATCCGTACTTAGGGATGCAGTCGTGGGTGAAGAGGGAGTAGAGGAGAGGGCTGAGCACACAGCCCTGTGGCACGCCGGTGTTCAGTGTTATAGTGGAGGAGGTGAGGTTGTTGACCCTAACAGACTGTGATCTGTTGGTGAGGAAATCCAGTGTCCAGTTGCAGAGGGAGGTGGAGATGCCAAGCCCGCTGAGTTTGGTGATCAAGCTGGCGGGGATGACAGTGTTGAAAGCGGAGCTGAAATCAATGAACAGCAACCTGATGTAGGAGTTGTTGTTGTCCAGGTGGGTCAGGGCAGAGTGTAGAGCCGCCGATATGGCGTCCTCTGTAGACCTGTTGGACCGGTAGGCAAACTGATGGGGGTCCAGTGTGGGGGGGAGGCTGGCTTTGAGGTGAGCCAAGATCAGCCGCTCAAAGCACTTAGCAATGACAGGGGTGAGTGCCACTGGGCGGAAATCGTTGAGGCTCCCTGTGGCTGACTGTTTGGGCACTGGCACGATGGTTGATGTCTTGAGGCAAGTGGGGACAACACCCTGGGCCAGTGAGTGATTGAAAATGTCGGTAAAGACTTGGGATAGTTGTCCAGCACATGCCCTAAGCACCCGGCCAGGGATGCCATCGGGGCCGGCAGCTTTGCGCTCATTCACCTTGCTCAGTGCATCTTGTACAGCAGAGGTAGAGAGACTGAGGGGTTGTTCATTTGGGGGTGGAGCAACTTTGATGGCTGGGGTTTTGTTATCTCGGTCAAAGCGAGCATAGAAATGGTTTAGCTCGTCAGGAAGGGTGGCGTTGTCTGGGGGAGGGGTGTTAACTTTCTGGTAATCGGCAAGGGATTTGATTCCTTGCCACATGCGCCTGGGGTCAGAGTTGTTATGGAAGTGCTCCTCAATCCGCCCTTTGTGATTGAGTTTGGCATTCCTAATTCCCATTTTCAGATTGGCCCTGGATGAGCTGTATCCCTCAGCGTCGCCAGATCTGAAAGCGGCATCGCGAGCCTTCAGTAGGAGTCTGACCTCCCGGATCATCCACGGCTTCTGGTTAGGGAAGGTCTTTATTTATTTGTGGGTAGTGACATTATTGGTGCAGAATTTTATATAGTCCATAACTGTTGAGGTGTATGAGTTGATGTCCACTTGTCAATTGAAGGTGGACTGGGTAGCAAACAGACTCCCGTCTGTCTGCTGAAACTGCTGCTGTAAAACAGAGACAGCCCCCTCAGGCCAGACCTTCACTGGCCTCGTGGTAGGTTTCACACGTCTGATCAGAGGTGTGTATTTGGGGAGCAGGAACAGAGAGAGGTGGTCAGACTGACCAAGGTGGGGGAGGGGGAGGGCTTTGTAGGCTTCAGTAATATTAGTGTAAACTAAGTCCAGAATATTGTTTCCTCTGGTTGGGCAGGAAACATGCTGATGGAACCTGGGGAGTACAGTTTTAAGGTCGGAGTGGTTGAAATCACCCGCAACAATAAATGCCCCCTCTGGGTGAGCAGATAGATGTTTGCTGTTAGCAGCTTGCAGCTCTTCCATTGCTAGCCTGGCATTAGCGTCTGGGGGTACATAGACTGCGGTGATAACAGTCGATGAGAATTCTCTGGGCAAATAGAAGGGCCTGCACTTTAACATCAGGTATTCCAGGTCAGCAGCGCAGTGACTACCAATCCTAACGACGTCCGTACACCATGAGTTGTTCACATAGATGCACAGTCCGCCGCCCTTGGTCTTACCGGAGTCCTCCGCTGTTCTGTCGGCCCTGTCGAAAGTGCGCCCCTCCAGCTCGATGGCGTTGTCCGGGATGTTGCCGTTGAGCCATGTTTCAGTAAAGACCATGTCGTTGCAGTCAGCGATCCGTCTGTGTGTGGTGATCCGCAGCCTTAGTTCATCGATTTTACTCACCAGGGACCGGACATTCGCGAGGAAAATGCTGGGCAGAGCTGGCTGGTGAGGATTTAATTTCAGCCTAGCTCGATGTCCTCCCCGCTTCCCACGTCTTTGTTTGCGGTCCCTGCGCCGCCTCCGGGCACTTCCTGTCGGGGAAGCTGACCCGCTAGACCACGGTGTCTTGGCGATCTCCGGCGGCAGTTGAAAGTCGCTTCTGGGGCTCGTTACGCAGAGACGGCCGAGCTCTAATAGCTCCTGACGGCCGTATAGAGTCTTCGCTCGGGTGCTCCGGGCGAAAACTAAGGTAATGTTTAACAGAAAAATAACTAAATTACAAAAACTACGGAGACGCAGAGCCTCGCGTTGTGCACGCGACGCCATCTTGATCTTGATATGAGATTCCACCTTCAAGGAACTATGCACGGTTTTTCCCAGATCCCTCTGTTCAACTTTATTCTTCAATTCCCTACCATTTATCATGTACGTCCTATTTTGATTTGTCCTGCCAAGGTGTAACACCTCACATTTATCAGCATTAAACTCCATCTGCCATCTTTCAGCCCATTTTTCCAAATGGCCTAAATCACTCTGTAGACTTTGGAAATCCTCTTCATTATCCACAACACCCCCTATCTTGGTATCATCTGCATACTTACTAATCCAATTTACCACCCCCTCATCCAGATCATTGATGTACATGACAAACAACAAAGGACCCAACACAGATCCCTGAGGCACCCCACTAGTCACCTGCCTCCAACCCGACAAACAGCCATCCAACATTACCCTCTGGCTTCTCCCATTCAGCCACTGCTGAATCCATCTTGCTATTCCTGCATTTATACCCAACAGTTTAACATTCTTAACCAACCTTCCATGAGGAACCTTGTCAAAGGCCTTACTAAAGTCCATATAGACAACATCCACTGCTTTACCCTCGTCAATTTCCCTAGTAACCTCTTCAAAAAATTCAAGAAGATTAATCAAACATGACCTTCCAGGCACAAATCCATGTTGACTGTTCCTAATCAGACCCTGTTTATCCAGATGCTTATATATATTATCTCTAAGTATCTTTTCCATTAATTTGCCCACCACTGAAGTCAAACTAACAGGTCTATAATTGCTAGGTTTACTCTTAGAACCCTTTTTAAACAATGGAACAACATGCGCAGTACGCCAATCCTCGGGGAATTTCCCGTTTCTAATGACATTTGAAATATTTCTGTCATAGCCCCGCCTATTTCTACACTAACTTCCCTCAATGGCCTAAGGAATATCCTGTCAGGACCTGGAGACTTATCCACTTTTATATTTTTCAAAAGTGTCAGTACTTCTTTTACTTTGAAACTCATAGTATCCATAACTACACTACTCGTTTCCCTTACCTCACATAATTCAATATCCTTCTCCTTGGTGAATACCGAAGAAAATAAATTGTTCGATATCTCCCCCATCTCTTTTGGCTCCGCAGATAGCTGCCCACTCTGTTTCTCCAATGGACCAATTTTATCCCTTGTTATCCTTTTGCTATTAATATAGATGTAGAAACCCTTTGGATTTACTTTCACCTTACTTGCCAAAGCAACCTCATATCTTCTTTTAGCTTTTCTAATTTCTTTCTTAAGATTCTATTTATATTCCTTATACTCAACAAGCACCTCATTTACTTCATGCTGCCTATAATTATTGTAGTTATCCCTCTTTTTCCAAACAAGATGTCCAATTTCCCTTGAAAACCAGGGCTCTTTCCAATTTTTACTGTTTCCTTTCAACCGAACAGGAACATAAAGATTCTGTACTCTTAAAATTTCCCCTTTAAATGTCCACCATTTCTCTTCTACATCTTTCCCATAAAATAAAATGTCCCAGTCCACTCCTTTTAAATCATCTCGCATCTCATCAAAGTTAGCCTTTCTCCAATCAAAAATCTCAACCCTAGGTCCAGTTCTGACCTTCTCCATAATTATATTGAAACTAATGGTATTGTGATCACTGGACCCGAAGTGCTCCCCAACGCATACCTCCGCCACCTGTCCCGTCTCATTTCCTAACAGGAGGTCCAGCACTGCCCCTCCTCTAGTAGGTACCTCTATGTATTGCTGCAAAAAACAACACATGAACTCTTGATTATAATGCAACAGCGTGACTACTGATTATATAGTTCTTAATTTTCCAATCTACTAGTGGGAAAGTCTAGGACCAGAGGTCATAGCCTCAGAATTAAAAGATGTTCCTTTGGGAAGGAGATGAGGAGGAATTTCTTTAGTCAGAGGGTGGTGAATCTGTGGAATTCATTGCCACAGGCGGCTGTGGAGGACATCAGTGGATATTTTTAAGGCAGATATAGATAGATTCATGATTAGTACGGTGACAGAGATGACTGGAGGAGAATGGGATGGAGAGATAGATCAGCCATGATTGAGTGGCACAGTAGACTTGATGGGCCAAATGGCCTAATTCTACTTCTATCACGTGACCTTATGATAACAATTTTAATTTTGATGACTACAAGCGATGTGTGTGTGCGTGTGTGTCTGTTCCACTCTGACAGTCGCTGTTCCAGTTGCCGGTTTTTCAGGCGAATGCCGGAAACTTGAAAGTCGCCTGACACATCGCCTAAGTGGGACAGGCCCCTAAGGCTCACGCAAGTCTCTTTAGTTTAATTTGGCTATTTTTAATTTTTTAGGAGGTGGTTGAAGATTGAGGGTGGTTGAGTTAGAAAACGAAAATCTCAAGGACAAGTTTCTTGCTGAAAAGCACGTCATGAGAATCCAGGTCCGAGATCTGATGGAAAGGCACGAAGCAGATTTGAAAAATGTCAAACGAAAACACAGCACTGAGTTCCATCAAATCAGGGCGAAACATCAACACGTAATATCGCAGAAGGATCAACGCCGTTTACAACTTCAGAAATAACTGCAACTTTTACGACCTAACGGCAAGGTCTGTGCGCCACTTGCAGAACAGGCAACTTGTTCTTTCGATTATTACGCTGAGCAGAAGATTGGAGAACTGGAAGGTAATTACTCAAAGTTGACCTGTTAATATTTTTGGTCGGCCATAAATGTTCCTACTGCAGATTTGTACTCCTGTCGTCACGTGGCAGGGAGTAGGTTTGTCTTAAAATATTCTAGCATTAAAGGAATGGAGTGCATTTTATGAAAAAACATTTACAAGCCATCAGGATCGATTGTCGCTAAACGAGGGGATGAAAACTCATTAAACAAAGATGTTTAACTACGGGCTTTCTCTCTCCTGGTCGATGTGTGGGGTGAGTGCATGGTTCCGGCGTCGGCCCCGGCCTCCACCTAGCCCACAGCTCAGTGCCGCCGCCGGGGTTGATGGCCCCTATGCCTCCATTCTCACTGATTTCCCAGAGCTCCTCACTCCTCACGCATGGCGGCCCCCAAACACGGGGTCGTCCATCACATCCGCCCCGTGGGCCCTCCTGTGCATGCCCGGGCGCGCCGTCTTCCACCGTACAAGCTGCTCATCAACCGGGAGGAGATCCAGCTCACGGAGGACATGGGGTTTATCCGGCGATCAGACAGCATGTGGGCATCCCCGCTACACATGGTCCCCAAAGCATCTGGGGGGTGGAGACCATGTGGGGACTAAATGCGTCTGAACGCCATGACAACTGCGGACCGCTACCTGGTGCCCCACTTCTAGGACTTTTCCACCCACCTCGAGGGTGCCACCTTCTTGTCGAAAGTCGACCTTGTCCGTGGATAAAACCAAATCCCCGTCCAACTGGACGACTTTACGGAGACCGCGACCATCACTCCGTTCGGGTTGTACAAATGGCTGCGTATGCCCTTTGGACTGAAAAACGCCGCACAGGCATTCCAAACACTCATGGACAGGGTCGGGAGGGGTCTGCCTTTCCTCCTTATATACCCTGACAACATCCTGGTCGCAAGCCACACCCAGCTTGAGCACATCGAGCACCTGCGGACCCTCTTCCAACGCCTCCTCCATCATGGCCTCATTATTAATCCCGCCAAGTGCCAGTTTGGCATCCGCTCCATCTCCTTTCTGGGGCACAGTGTGACACCTCAAGGCGCCACCCCTTTTCCCTCGAAGGTGGAGGCTAATCAGCAGTTTCCCCGGCCGCGCACGGTAAAGGAGTTGCAGGAATTTGTCGGCATGGTAAATTGTTACCATTGTTTCATGCCGGCAGCGGCCAAAATCATGCGCCCCCTTTCCCAGTGCCTCGCGGGGAAGCCGCGGGAGCTCAGGTGGTCATCCGAGGTGGATGCGACGTTCGAAGGTCCCAAAGCGGCCCTGGCCAACGCAACCATGTTGGTCCACCCGTAAGACTCAGCTTAAATGGCCCTCACTGTGGATGTTTCTGACTCGGCTGAGGGCGGCGTACCGGAGCAGCTCATCGACGGCCGCTGGCAACCGGTGGCCTTTTTCATCCGTCAGCTACGAGCTCCCGAGCGCAACTACAGCGCCTTCGACAGGGAGCTCCTGGCGTTATACTTGGCCAACAGGCACTTTCGCTACTTTCTCGAGGGACACCCTTTCACTGCCTTCACTGACCACAAACCCCTCACCTTTGCTTTGGGTAAAGTGTCCGACCCGTGGTCCGTCCGCCAGCAGCGGCACCTTGCTGCTCTCTGCGAATTCACCACGGACGTGCAGCACGTCGCGGGCAAGCACAACACCGTCGCTGATGCTCTGTCCCATCCCGCCATTCCTTCTATCTCGGCCGTAGACCACGGCGTGGACTACGAGGAGCTGGCTGCGGCGCAGCACGCGGATGCTGCGATAGAGGCCTCTGGTTGGCTCACTCTCTAAACTAAACTAAACCAACAGTGGCTTGGGTGAAAAAGGATGGGTGAAGTTTCAGGTTGGGACCCTTCTTTAGACTGATTGTAGGGGATGGATCTGGAAGCAAGAAAAGACCACGGCAAATTTGAAAAAAAGGTCCTGATCCGAAATATCAACCATTCGTTTTTTCCAGAGATACCACCTGACCTGCCGAGTTAATCCAGCACATTGTCTATCCTATTTTTTCCCCCCTCAATATGAGAATTAATCGTGGGAAAGCCTTTCAGCATGATAAAATACATGAGGCCAATTACGTTGGGTCTCCAGAGTGACTGTATTTTGCAGCAGTGGTCTAGCAATAAAAAAAATGCATTGGCTTCCATGTACTCCACATTAATGCACTTCTCAAGTCACTAAATATTTCAATACTATTTTCTGTAAAGCCCGATTCACTATGATGCAGTTATTAATAGTGACCAATTATTCTGCAGGCACTAAGCTGCCCGAAGAATGCGGGTAACTGTTCAGTGGCTGATTTAACTGAGCAGCTGGCTCGGAATGAACAACTAGTACTGCAGCTCAAAAACCTAATTCAGGAGAAAGATACCAAGCTTCACATGAGGGATCAACATCTTAAGGTAACAACAATTCCAGTTGAACATTTTTTATCCTCACTGAGTGAGCAATTACAGTGATCTGTATACTTTATGTTTGCATTTCTGCAGTTGGATTTCACTTTAAAGGCTGAAAATTCAGTCCAAAATATTGCAAGTTTTCTTTTTAACAATAATAATTAAGAATGCTTCTTATTTTCTAAAGCAAAGACTATTGTTAAACCATTTAACGTTGCTTGTCAGATCTTTTAAAGGAAATTGAAAGGATGGCTTCATACCTGGTTTAGAAGGTTGTACTTCAAAATAAATTGCATAATGTTATTTAAAAGTCCTAATCAAAAATTTAAGCAGAAAGTCACGCCTGATGCTTTCAATACAATACTGAGTGAATGCTACACTTGAAGTGCCAACTTTCAAATGAAATGTTAAATTAAATCGTGTTTGGTATCTCAGGAGGATGTGAAACAATTAATTTTGGCATATTTTAGAGAAAGAAATGTGTTTTCCATGGTGACTTTTCCAGTATTTACAACAATAACACCCTGAGGAAGTCATTGTTTTCTGTTTAAATCCAGTAATGATTCCTTGGACCTCGACCATGTGCGAGTTTCTTTTGCCACTGAATCATTTTGGGGCTTGATTCCAAATACAGGCTATGAGGTCGCCGACAAACACGATGGACGAGCTGCCTGCCCTGGTGGGGACTCGGAGGGATTGCCGTGAGTGCAGTGATCCTGGAGTCTGGTACGAGTGTGGACGGCTTTCTGACTTTGGGCGGACAGGGACTGCAGAGAGCGTACAGCGGTCGGTGAAAGAGCGGGTGTGTGCCCAGGACATTGAAGTGATGGCTGTGGGTCTCTGCTTATGCTGTGTGCCCTTGGGATTGGCACACGCCTCGGTGGTGGCTGTTTATGTTTAATCTTTCTGTAGTTTTGTATCTTGTTGCTTTTTTGATATCACTGTACGGTAAATCAAATTTCACTGTATCTCGGTACACATGACAATAAAGGACCATTAAACCATTGAATGCAAATTAATGATTTCATCCCATGATTTAATTAATGATAATTTTAATTTTAATGTCTTAATACCAAGGCGGAGTTGAAGACCTAACTATTGGTGCACTTGAAATTGAAATGTTGCGCATGTGTGATTTACATTCTATGTTGTCCAGTTTTTAGCACTGTTAGGAGATATTAATCACTTGTTAACTTCCTCAGTTGTTGAAAGAGCTCAAGGAAAAAGTCCATCAAAAGGAAGAGGTATTGTTGGGAAGGACACAAGTTGTGGATGTGCTGTATAAAGTGCTCGATGGGAAGAATCAGGAGCTAAAGGTAAGGAAATCATTGTTTGCTGCTGTGTGAATCTCTATTACAGAGAAAGATCTCTGCAACCAGCTAAGGGATTATGTTGTAACTGGCAATTAAAGTAAAGGAGCAGCGAGCCTCTTGGAATAAATCTGTAAATATGAAAACATTTGAATATTTTCTTTTGTATAATTCCCATTCTTTTTTTTCAAAATCAGCCCATCAACCCTTTTATGATCTGTTATATTGCAGAATCACAGTGTATGTGGAGCCTTGCAGCATTGTCATTCTAGGTATGACAGGTTGTTGGCATTGCTGATCCGTGCCACCAATTTTTTTCAGCCGTGACCAAGATCAGGAGAGATCTGCTATTTCAGATGCCAACAACACATAATAATAATAATAATAATAATAATAATAATAATAATAATAATAATAATAATAATAATAATAATAATAATAATAATAATAATAATAATAATAATAATAATAATAATAATAATAATAATAATAATATATTTTATTGTCATTGCACGTCAGTGCAACGAGATTTAGTATGCAGCTCCAACCAATGAAAAAGAAAAGTAATATAAATAAATAAGCTGTGTGTCGTGACCATCCGAGGGAGACAGTCCAGGGGGAGTGGGGGGCACTCAGCAGGGCCGGTTCAGAGCCGCTATAGCTCTTGGAATAAAGCTGTTTCTGAGTCTGGAGGTTCGGGCGTAGAAGGCCTTGTAACGTCTGCCGGAGGGAAGTAGTTCGAACAGTCCGTTACAGGGGTGTGATGAGTCTTTATGGATGCTGACGGTCTTCCTGAGGCACCGTGTGTGGTAGATGCCCTCCAAGGCTGGTAGCTCTGTCCCAATGATCCTCTGCGCTCTGTGGACGACGCGCTGAAGAGCTCTCCTCTCCGCCTCCGTGCAGCTGAGATACCACACAGAGATGCCATACGTTAATATGCTCTCTGTGGTGCAGCGGTAGAACGT
Source organism: Amblyraja radiata (assembly GCF_010909765.2). Taxonomy (NCBI): domain Eukaryota; kingdom Metazoa; phylum Chordata; class Chondrichthyes; order Rajiformes; family Rajidae; genus Amblyraja; species Amblyraja radiata. The sequence continues at coordinate 21,234,332 of NC_045992.1, read as the reverse complement.
TGTCAGCAGCTGTTGGGGCAGACCAGTCTTTTTTTAATGTCCTCAGGAAGAACAGTCGTTGCTGTGCCTTCTTGACCAGCGCAGCAGTGTTGGTGGACCATGTGAGGTCCTCTGAAATGTGAGTGCCCAGAAACTTAAACCTGGACACTATCTCAATACTTTCCCCGTAAATGGAGATTGGGGCGTATTCTCCATTATGGGACCTCCTGAAGTCAATAATCAGCTCTTTGGTCTTGGAGGTGTTTAGTGACAAGTTGTTATGTGTGCACCAGTCCGCGAGGTTCTGCACCTCCGCCCTGTATTTTGTTTCATCACCGTTGGTGATCAGCCCAATCACTGTTGTGTCGTCTGCAAACATCACGATGGTGTTGGTGTCGAATGCAGGAACACAGTCGTGAGTGAAGAGGGAGTAGAGCATGGGGCTTAGTACACAGCCCTGTGGTGTGCCGGTGCTCAGGGTGATAGTGGAGGACAGGTGCGGGCCCAGTCTCACTGCCTGCGGTTGCTCCGTCAGAAAGTTCAGGATCCAATCGCATATCGGCGAGCTGAGGCCTAGCTGGTGGAGTTTGGTGGTGAGCTTGGTGGGGATGACCGTATTGAATGCAAAGCTATAGTCAACGAAGAGCATCCTCACGTACGTGCCCTGTCTGTCCAGGTGAGTCAGGACAGTGTGAAGAGCCAGAGAGATGGCATCCTCTGTTGATCTATTTGCCCTGTATGCAAATTGATGAGAGTCCAGTGAGGCAGGGATGCTGGATTTGATATGGGAGAGGACCAGCCTTTCGAAGCACTTCATTGCGATTGGAGTTAGGGCAACCGGGCGGTAGTCGTTCAGATTGGTGACTTTGGACTTTTTCGGCACCGGCACTATGGTGGCTGTTTCCAGGCACTTGGGGACCGTTGCCAGAGATAGAGATAGATTGAAGATTCTCGTGAATACCTCCGCCAGATGTACAGCACAGTCCTTTAGTACCCTTCCCTGTACTCCATCCGGGCCTGCAGCCTTGCGTGGATTGGTCCTACGCAGAGCGCACTGTACCTCCTGAGTGCTCTGAACTCTTGATTATAATGCAACAGGGTCACTACTGATTATATTGTTCTTCATTTTCCAATCCACTAGTGGGAGAGTCTAGGACTAGAGGTCATAGTCTCAGAATTAAAGGACGTTCCTTTGGGAAGGAGATGAGGAGGAATTTATTTTGTCAGAGGGTGGTGAATCTGTGGAATTCATTGCCACAGGCTGTTATGGAGGACATCAGTGGATATTTTTAAGGCAGATATAGATAGGTTCATGATTAGTACGGTGGCAGAGATGAATGGAGAAGAATAGGATGGAGAGATAGATCAGCCATGATTGAATGGCACAGTACATTTGATGGGGCAAATGGCCTCATTCTGCTTCTATCACTTATGACCTTATGATAACTGTTTTAATTTTGATGACTAATTTTGATGAGTACAAGCGGTGTGTGTGTGTGTGTGTGTGTGTGTGTGTGTGTGTGTGTGTGTGTGTGTGTGTGTGTGTGTGCGTGCGTGCGTGCGTGCGTGCGTGCGTGCGTGCGTGCGTGCGTCTGGCTGTTCCACTCTGTCTGTCGCTGTTCCAGTTGCCGGTTTTTCAGGCGAATGCCGACAACTTGAAAGACGCCTGACACATCGCCTAATTGGGACAGGGCCCTAAGGCTCACGAAAGTCTCTTTAGTTTAATTTGGCTGTTTTTTATTTCTTAGGAGGTGGTTGAAGATTGAGGGTGGTTGAGTTCGAAAATGAAAATCTCAAGGACAAGCTTCTTGCTGAAACCCAGGTCCGAGATCTGATGGAAAGGCACGAGGCAGATTTGAAAAATGTCAAAACAAAACACAGCACTGAGTTCCATCTTATCAGGGAGAAACACGAACAAGAAATATCGCAGAAGGATCAATGCCGTTTACAACTTCAGAAAGAACTGGAAATGTTACGACCTCACGCCAAGGTCTGTGTACCACTTGCAGAACAGGCAACTAGTCCTTTAGATTATTACACTGAACGGAACATTGGAGAACTGGAAGGTAATTACTCAAAGTTGACCTGAAATAGATTTTGTGCTTCTGTTCAGTGTAATAATCAATGATTTGGATAAAGGGATTCAAAGAACGAAGAGAAGACAAAAGCTCAAATTACTCAGAAGAAGAAGGAACTACTTGAGATTTTAGATCAACAGAAAACAATTCATCAGAAAGAAATATTGAGATATCAGGATAAACTGGATTTGCTGGAACGGGACAAAGACAGATTGGTTGCAGCTACCTTGGAAATGCAAGTTGAATTAAATGGCCGAGATTTTATGATAAAAACAAACTTTGTGACGAGTTGAACAACAATTTGGCTAAACTGGCAGCATTCACAAATTCTATGTCCTCTCTTCAGGATGACAGAGACAGGATTATTGAAGAGACCAAAAAGTGCAATCTCATGTAGATAGGGTGGTAAAGAAAGCATTTGGTGTGCTGGCCTTTATAAATCAGAGCATTGAGTATAGAAGTTGGGATGTAATGTTAAAATTGTACAAGGCATTGGTGAGGCAGAGTTGACGTCGATAAGCTTTTCCCACTGAGAGTAGGGAAGATTCAAACAAGGGGACGTGACTTGAGAATTAAGGGACAGAAGTTTAGGGGTAACATGAGGGGGAACGTCTTTACTCAGAGAGTGGTGGCTGTGTGGAATGAGCTTCCAGTGAAGGTGGTGGAGGCAGGTTCGTTTTTATCATTTAAAAATAAATTGGATAATTATATGGACGGGAAAGGAATGGAGGGTTATGGTCTGAGCGCAGGTATATGGGACAAGGGGAGAATACGTTTTCGGCACGGACTAGAAGGGTCGAGATGGCCTGTTTCCGTGCTGTAATTGTTATATGGTTATATGGTTATAGGAAGCTAGGTTCCAAAATAAGGAAAATGAACTGCAAGTAAAAGAAGAAATGTTGCAAAAGCTTCAAGAGGAGATAAAGGTCAAGTCAGTCAACTTTCAAGAACTCCAATTCAGAACTTCGAAGATGAAGCAGGCATTTATACAACTTAGTTTGGGTAGTAAGGATGCTGAAGTCAAGCATCAAAGTGAAACGGTGAACAAAGTTATTTGCAAACAGTCAGAAAAAATTGAGGAGATGGAGGGGTTATTAAAAGACAAGGTGGCAGCCTTATCTAGTTTATCACAGGAAATTAGTTATTTAAGCACACAGCAATCCGAAGTAAGCCAATCTGTGAATGAAGTAAGCCAATCTGTGAATTAGTTAAAAATGTCAGAGTGCAGCTGAAAACAATGAACTGAAGCAAGAGATCAGAAATGTTCTCAACCAGGTGGATGACCTTAATTCTGAAAACGCGCTGCTATAAGCACAGTTGGTTCAGTACAGGGAGGAGCTAAACCAGGTCCTGTCTTTGAAGGTTAATCAGTTGAAGGAGTTGTTGCAAAAGCACCAACAGCAAATTAAGAATCTTGAGAATGAGAAATCCATCTTCAAAAAGCAACGTAAAGTTGCACAAGGATCACTTACATAAAGTAATGAAAGCCTAAAGTCCTTCCAAGAAGAAAATGAGCGAATTTTGGAGTAGCTTACAGAGCTCAAAACTATTGGTTTCCAAAAAGAAGAGGATAAATATGAGACAAATGGAAGAAATGTTTTTATTTGTGTATGGGTCCCATTCTGCAACTGCGTAGTTCAAATGAGGTCTAACGAGGGTGAAGTATAGCTTCTCCTTGACAGAATTTGAACAATGATGAACGTTGAGAAGAATGAAAATGTTTTTAATTTTTGAGGAGGTGTTTGAAGATTGAGGGTGGTTGAGTTAGAAAACGAAAATCTCAAGGACAAACTTCTTGCTGAAAAGCACGCTATGTGAATCCAGGTCCGAGATCTGATGGAAAGGCACGAGGCAGATTGAAAAATGAAAAAATAAAACACAACACTGAGTTCCATCAAATCAGGGAGCAACATGAACAAGAAATATCGCAGAAGGATCAATGTCGTTTACAACTTCACAAAGAAATGCAACTTTTACGAACTCACGCCAAGGTCTGTGCACCACTTGCAGAACATGCAACTGGTTCTTTCGATTATTACACTGAACGGAAGACTGGAGAACCGGAAGGTAATTACTCAAAGTTGACCTGTTAATATTTTTGGTCGGCCATAAATGTTCCTACCGCAGATTTGTACATCTGTCGTCACGTGGCAGGGAGTAGGTTTGTCTGAAAATATTCTCGCATTAGAGTAATGGAGTGCATTTTATGACAAAACATTTACAAGCCTTCAGGATCGATTATCACAAAAAGAGGGGATGATAACCTCATTAAACAAAGCCGTAAATTATTTAAATGCTGCCACATTGGAACTAGAATAGAAACAGATGTCATTGAATCAGCAAGCAAATTTACTGCAACAGCTCCAAGCCAAAACTTTACAATGTGAAGAGCAGTTGGGCCAATATATACGATAGGTTCTTTATTGTCATTATAACATGTAAACATGTACAACAAAATTAAAAATGCCAACCAGTCAGTGCACCATTCACACATTATCTAAAAGCTAACGATACGTAAAAGAGAATATCTGAAATAAACAACTAAAATATATAACATGAAAAAAACAAGCATAAACACACAACCATACATTCTTCTGTCGATTGCACAATCCCTTTGGTATGTAGCGCACCTGCGCTCATTTGGTGGCTATATTGTGTAGTTATTGCTGTGGGATAAAAACTGTTTTTGAGTCTGTTTGTCCTTGTCCTCATTGATCTGTACCGTCTGCCTGGCGGCAACAGTTCAAACAGGGAGAGTCCGGGGTGGGAAATGTCCTTTATAATGTTCTGGGATTTCTTGAGACAGTGGGAACTGTGTAGGTCCTCCAAGGTGAGGAGAGGGCAGCCGACAATCTTCTGGGCGTTGTCAATAGCCCTCTGGAGCGCTTTCCTCTTAGCCGATGTGCAGCTGGTGTACCACACGCATACACAGTATGTTAGGATGCTCTCTATGGAGCACCGACAAAAGGACAGCAGCAGTCTCTGAGTGATGTTGTTCTTCCTGAGCACCCTCAGGAAGTGCAGTCTCTGCTGGACCTTTTTCAGCAGCGCAGAGGTGTTCACGCTCCATGTCAGATCCTCCTCAAAGTGGATTCCCAGGAAGCGGAAATCCGCCACCCTCTCTACACAGTCCCCTCTGATGATTAATGGTGTAATGTCCGTTTTCTTCTTCCTGTAGTCTATTATGAGCTCCTTGGTCTTTGAGGTGTTTAGGAGCAGGTTATTCGCTCCACACCACACTGTCAGCTGCTCCACCTCATCCCTGTAGGCGTACTCACCCCCCCCCCAGAGATGAGCCCCACCACTGTGGTGTCATCCGCGAATTTGACAATGATGTTACTGTGGTGGGCGGGGGTGCAGTCATATGTGTAGATGGTGTAAAGCAGGGGGCTCAGCACGCAGCCCTGTGGAGAGCCGGTACTGAGGCTGAGGGCCGTGGATGTGTGATGGCCCACTCTGACATATGCAGATGATTTCAGGGTTGCAACATCAGGAGCACGTTCTGGTGTGTGAAGCAGGTCAGCTCAAGCAGACTCTGCAAGAGAAAGACAAATCCCTGCAACAGCAGGGAGATGAGCTTGGACATCTTCAGAAGAAAGCTGCAGAACACCATGCCCTGGAAATGCAATCCATGCAAAACATGGAAACCATTTCCAAACTTCAAAGTCAAATCCAAGACATGACCTTGAAAACTCACAAACTAAAGCACACCATCGAGGAGAGAGACTTGCTGCTGCCTGTAAAGTGGAAGATTGTGACAAACTCAAGAAGGTTTATTCTGAAATGGACGACACTGTTTCACAACTTAGTGCACAACTGCCAGCTGCCAATTCTGAAGCTGAGAGATTGAAATGTGTTATAAAGAAAAGGAAATGTCTCTCTCTCAAATAGGGGCTCACATAGCAGCTTGCAAAGAGGAGGAGAGCCAGAGGCTTCTCTCTGAAGATTATCATATAGCCACAGAGAAACAGAACCTAAACGTTGACTGTGAAAGTCTGAAGCATACACTGGACATCCTAACTCATGAGAAGAAATGAAAATCTCAAGGATAAGCTTCTTGCTGAAAAGCACATCATGAGAACGCAGGTCCGAGATCTGATGGAATGGCACGAGGCAGATTTGAAAAATTTCAAAAGAAAACACTGAGTTACATAAAATCAGTGAGCAACATGAACAAGAAATATCGCAGTAGGATCAATGCCGTTTACAACTTCAGAAATAACTTTTACGACTTCACGCCAAGGTCTGTGCACCACTTGCAGAACAAGCAACTGGTTCTTTAGATTATTACACTGAACGGAAGATTGTAGAACTGAGAAATCCATCTTCAAAGAGCCATGGAAAGTTGCATAGGGTTCCCTTAAACAAAGCAATGAAAGCCTAAAGTTCTTACAAGAAGAAAATGAGCAAATTTTGGAGCAGCTTTCAGAGTTCAAGGCTATTGGTTTCCAAAAAGAAGAGGATAAATATGAAACAAATGAAGCAATTAATTCAAGAGCTTCCCACATGCCGCAGTGGTGGCTGTTTATGTTTAATCGTTATGTAGTTTTGTATCTTGTTGCTTTTTTTGTATGACTGTATGGTAAATCAAATGTCACTGTACCTCGGTACACGTGACAATAAAGGACCATTAAACCATTGAATGCAAATTAATGATTTCATCCCCTGATTTCATTAATGATAATTTTAATTTTAATGTCTGAATACCAAGGCGGAATTGAAAACCTAACTATTGGTGCACTTGAATTACAAATGTTGCGCATGTGTGATTTCCATTCTAAGTTGTCCAGTTTTTATCACTGTTAGGAGGTATTAATCATTTGTTAACTTCCTCAGTTGTTGAAAGAGCCCAAGGAAAAACTCCATGAAAAGGAAGAGGTACTGTTGGGAAGGACACAAGTTGTGGATGTGGTGCAGAAAGAGCTCGATGGGAAGAATCGGGAGCTAATGGTAAGGAAATCATTGTTTGCTGCTGTGTGAATCTCTATTACAAAGAAAGAGGCCCGAGAGCCGTCTGAGCGGTCGCAGAGGGAGGAACCCAAATCTGCAACGTTCCATTCGCATTTCAAAACAAGTGGGCTTGAGGAAGCCGCTGATTGGTGGAAGCAGACAAGAGGGAGCAGCTGATTGGGAGTCAGATCCCTGCTGATTGTATTGTGGCAGTTTATATTGTATTGTACTGTGTATTGTATCCTAGGTAAGAGGGGAGTATGAGTGCCAGGGCAGTTTACTGTTCTGGATCTCAGATGTGGGAGGTCAAGGAATCTGATAGCCTTCCAGACGTCCACATCTGCGCCAGGTGCGTTGAGATGGGGCTCCTAAGGGGTCGTATTAGGAACCTGGAGCAGCACCTCGATGACCTCCGTCTGGTCAGGGAGAGCGAGGAAGTCATTGAGAGGAGTTACAGAGAGGTGGTCACTCCAAGACCACAGGAGGCAGGCAAGTGGGTCACGGTTAGGAGGGACAAGGGGCACAGGCAGGGACTAGAGATTACCCCGGTGGCTGTACAACTTGACAATAAGTACTCCTGTTTGAGTACTGTTGGGGGGAACAGCCTACCTGGTAGTAGCAACAGCGGCCGGGCCTCCGGTACAGAGACCGGTCCTGTTGCTCAGAAGGATAAGGAAAAGAAGAGGAGGGAATTAGTAATAGGGAACTCTATAGTAGGGGGTCAGACAGACGATTCTGTGGATGCAGTCGGGAGACCCGGATGGTAGTTTGCCTCCCTGGTGCCAGGGTCTGGGATGTGTCTGAACGTGTCCAAGATATCCTGAAATGGGAGGGAGAGGAGCCCGAGGTCGTGGTACATATAGGTACCAATGACATAGGTAGAAAAAGAGAAGAGGTCCTGAAAGAAGAATTTAGGGAGTTAGGAGGAGAGTTAAAGAGAAGGACCGCAAAGGTAACAATCTCGGGAATACTGCCTGTGCCACGCGACTGTGAGAGTAGGAACGGAGCAAAGTGGAGGATAAATGCGTGGCTGAAGGACTGGTGCAGAGGGCAGGGATTCAAGTTTCTGGATCATTGGGACCTCTTTTGTGGAAGGTGCGACCAATACAAAAAGGATGGGTTGCACTTGAACCCAAGGGGGACCAATATCCTGGCGGGGAGGTTTTCAAAGGCTACTGAGGAGACTTTAAACTAGAACGGTTGGGGGGGAGGGACTCAAATAGGGAAAGCTAGTAGTCAGTGTAGCACTCGGACACAAAATGTAGGGGAGAAAGAAGAAAAATATAATAAACAGAGAATACGAGGGGGTGGGTTTCTTAAATGTGTATATTTTAATGCTAGGAGCATTGTAAGAAAGGTGGATCAGCTTAGAACCTGGATAGACACCTGGAAGTATGATGTTGTGGCGATCAGTGAAACATGGTTGCAGGAGGGCTGTGATTGGAAACTAAATATTCCAGGATTTCGTTGCTTCAGGTGTGATAGAATTGGAGGGGCAAGAGGTGGAGGCGTTGCATTGCTTATCAGGGAAGATATTACAGCAGTGCTTTGGCAGGATAGATTAGAGGGCTCGTCTAGGGACGCTATTTGGGTGGAACTGAAAAATGGGAAAGGGGTAGCAACACTTATAGGGGTGTATTATAGACCGCCTAATGTGGAGCGAGAATTGGAAGAGCAAATATGTAAGGAGATCGCAGATATTAGTAGTAAGCACAAGGTAGTGATTGTGGGAGATTTCAATTTTCCACACATAGACTGGGAAACACATTCTGTAAATGGGCTGGATGGTTTGGAGTTTGTAAAATGTGTGCAGGATAGTTTTTTGCAGCAATACATAGAGGTACCTACTAGAGAATGGGCAGTGCTGGACGTCCTGTTAGGGAATGAGACGGGTCAGGTGGCGGAGGTATGTGTTGGGTAACACTTCGGGTCCAGTGATCAGAATACCATTAGTTTCACTATAATTATGGAGAGGGTCAGAACTGGACCTAGGGTTGAGATTTTTGATTGGAGAAAGGCTAACTTTGAGGAGATGCGAAAGGATTTAAAAGTAGTAAATTGGGACATTTTGTTTGATGGGAAGGATGTGGAGGAGAAATGGAGGACATTTAAACATGAAATTTTAAGAGTATAGAATCTTTATGTCTCTGTTCGGTTGAAAGGAAATAGTTAAATTGGAAAGAGCCATGGTTTTCAAGGGAAATTGGACACTTGGTTCGGATAAAGAGAGAGATCTACAATAATTATAGGCAGCATGGAGTAAATGAGGTGCTTGAGGAGTATAAAGAATGTAAAAAGAATCTTAAGAAATAAATTAGAAAAGCTAAAAGAAGATATGAGGTTGCTTTGGCAAGTAAGGTGAAAGTAAATCCAAAGGGTTTCTACAGCTATATTAATAGCAAAGGGACAACGAGGGATAAAATTGGTCCATTAGAGAGTCAGAGTGGACAGCTATCTGCAGAGCCAAAAGAGATGGGGGAGATATTGAACAATTTCTTTCCTTCGGTATTTCACAAGGAGAAGGGTATTGAATTATGTTAGGTAAGGGAAACAAGTAGGGTAGCTATGGAAACTATGAGAGTCAAAAAAGAGGAAGTACTGACTCTTTTGAAATATATAAAAGTGGATAAGTCTCCAGGTCCTGGCAGGATATTCCCTAGGACATTGAGGGAAGTTAGTGTAGAAATAGCAGGGGCTATGACAGAAATATTTCAAATGTCATTAGAAACGGGAAGGATTGGCGTACTGCGCATGTTGTTCCATTGTTTAAAAAGTGGTCTAAGAGTAAACCTTGCAATTATAGACCTGTTAGTTTGACGTCAGTGGTGGGCAAATTAATGGAAAGGATACTTAGAGATAATATATATAAGCATCTGGATAAACAGGGTCTGATTAGGGACAGTCAACATGGATTTGTGCCTGGAAGGTCATGTTTGACTAATCTTCTTGAATTTTTTGAAGAGGTTACTCGGGAAATTGATGAGGGTAAAGCAGTGGATGTTGTATATATGAACTTCAGTAAGGCCTTTGACAAGGTTCCTCATGGAAGGTTGGTTAAGAAGGTTCAATGGTTGGGTATTAATGGTGGAGTTGCAAGATGGATTCAACAGTGGCTGAATGGGAGATGCCAGAGAGTAATGGTGGATGGTTGTTTGTCAGTTTGGAGGCCAGTGACTAGTGGGGTGCCACAGGGACCTGTGTTGGGTCCACTGTTGTTTGTCATGTACATCAATAATCTGGATGATGGTGTGGTAAATTGGATTAGTAAGTATGCAGATGATACTAAGATAGGTGGGGTTGTGGATAATGAAGTAGATTTTCAAAGTCTACAGAGAGATTTATGCCAGTTGGAAGAGTGGGCTGAAAGATGGCAGATGGAGTTTAATGCTGATAAGTGTGAGGTGCTACATCTTGGCAGGACAAATCAAAATAGGACGTACATGGTAAATGGTAGGGAATTGAAGAATGCAGGTGAACAGAGGGATCTGGGAATAACTGTGCACAGTTCTCTGAAAGTGGAATCTCATGTAGATAGGGTGGTAAAGAAAGCTTTTGGTGTGCTGGCCTTTATAAATCAGAGCATTGAGTATAGAAGTTGGGATGTAATGTTAAAATTGTACAAAGCATTGGTGAGGCCAATTCTGGAGTATGGTGTACAATTTTGGTCGCCTAATTATAGGAAGGATGTCAACAAAATAGAGAGAGTACAGAGGAGATTTACTAGAATGTTGCCTGGGTTTCAGCAACTAAGTTACAGAGAAAGGTTGAACAAGTTAGGGCTTTATTCTTTGGAGCGCAGAAGGTTAAGGGGGGGACTTGATAGAGGTCTTTAAAATGATGAGAGGGGTAGACAGGGTTGACGTGGAAAAGCTTTTCCCACTGAGAGTAGGGAAGATTCAAACAAGAGGACATGACTTGAGAATTAAGGGACTGAAGTTTAGGGGTAACATGAGGGGGAGCTTCTTTACTCAGAGAGTGGTGGCTGTGTGGAATGAGCTTCCAGTGAAGGTGGTGGAGGCAGGTTCGTTTTTATCATTTAAAAATAAATTGGATATTTATATGGACGGGAAAGGAATGGAGGGTTATGGTCTGAGCGCAGGTATATGGGACTAGGGGAGAATACGTGTTCGGCACGGACTAGAAGGGTCGAGATGGCCTGTTTCCGTGCTGTAATTGTTATATGGTTATATGGTTCTATCTATCAGCAGCTAGGCATTTGTCTTGCATGGCAGTACTGCTATCACAACCCAATCTGACTATAGAAAGATGTACTACCTTGAACCCAGCTACACTGATGCCGACCGAGGAAGACGGGGAACCGTACAATTGCCTGGAAGAGACTGACAAGTTAGTGTTGCCAAGACCAGACCTCAAGGACATCGCCTTGAAAGACTCAGACCTGACATTGTACATCGACGGGCCCTGCAAGAAGAATGAGACTGGAACAAACCAATCGGGTTTTGCAGTGGTCACGGAAACCGAGACACTGAAAGCCGAAGCACTGCCACCGCATTACTCTGCACAAGCTGCAGAATTAGTCGCACTTATAGAAGCCTGCAGACTAGCAGAGGGAAAGAGGGTTAACATCTACACAGACAGTGCCTACGCTTTCTCCACGGTACGTCTTTGCCGCACAATGGAGGAACCGAGGAATGGTTACCTCCACAGGAAAACCCAAACTGCATAAGGATCTCATTCTTAACCTTCTTGGAGCCGTGCTACTGCCAAAAGCAATAGCAATTTGCAAATGTGCCGCACACACCAAAGGAACAGACTCAATCAGTAATGGAAACCTAAGAGCTGATGCAGCTGCCAAGGAGGCAGCCCAGCGAACCCCAGACCATAAAGAAGAGTTTGGACTGGAGATACAAGAAGTGGACCACAACGGAAAAATACAAATGGAAAATGGATGAAGCGGAAAAATAGGAGGATGGACTATGGAGATATAAAGATGGACGCTTGATATTGCCAAAGTCCCTATTCAGATTTGCCTGTGTAATTAACCATGGGGTAACCCATGTCTCAACAGGAGGAATGGTGTAATTAGTCGAGAAGGTGTTCAAAACCTATGGGTTTACGAGTAATGCAAAGAGGTACTGCGAAACGTGCGAGATATGTGCCAGGTACAATCCACAAGGAAACATGAAGAAACAACAAGGGAAGTACCCACAATTAAGGTACCCATTTCAAAATTTAAATATGAACTTTATTGAATTAACCCCCTCGCAAGGGAAGAAATATTGTTTAGTGATTATTGATGTATTTCCCCGATAGGTGGAAGTTTTTCCCTCTGCCAATGCAAACGAGTTGACAGTGGCAAAAGCTCTCCTCAGGGACATCATACCAAGGTTCGGGATACCAGAGAAAATATAAAGTGACAATGGGAGCCATTTTGTCAATGAGGTAATAGAGAAACTCACGGCGACCCTAAAAATACAATTAAAACATCACTGCTCTTACCACCCACAGTCTGCAGGGTTAGTAGAGAGGACTAATGGAACTATTAAAAGCAAATTAAGGAAGGCAATGGGGGAAACAGGATTCTCCTGGATAGATTGCCTCCCATTAGTCTTATTAAATATAAGAATGCTGCCAAGTACGAGGGGAATGTCTCCGTACGAAATACTGTATGGTAAACCATTCCAATACCCTGTTCTACAAAAGTTTTCTGAGACAGTAAGTGAAGATAGTACCCTAGTACAGTACATGAAGAAAATGCAAATAAACAAATATCGCGTGTTGAAAGGTTTAACAGGTCTTGATCAAGTGGAAGGGAATCTCGTGGAGGAATTAAAGACTGGGTGTTCGTAAAAATTATCAAAAGAAAAAGGTGGTCAAGCCCTCGGTGGGAAGGTCCGTATCAAGAAGTATAACCATATAACAATTACAGCACGGAAACAGGCCATCTCGGCCCTACAAGTCCATGCCGAACAACTTTTTACCCTTAGTCCCACCTGCCTGCACTCATACCATAACCCTCCATTCCCTTCTCATCCATATGCCTATCCAATTTATTTTTAAATGATACCAACGAACCTGCCTCCACCACTTCCACTGGAAGCTCATTCCACACCGCTACCACTCTCTGAGTAAAGAAGTTCCCCCTCATGTTACCCCTAAACTTCTGTCCCTTAATTCTCAAGTCATGTCCTCTTGTTTGAATCTTCCCTATTCTCTAAGGGAAAAGCTTGTCCACATCAACTCTGTCTATCCCTCTCATCATTTTAAAGACCTCTATCAAGTCCCCCCTTAACCTTCTGTGCTCCAGAGAATAAAGACCTAACTTATTCAACCTTTCTCTGTAACTTAGTTGTTGAAACCCAGGCAACATTCTAGTAAATCTCCTCTGTACTCTCTCAATTTTGTTGACATCCTTCCTATAATTGGGCGACCAAAATTGTACACCATACTCCAGATTTGGTCTCACCAATGCCTTGTACAATTTTAACATTACATCCCAGCTTCTATACTCAATGCTCTGATTTATAAAGGCTAGCATACCAAAAGTTTTCTTTACCACCCTATCTATATGAGATTCCACCTTCAAGGAACTATGCACGGTTATTCCCAGATCCCTCTGTTCAACTGTATTCTTCAATTCCCTACCATTTACCATGTACGTCCTATTTTGATTTGTCCTGCCAAGGTGTAGCACCTCACATTTATCAGCATTGAACTCTATCTGCCATCTTTCAGCCCATTCTTCCAAATGGCCTAAATCACTCTGTAGACTTTGGAAATCCTCTTCATTATCCACAACACCCCCTATCTTGGTATCATCTGCATACTTACTAATCCAATTTACCACACCTTCATCCAGATCATTGATGTACATGACAAACAACAAAGGACCCAACACCGATCCCTGAGGCACCCCACTAGTCACCTGCCTCCAACACGACAAACAACCATCCACCATTACCCTCTGGCTTCTCCCATTCAGCCACTGTTGAATCCATCTTGCTACTCCTGCATTTATACCCAACAGTTGAACCTTCTTAACCAACCTTCCATGAGGAACCTTGTCAAAGGCCTTACTAAAGTCCATATAGACAACATCCACTGCTTTACCCTCGTCAATTTCCCTAGTAACCTCTTCAAAAAATTCAAGAAGATTGGTCAAACATGACCTTCCAGGCACAAATCCATGCTGATTGTTCCTAATCAGACCCTGTTTATCCAGATGCTTATATATATTATCTCTAAGTATATTTTCCAATAATTTGCCCACCACTGAAGTCAAACTAACAGGCCTATAATTGCTAGGTTTACTCTTAGAACCCTTTTTAAACAATGGAACAACATGCGCAGTACGCCAATCCTCGGGGACTATTCCCGTTTCTAATGACATTTGAAATATGTCTGTCATAGCCCCGGCTATTTCTACACTAACTTCCCTCAATGTCCTAGGGAATATCCTGTCAGGACCTGGAGACTTATCCACTTTTATATTTTTCAAAAGTGTCAGTACTTCTTTTACTTTGATACTCATAGTATCCATAGCTACTCTACTAGTTTCCCTTACCTCACATAATTCAATATCCTTCTCCTTGGTGAATACCGAAGAAAATAAATTGTTCAATATCTCCCCCATCTCTTTTGGCTCTGCAGATAGCTGTCCACTCTGTCTCTCCAATGGACCAATTTTATACCTCGTTATCCTTTTACTATTAATATAGCTGTAGAAACCCTTTGGATTTACTTTCACCTTACTTGCCAAAGCAATCTCATGACTTCTTTTAGCTTTTCTAATTTCTTTCTTAGGATTCTTTTTACATTCCTTATACTCCTCAAGCACCTCATTTACTCCATGCTGCCTATAATTATTGTAGTTCTCCCTCTTTTTCCGAACAAGACGTCCAATTTCCCTTGAAAACCAGGGCTCTTTCCAATTCTTACTGTTTCCTTTCAACCGAACAGGAACATAAAGATTCTGTACTCTTAAAATTTCCCCTTTAAATGTCCTCCATTTCTCTTCTACATCCTTCCTATAAAACAAAATGTCCCAGTTCACTCCTTTTAAATCATTTCGCATCTCATCAAAGTTAGCCTTTCTCCAATCAAAAATCTCAACCCTAGGTCCAGTTCTGACCCTCTCCATAATTATATTGAAACTAATGGTATTGTGATCACTGGACCCGAAGTGCTCCCCAACGCATACCTCCGCCACCTGTCCCGTCTCATTTCCTAACAGGAGGTCCAACACTGCCCCTCCTCTAGTAGGTACCTCTATGTATTGCTGCAAAAAACTATCCTGCACACATTTTACAAACTCCAAACCATCCAGCCCATTTACCGAATGTGTTTCCCAGTCTATGTGTGGAAAGTTGAAATCTCCCACAATCACTACTTTGTGCTTACTACTAATATCTGCTATCTGCTTACATATTTTCTCTTCCAATTCTCGATCCCCATTTGGCAGTCTATAATACACCCCTATAAGTGTTGCTACACCTTTCCCACTTCTCAGTTCCACCCAAATAGCCTCCCTAGATGAGCCCCCCAATCTATCCTGCCAAAGCACTGCTGTAATATCTTCCCTGACTAGCAAAGCAACACCTCCACCTCTTGCCCCTCCAATTCTATCACACCTGAAGCAACAAAATCCGGGAATATTTAGTTTCCAATCACAGCCCTCATGCAACCATGTTTCACTGATCGCCACAATATCATACTTCCAGGTGTCTATCCAGACTCTAAGCTCATCCACCTTTCTTACAATGCTCCTAGCATTAAAATATGCACATTTAAGAAACCCCCCGCCTCTTATTCTCTGTTTATTTCCTTTTTTTTTCTTTCTCCTCTTGTGTCCGAGTGCTTCCCTTTTCTGCTTCCTGCCTCCCATTCTGTCTACTAGCTTTCTCTATTTGAGTCCCTCGCCCCAACCATTCTAGTTTAAAGTCTCCCCAGTAGCCTTTGCAAATTTCCCCGCCAGGATATTGGTCCCCCTCGGGTTTAAGTGCAACCCATCCTTTCTGTACAGGTCCCACCTTCCCCAAAAGAAGTCCCAATGATCCAGAAACTTGAATCCCTGCCCTCTGCACCATTCTTTCAGCCACGCATTTATCCTCCACCTCGATCCATTCCTACTCTCACTGTCGCGTGGCACAGGCAGTAATCCTGAGATTGTTACCTTTTTGGTCCTTTTCCTTAACTCTCCTCCCAACTCCCTAAATTCTCCCTTCAGGACCTCTTCCCTTTTTTTTACCTATGTCATTGGTACCTATATGTACCACGACCTCAGGCTCCTCTCCCTCTGATTTCAGGATATCTTGGACGCGTTGAGACACGTCCGAGACCTTGGCACCAGGGAGGCAGACCACCATCCTGGTCTCCCGACTGCGTCCACAGAATCGCCTATCCGACCCCCTAACAATAGAGTCCCCAATTACTATTGCCCTCTTCTTTTTGTCCCTGCCTTCAGGAGTAACAGGGCCAGTCTCTGTGCTGGAGGCCCGTCTGCTCTCGCTACCCCCGGGCAAGCTGTCACCCCCATCCGTACTCAAACAGGAGTACTTATTTGCAAGGTGTACCGACATTGGAGTACTCACTCGTCCCTGCCTCTGCCCCTTGCCCTTCCTTAGCGTGACCCACATGTCTCTCTTCCGTGGTTTTGGAGTGACCGCCTCCCTGTAACTCCCCTCTATGACCTCCTCACTCTCCCTGACCAGACAGAGGTCATCGAGCTGCTGCTCCAGGATCCTAATACGGTCCCTTAGGAGCCCCATCCCGCTGCACCTGGTGCAGATGTGGACGTCTGGAGGGCCATCCGACACCATGACCTCCCACATCTGACATCCCGAACAGTACACTGCTCTGGCTGTCATTCTCCCGCCTTACCCTGGATCCAATACAAGTATAATACAATAGAAACTGCTGGGAGAAATCAGCAGGTATCTGACTCACAACAGCTGCTCCCTCTTGATCTTTAAACTGCACCTTTATTATATAAACAAAAAGCTCTGTACCTTTAACCAGAAAGCAGAAATGCTAACCTGAGGTTGCACCCAATCAGCTGCTTCCTCTAGTCTGCTTCCACCAATCAGCGGCTTCCACCAGAACCCTCCCTATGAAGTGTGGAACGTTACAGACTTTGGTAAAAGCCGTGACCCTCCTCCACTCGCTCCAACGGTCGCGGGCCTCTGTAAAAGCAAGCCCCGCGCCCGATTTATATACTCACCGCCCTGACCCTCCTCCACTCGCTCCAACGGTCGCGGGCCTCTCTCCAACGGTCGCGGGCCTCCTTACTAGTTACTACTTACTACTCCCACTGCAGTAAGAATTGCCGAAAGGCCAACGTGGGTACATATCACACACTGCAAAAGAGTAAAATTCCCAACTTCAGAGTTAGAGAAATGGGGACCGATGACGGCTGACGGCCTGTATAGGTCCAGTAACGATCTGAAACCTACACCTCCGAAACCATGAAGTGGGGGCTGAATATTCTGAGTGGAATTGCATTAATCACCACAGCATATGCGAAGTATACACAAGAGATGCTGTGAAGGGGTTAGCCGAACAACTAGATCGGACCAGTCTAATGGCTTGGCAGAATACAATGGCCTTAGACATGCTACTAGCAGACAAGGGAGGAGTATGTGTAATGTTCGGATCATCTTGTTGTACCTTTATTCCCAATAATACCGCACCTGATGGGTCGGTCTCCAGGGCCCTGGCTGGACTCACTTCACTGGCAGAGGAATTGGCTGAGAATTAAGGAGTCGTCACCTCCTGGACAGGGTTCCTGGACTCATGGTTCGGGAAATGGAAATTTGTTCTTATTTCTGCACGAACCACTCTCATAGTAATTGCAGGGGTACTGGTCTGACTGGGCAACATCCCCTGTGTGAGAGGACTAGCCGAGCGGCTGATTGAAACGGCCCTCACGAAGAAAATGACTATGTTATACAAACTGATACCAACCAAAGCAGAAGAAAGACAATGCAATGAAATTGACTTGAGAGAAACATTCCTGACTGATTGAATCCTCATGAATGATCGAACTACAGAAAGTCGAGAGAACATGTGAACTTCAACTCGAAGGACATAAATTTGTTTTAGATTATAATTCAGTAAATTTGTATAAACAGGAGGAAAATGATGGAAAATGTATGTATCTATTACCTTGTGTATTCTATCTGTGTCAGTCCAAGATCGCTTACCAAAACTGCCTAGGGTGCAAGTAATTAACAGGTTTCAGCCAAGTGATTGGGAGCAATCGCATAGCTTGCAAACTGCTTATCTTGCTCCGGCGAAACATTCCACAGCTAAATGTTATTTCTTTTTAATTCTGAGTCTCCTTGTTAATTACCATTTGTCTGGATGCTTTCTGGTTTCAATCAATGTATAAAAGAGATGTTCTTCAGTATTAGCACAGAGAGGACTCCTACAGGCACTTGTGCTCTGTGTGACTCTCTCTCTCACAATAAAGTTCATTCAGTTTCTACCTCAGTTTTTCTAATAGTCTTTGTTGGAAAATTTCTAACAAAGACAAGCACCTGTTGGCTGGCTGCCGTGTGCACTGAACCTTAACCGGAACAAACAAATACATCAATGCAGGCTTGTTGGTAGTAGCAAATATTCAAAGGATGACTTAAAGTTTCAGCTTGGTCTCTGTCTGTGTTGCAGGATGAGAAGTGAAAATGCTGCCAGACTTGGTATGTGTGCTTTTGGATTTAGGATCACTGTCAATGGCTTATGATCTGTCTCGATTACAAACCTTCTACCATGTGAAACCTCCTAACACCAAAAATCAATGCAAGAGCCTCTCCCTCTATTTCCACATACTTTCTCTCACTGGCACTGAGTGTTCAGGACGCAAATGCTATTGGCCTCTCCTCTCCATTTTCTAGCACATGAGAGATCACAGTACCAACACTGAATGGTGAAGCATTGCATGCTAACTTCATTGGCATATTCACATCGTAATGAACAAGCATTGTACTCTCTGCCAACTGAACTTTACATGACTTGAAAGCTTGGTCACATTCACGTGTCCACTTCCATGGTACATCTTTTCTCAAGAGCTTGTTCAAGGGATGTAAACAGGTGTACAGATTTGGCACGAACATCCCATAATAATGTACTAATCCTAAAAAGGATCGTATCTCAGATATGTTTCTGGGAGTGGGCGCGTTCTTGATCGCATCAACTTTACCCTTGGTGGGGTGTAGACCATCCTTGTCTATCTTATGACCCAAGTATTCTACCGAGTTCTGAAAGAACTCACATTTTTTTGTCTTCACTCTTACACTGCGTGTTTCAAGGCGTTTGAGTACCACTTCCAACCTTTCATCATGTGCCTGCCTGTCAGGGGCCGAGATGAGGATGTCATCCAAATGACACACCACACCTTCAATTCCTTCTAGAATTTGTGCCATCACCCCTGGAAAAATCCCTGAGGCTGATCAAATGCCAAATGGGAGCCTATTGAACTGAAACAATCCCAAATGCGTGTTGAAAGTCAGCTTGGATTTAGATTCGTCACCTACACCTAACTGCACAGTCATTTGTCAAGTCCATTTTTGTGAAGACTTGGCCGCCTGTGATGGTGCTAAACAAATCCTCTGCCGTCGGTAGGGTATCTGGTATGCTACCTTCAAGTACCAGGTTTACGGTTACCTTATATTCCCCACAAAGTCTAACACTACCATCAGGTTTAGCTACAACTACAATAGGTGTTGCCCTTTTACTACTTTCTACCTTACTGATAATATTCTCAGCTCCAAGTCTTTTCAGTTCTTTCTCAACCTTGTCTTTAAGTGCATACGGCATGGCCCATGGTTTACAATGCACTGGTTTCTCATCCTGCTTCATGCGTACTTTCGCCTTGTACCCCTTGATTGGCTCTCCCTGGTCACCGAACACCTTCGGATGTTGCTCGATTACGTCCTCTGGACACTTGAATTCTTCATGAACGAGGAATAACTAATATAACTACTCTTTATATCTACGAGAGGCAACTTCACCTGTTGCTCCTTATACCTAACTGGTACCTGTATGCATCCTAACACTGGAATCTTTTCTCCAGAGTAACCGCATAGCTCGATTCACTTCGCTTCCAAGAGGAACAGACAAGAGTGCGCTAGATGTGAGCCCAAACAGCGATAGCATGACTTTACAGTAGACTTCCTACGCTTCCATGGATAACGATTCTCTAACGTCTTTGTCGACTTATCCATCTTTGGTTTGCTGGACTGCAGCTTGTTCAACTCTTCCGCTGGTTGTCAAGAAGTTGTCCTGTCTTCTCTAGAACCCCTATCCGCCATATCCATTGACAAAGCAGTTTTACAAGCTGTTTCAAAGGTCAGGTCATACACCATCATCAGCTTACTTCGGATCCACTCACTTCTCAGTCCACACACGAAACGGTCTCTTAATGCCCGGTCTTGGAAATTTCCAAAATTACAATGAATTTATAATCTCTTGAGTGCCACATTAAAATGACTAATGTCCACCTCTGGAAGTTGGCATCTCATTCCAAATCGAAAGCGTTCAGCTATTTCTAAGGGCTTAGGGTCATAATATTCTGTTAACTTCTTAAGAATATCCTTCAGGGGCGTATCCTTTGGTTTGGCTGGAGCTAACAAATTCTTTACTGTATCATAAACATCGGGACCCATTTCAATGAGAAAAATTGCTCTTTTCCTAGCTTGAGTCGATGTACACACTGAACGTTTCCCGGCTTTGCTGGAACTCATCCAATAATCCGATGTTCCCGCCATTTTGGATTTTTAACTGTCTCACAGAATTCAAACTTTGTGACCAGATTTTCAGCTTTCCGTGACACCAAAAGTTATACAACCTTCTCCGTGCCTCTGTAGAATTCCTTATTTACACGAACAATTAAAGTTGGGGAATCCACGATCCCATCCTGCGATATCTTGTGCTCTGACACAGAATACAAGTTGACTCACTGATGACTGGAAATTAACTGTCTGTGGTTTATTCAATCATTTACAATCCTCCGACCAAAGGTGGCGGTATTACACTGTAATATTACACCGTTGGTCGGAGGATTGTAATTTTTTTATTTTATGCTGTGCCTTACATTGTTTCAAAGATTTCAAGAAATTGTCTTTCCTGTACTGCTCCAGTAAACCCATTGTAGAGAAATCCACTGACTGCAGAAAGTCCTTGGAGAAGATTTCTTGAGAGCCGTGTGTTCTTCCCAGCCCTTGGTAGCTATGACATTTCATTAAGGAGGTGGGATTCCTGTGTTATCGTTTATGCTGCTGTTTTCTTTCTAGGCTTGAACCTCTTCCTGTCAATCTACCGCCCAAGCAGTACACCATTCAACTGGAATCACACGAGGAATGCGAGGCTTTGATGATAGACCCCAGTGGACAGGTGGTGGTACGGAAGGTGTGCATTGCCAATCAATTCTTCGTGTTCTAGTTTTGATCTAATTTTCTGAGCTTTTACACTGTATCTTGTCGCTAATCGCACCCCCCGCAAACCACCCCCCCCCCCCCCCCCCCACTCCAGTGAACTGGGCAACTCTGAAAAACCTGCTTCCATGTACTTACTAACTAATACATAGGATACATAGTACATCGTTCTGGAGTGGGTGATTCAGGCAGACAACACAGAAAACCTGGCCTGGTTTCTTTGCCCAGCCTCGAGATCTGCACGTGGTTCCCCTCCCCTCGCTCAGCAACTCATCCTCTCCTGGGAGGCATGAGGTGTTTGAAATAGTCTCGTGGCTCATGTCGCACTCATGTAAATTGGTATTCAAATGCATATCTCTAATCTCTCTGTTTCCGTGATGAAACAGCGCAGTGAATACAAGCCAAGGTCTACGCCAAATCTCTAAATAAATGTAATCAATTTAGTTGTCTCATCTAAACCAGGAGAAGATCTTAAATGTAGAAGACACCTTTCTGGGAATACGGGGAGAAAGAAAAAACAGTTCATCTTTCACCACCTACATCATGCTGCATAGTGTAAGAATGGATACTTCATCCATCACCAAGGAATCGAGCGCTAACTATGGAAGCACTGTCACTGTCTGATTGACTGCAACAGTGGATTGTTTAGAATCTAGACTTCCTGTCCAATAGATCACCCATTGCTTGTTTGCTCATAAAATATATTTGGATCATAGTGTTGAAGTCGCTCCCTCCCATATGTACATTATAATGCAGATCTTTGTAACATGATAAGTAAATACAAATCTTCACATCTGTACCTTGGTATTTTACCAATTAGTTACATTCTGAAAGAACTAATTAGTTGAGGTTCATAAGTGATAGGATAGGAATTAGGCCGTTTGGCCCATCAACTCCCATTCATTCACCGCTGACCTATCTCTCCTTCGTGACCTCCTGCCTTCTCCCCATAACCTCTGACACCTGTATTAGGTTGACGTTAGTTAGCTATTGACCTCTGTTTCTGTTTTGCAGGTGAAGAGTGGAGTGCTTTTCTTCAAGCACTGGCTGCGAGGCTGCAGTTTGTACTGCTCGAAGCTGATGACTTCCCGGACCAGGTCACGCTACTTGGTTTTGGCGTAGTTTGTGACACTACATTTGCATGTTTTCATGTGCCTGGCGAGACGTTTGTAGACACACTACAACGGCTCGGGGTAAAGTGGTGAAGGAGTTATTTTAATGCTGACATGCCAATGGGGTAATCCACATGAAATACCCGACACTGGTTCGCCACTTGACTTGATTTGGTCATCGGTCCGGGAATAGATTTTCCACCAAATCCTTTGACCTTCCGGTATAAGGTAGGGTGCAGTTGGAAGTGACACCTATGTGTTTATCAAAGCTGCTAATGAGTCAAACACTGATCACAGGTGTATAAATTAATCTTGTATTAAGGTAATGTAACAGAATATAATTTATCTATTACTGTCATCTTGGTTATGTTGTCATCAGGGTGCAATTTAGAACTGCACTTTTTGGAAATTATTTTGTTTGACAAAGTTTTATTAAAAGTTAAAATAGGTCACAGACGTTTTGACTGTTTTATCACCTGTATATATATTTGAGTGAAAATCGGGACCAAAAGATGGCCTGAAATTGTGTTACTTGCTTACTGCCATAAGGTCACTGCCATAATGTCTCCACCATTGTGGCTACCAATGGTATATAGCTGTATCTTGACCCGCTGAACTTCTATGGTAGCACAAGTTGCTGTTCACAACATCAGGTTGCTGTTCATTGATTTCAGCTCCGCTTTCAACACTGTCATCCCCGCCAGCTTGATCACCAAACTCAGCGGGCTTGGCATCTCCACCTCCCTCTGCAACTGGACACTGGATTTCCTCACCAACAGACCACAGTCTGTTAGGGTCAACAACCTCACCTCCACCACTATAACACTGAACACCGGCGTGCCTCTACTCCCTCTTCACCCACGACTGCATCCCTAAGTACGGATCCAACGCCATCATTAAGTTTGCTGACGACACCACGGTGGTAGGACTGATCAGTGACAACGATGAGTCAGCCTACCGAGAGGAGGTCCAGCACCTGACAACCTGGTGTGCCAATAATAACCTCGTCCTCAACTCCAAGAAGACGAAGGAACTTATTGTCGACTTCAGGAAGGTCAGAGGGGGCAGACATACCCCCATCCACATAAACGGGACTGAGGTGGAGCGCGTCTCCAGCTACAAATTCCTCTGGGTACACATCTCGGAGGATTTGTCCTGGTCCCTCAACACCTCCAAGCTGATCAAAAAGGCACAGCAGCGCCTTTACTTCCTGAGGAGGCTCAAGAAAGCCCACCTGTCCCCCCAGATCCTGACCAACTTCTACAGGTGTACCATCGAGAGCATCCTGACCGCCTGCTTCACGGTATGGTACAGCAGCTGCACTGTTGCGGACAGGAAGGCACTACAACGGGTGATGAAAACCGCGCAGCACATCATCGGTGCCCCGCTCCCTGCCATGGATGCCCTCCACCGAAAACGGTGTCTGAAACGAGCTGGGAAGATCATTAAAGACCCCTCCCACCCCAACCATGGACTGTTTGCCCTCCTCCCACCAGGGAGGCGGTACAGGAGCCTCAGGTCTCGTACCAGTAGGATGAGGAACAGCATCTACAATCATACCGTCGCATTGCTGAACTCGGAGTCCCGCCGATAGATTCCACCGGTCCCTCCGTCCCCATTGTTTAATTATTCTGTATTTTTTATTATTCTGTATCCTCTTTTTTTTTTTTTTTTTTCTATATTGCACTACTACGGACTGACGCAAAACTGCATTTCGTTGTACCCATACTCAGTATTTGTGCAATGACATTCAAGTTGAATTGAATTGAATTGAATTGAAGTGTGCTGGCCACCAGCATTAAGGATGAGTCGCACACCAGCCACTCCTCCCATCTTCCATCATGCAAGAGGTATAGAAGTTTGTAAACACACACCTCCAGATTGTGGGACAGCTTCTTTCCAGCTGTTATCAGGCAACTGAACCATCCTCCCAACAACTAGAGAGCAGTCCTGAGATACTAACTACCTCATTGGAGATTCTCGGACTATCTTTAATCGGACTTTATCTTGCACTAAACATTACTCACATTATTCCCTTTAACATGCATCTGTACACTGTGGTTGGCTCGCTTGTAATCATGGATTGTCTTTCCGCTGACGGGTTTGCACGCAACAAAAGATTTACACATGACAATAAATTAAACTAACTAACTGGTATTCAGTTGGAACTTGACTCTCCACAATGGATGTAATCTTGGTACAGATAAATTTCAAGCAAGTTGTGGGCGCTGTACTTTATTTCAGTCTTTTAATTATTGTCCCGCTGAGTTATTAAATATATGATTTTGCTGGCAAGGCATTGATTCCATAGAACAAAGAACACTACAGCACAGGACCTGGCTCTTCAGCCCACCATCTGTGCCGAACATGATGCCAAGACATATCCTTATCTACCTACACATAATTCATATCCGCCGGCACTGTGGCCTAATATCGTGGAGCTGGAGGTACCTTTGTTAGGGATCAACGTCGGGAGCTCCAACTGCAGGAGCTTCGACCGCCCCGATTATGGGAGCTCAATCGCTCCGTTGTGGGGGCTTTGATCGCTGACTGCAGGAGCTTCGATCACCCTGACAGTGGGTGTTTCGATTGCCCCGACCACGGGAGAAAAGAAGGAAGATGGTAAAAATTATTTGCCTTCCATCACAGTGGAGAATATGAGGTCGCCTAAAAACACGATGCACGAGCTGCCTGCCCTGGTGGGGACTCGGAGGGATTGCCGTGAGTGCAGTGATCCTGGAGTCTGGTACGAGTGTGGACGGCTTTCTGACTTTGGGGAAACAGGGACAGCAGAGAGCCTACAGCAGTCGGTGAAAGAGCGTCTGTGTGGCCAGGACACTGAACTGATGGCTGTGGGTCTCCACTTGTGCTGTGGGCCCTAGGGATTCTCACACGCCGCAGTGGTGGCTGTTTATGTTTAATCTTTATGTAGTTTTGTATCTTGTTGCTTTTTTGGTATGGTAAATCAAATCTCACTGTACCTCGGGACACATGACAATAAAGGACCATTAAACCATTGAATTTCATACCAGAATTTCATTAATGATAATTTTAATTTTAATGTCTTAATACCAAGACATTGAAGACCTAACTATTGGTGCACTTGAATTACAAATGTTGCGCAAGTGTGATTTCCATTCTATGTTGTCCAGTTATTATCACTGTTAGGAGGTATAGATCACTTGTTAACTTCCTCAGTTGTTGAAAGAGCTCAAGGAAAAACTCCATGAAAAGGAAGACGTACTGTTGGGAAGGACACAAGTTGTGGATGTGGTGCAGAAAGAGCTCGATGGGAAGAATCGGGAGCTAATGGTAAGGAAATCATTGTTTGTTGCTGTGTGAATCTCTATTACAGAGAAAGAGGCCTGAGAGCCGTCGGAGCGGAGGGATTCTGTTGTAACTGGCAATTAACTTAAAGTAGCAGGGAGCCTCTTTGAATAAATCTGTAAATATGAAAATGTTAAAATATTTTCTTTTGTATAAATCATCCCATTCTTTTATTCTAAATCAGCCCATCAACCATTTTATGATCTGTTATATTGCAGAATCACAGTGTATGTGGGGCCTTACAGCATTGTCATTCTGGGTATGACAGGTTGTTGGCATTGCTGATCCGTGCCACCAATTTTTTTCAGCCGTGACCAAGATCAGGAGAAATCTGCTATTTAAGATGCAAACAACACATGAACTCTTGATTATAATGCAACAGCGTCACTACTGATTACATTGTTCTTCATTTTCCAATCCACTTGTGGGAGAGTCTAGAACTAGAGGGCATAGCCTCAGAATTAAAGGACGTTCCTTTGGGAAGGAGATGAGGAGGAATTTCTTTAGTCAGAGGGCGGTAAATCTGTGGAATTCATTGCCACAGGCGGCTGTGGAGGACGTCAGTGGATGTTGTTAATGCAGATATAGATAGATTCATGATTAGTACGGTGACAGAGATGAATGGAGGAGAATAGAATGGAGAGATAGATCAGCCATGATTGAATCTCAAAATCTCAAGGACAAGCTTCTTGCTGAAAAGCACGTCATGAGAATCCAGGTCCGAGATCTGATGGAAAGGCACGAAGCAGATTGAAAAATGTCAAAAGAAAACACAGCAGTGAGTTCCATCTATTCAGGGAGAAACATGAACAAGAAATATCGCAGAAGGATCAATACCGTTTACAACTTCAGAAAGAACTGCAACTTTTACGACCACACCCCAAGGTCTGTGCACCACTTGCAGAACAGGCAACTGGTTCTTTAGAATATTACACCGACCAGATGAATGGAGAACTGGAAGGTAATTACTCAAAGTTGACCTGAAATAGATATTGTGCTTTATACAGTATTTCATAGAAGTCCCCAGTAAATAGTCAAGAATGAATATGAATTATTACAATGAGACCGGATAGTTTTACCATTTATATGATTCTAATCAGGCTAATTTTAATGAACCACTGTCATTAGAATTCCAATCCCTGAAGGACAATCCTGTGCAAAAGGAAGGAAGGGTTCACACTACAGGGCAAGTAGGACCATTGTTGTCTCAGAGGCATAGACAATTAGAGTTGCCGAGACATGAAAACAACAATATAATTTCACAGCATGAACAAGAAGTTAAAGCTTGCCGGCAGGAGACTATGAACTTAAATAAAAAAGTCAAGATTTTAGAGGATTACAAATCTCTTCTAAGAAAGAACTTGAAAATTTCCAGGAAATGTCAGAAAAGGTCAAAAATGAGAGAGAGGAGGCAGAATTACTTAAATATGTCGACAAGATAGATCAGTTAACTGAAGCACTTCATATGCAAAATAATTCACTTGTCAATGAATTGGACTGCTTCAGAGAAGAGAAACATAATCCGATCAGAGAAAAAGAGATACAGGAAAATAGAAACATAGAAAATAGGTGCAGGAGGAAGCCATTCAGCCCTTCGATCGAGCACCACCATTCATTGTGATCATGGCTGATCGTCCCAAATCAATAACCCGTGCCTGCCTTCTCCCCATATCCCTTGATTCCAATAGCCCCGAGAGCTCTATCTAACTCTCTCTTAAATCCATCCAATGATTTGGCCTCCACTGCCCTCTGTGGCAGGGAATTCCACAAATTCACAACTCTCTGGGTGAAAAAGTCTTTTCGCACCTCGTTCTTAGATGGCCTCCACTTTATTCTAAGACTGTGGCCCCTGGTTCTGGACTCGCCCACCGTTGGGAAATTTTTTCCTGCATCTTGCTTGTCCAGTCCTTTTATAATGTTTTATGTTTCAAGAAGATCCCTCTAATCCTTCTGCACTCCAGTGAATACAAGCCCAGTCTTTTCAATCTTTCCTCATATGACAGTCCCGCCATCCCAGGGATCAGTCTCTTGAACCTACGCTGCACTACCTGAATCATAAGAATGTCCTTCCTCAAATTAGGAGACCAAAACTGTACACAATACTCCAGATGTGGTCTTACCAGAGCCCTGTACATCTGCAGAAGAACCTCTTTAGCCCTCTACTGAAATCCTCTTGTTAAGAAGGCCCACACTCCATTAGCTTTGTTCACTGCCTGCTGTACCTGCATACCAACTTTCAATGACTGGTGTACAACGACACCCAGGTCTCGCTGCACCTCGCCCTTACCTCAGTTAACCCCATTGAGATAATAATCTGTCCCCTTGTTTTTACGCCAAAGTGGATAACCTCACATGTATCTATATTATACTGCATCTGCCACGCATCTGCCCACTCACTCAACCTGTCCAGGTCACCCTGCAACCTCCTAACATCTACTTAACAGTTCACATTGTCACTCAGCTTTGTGTCATCCACAAACTTGATAGTGTTGCTCCTAATTTCCTCTTCCAAATCATTAATATATATGGTAAACAGTTGCTGCCCCAACATAGAGGCTTGCGGCACTCCACTCGCCACTTCCTGCCATTCTGAAAAGAACCCGTTCACTCCTACTCTTTGCTTCCTGTCTGCCAACCAATTTTCTATCCATGTCAACACCCTACCCCCATTACCATGTGCTCTAATTTTTATCACCAGTCTCCCGGGCGGGACCTTATCAAAGGCTTTCTGAAAGTCTAGATACAATACAGCCACTGGCTCCCCTTCATCCATTTTATTTGTCATATCATCAAAAAATTCCAGAAGATTAATCAGGCATGATTTCCCTTTCATAAATCCATCCATAAATCACTAATCCTTTTACTGCTATCGAAATGCCCCATTATTACCTCTTTAATAATTGACTCCAGCCACTTTCCCACCACCGAAGTCAGGCTAACTGGTCTGTAATTCCCCGATTTCTCTCTCGCTCCTATCTTGAAAAGTGGGATAACATTAGCTATCCTCCAATCCACATGAACTGATCCTGAATCTATTGAACATTGGAAAATGATCACCAGTGCGTCCACTATTTCTAGAGCCTGAGGACCCTGGGAAGCAGACCATCTGGCCCAGGGGATTTATCATCCTTCAGTCCCATTAGCCTACCCAATATTATTTCTCACCTAATGAAAATTTATTTTGGTTCCTCTACCCCCTTAGATCCTCTGTCCTCCAGTACATCTGGGAGATTGCTTGTGTCTTCCTTAATGAAGACAGATCCGAAGTACCTGTTCAACTCTTCTGCCATTTCCTTGTTCCCCATAATAATTCCACCTTTGTCTGCCTTCAAGGGACCCACATTTGACTTTGCTACTCTTTTTCCCTTAACATATCTAAAGCAGCTTTTACTGTCCTTCTTTATATTCCTGGGCAGCTTCCCTTCGTACTTCATCTTTTCAGCCACTTTTGCCCGTTTTGTTTCCTTCTGTTGTCCTATGAAAGTTTCCCAATCCTCTGGCTTCTGTCTACTATTTGCTGTGTTATACATCTTTTCTTTTAGTTTTATTCTATCCCTAACTTCTCTTGTCAGCCACGGTTGCCTCCTATTCCTCTTAGAATATATCTTCTTTTATGGAATGAAATGATCCTGCGTCTTCCGGATTATGCCCAGAAATTCCTGCCAATACTGTTCCACCGTCATTCCTGCTAGGATCCCTTTCCAGTCTACCTTGGCCAACTCCTCTCTCATGCCTTCATAGTCCCCTTTGTTCAACTGCATTACTGTCACTTCCGATTTAACCTTCTCCTTCTCAAATTTCAGATTAAAACTAATCATATTATGATCACTACCTCCAAGTGGTTCCTTTACCTTGAGTTCTCTTATCAAATCTGGTTCATTAGACAACACTAAAACCAGAATTGCCTTTTCTTTGGTCGGCTCCATTACAAGCTGCTCTAAGAATCCATCTCGGAGGCACTCTACAATCTCTCTTTCTTGGGGTCCTGAACCAACCTGATTTTCCCAGTCTACCTGCATATTGAAATCCCCCATCACCACAGGAAGTAAAACTGGTGAAAGAATTTGAAGGGCGGCTTCAGTCTGCTCAGAGGGGTAATACTTCGTCCAAAGGTGCGACCACGGAGCTTCGAGAACTGTTAAAAGAGAAGCACCAGGAAATAATTATTTTGCAGAAGGACTGCATCAAGTACCAGGAGCTCATTTTGGACATAGAGCGATGTGTCAAAATATCGGAATCTACCTGTGATGAAATGAGCAAGAAACTAGGGTCTATGACTGCAAAAGCTTCCGAGTCTGAAAGGCAAGTTAAACTTGTTCAAGAAGAACTTGCATCTACTAAAGTCTTGCTCGAAGACACCAGAACTGAAACTGAACGTGCTTGAATGCAGTCCTTATGGTTAACAGAAGATCTTCGGAAAAACGAAAAGAAGACAGAAGCTCAAATTACTCAGAAGGAGAAGGAACTGCTTGAGATTTTAGATCAACAGAAAACAATTCATCAGAAATAAATATTGAGATATCAGGATCAACTGGATTGGCTGGAACGGGACAAAGACAGAGTGGTTGCAGCAACCTTGGAATGCAAGTTGAAATAAATGGCCGAGATTTTATGATTAAAATAAACTGCGTGACGAGTTGAACAACAATTTGGCTAAACTGGCAGCATTCACAAACTCTATGTCCTCTCTTCAGGATGACATTGAACAGACCAAAAAATGGGAAGCTAGATTCAAAAGTAAGGAAAATCAACTGCAAGGAAAAGAAGAAATAGAAACATAGAAAATAGGTGCAGGAGTAGGCCATTCGGCCCTTCGAGCCTGCACAGCCATTCAATATGATCATGGCAGATCATCCAACTCAGTATCCTGTACCTGCCTTCTCTCCATACCCCGATACCTTTAGCCACAAGGGCCCCATCTAACTACCTCTTAAATATAGCCAATGAACTGGCCTCAACTACCTTCCGTGGCATATAATTCCAGAGATACCTGTGTGAAAAATGTTTTTCTCATCTCGGTCCTAAAATATTTCCCCCTTATCCGTAAACTGTGACCCATTGTTCTGGACTTCCCCAACACCGGGAACAATCTTCCTGCATCTAGCCTGTCCAACCCCTTAAGAATTTTGTAAGTTTCTATAAGATCCCCCGTCAAACTTCTAAATTCTAGCGAGTACAAGGTTCTCCCTTATCCACTAGTTACATCCTCGCAAAATTCTATAAGATTCGTCAGACATGATTTACCTTTCATAAATCCATGCTGACTTTGTGCAATGATTTCACCACTTTAGAAATGTGCTGCTATCCCATCTTTAATAACTAGCAGTTTCCCTACTACCAATGTTAGACCAACTGGTCTGTAATTCCCCGTCTGTAATTCACTCCCTGACGAGCTCAATGCGTTTTACGCACGCTTTGACAGGGAGAATACTGATGTGCCTTCCCGATCCCCCATTCGCTGTGATGGCATTTCAGTCTCAGTCACAGAGGCCGATGTCAGGAAATCCTTCAGAGGGGTGAACCCCCGAAAAGCACCTGGTCCTGATGGCATACCCGGTCGTGTTCTAAAAACCTGTGCGGACCAACTGCCGGGAGTTTTTACGGACATTTTCAACCTCTCACTTCTGAGGTCTGTGGTCCCCACCTGCTTTAAAAGGGCATCAATTATACCGGTGCCCAAGAAGAGTAAGGTGACATACCTCAATGACTATCAACCAGTGGCACTAACGCTGGTGGTGATGAAGTGCTTTGAGAGGTTGATCATGGAGCAAATCAACTCCTACATCGACAAAAACCTGGACCCACTGCAGTTCGCGTACCGCCACAACAGATCAACGGTGGACGCGATCTCGCTGGCCCTCCACTCCGCACTGGACCATTTGGACAACAAAAACTGATATGTCAGGCTGTTATTCATTGATTACAGCTCGGCATTTAACACAATCATCCCCTCCAAACTGGTTACCAAACTCGCAGAACTGGGTCTCTGCGCATCCCTCTGCAACTGGATCCTCGACTTCCTCGTCCACAGACCACAGTCTGTTCGTATTGGTGGAAATGTGTCAGCCTCAATAACAATCAGCACGGGAGCACCTCAAGGCTGCGTGCTCAGCCCCCTGCTGTACTCACTCTATACCCATGACTGCGTAGCGAACCACAGTGCGAACTCCATCATCAAGTTCGCTGACGACACCACTATTGTGGGGGCGTATCACTGATGGGGATGAGTCAGAGTACAGAAGAGAGATCGAGCAACTGTCCATATGGTGCCAGCGCAATAACCTGTCCCTCAACACCAGCAAAACCAAGGAACTGATTGTGGACTATGGAAGGAGTAGGAGGGGGACCCACAACCCCATTTATATCAACGGGTCGAAGGTTGAAAGGGTCAAGAACTTCAAATTCCTGGGCGTGCACATCTCTGAAGATCTTTCCTGGTCCGAGAACACTAACGCAATTATCAAAAAAGCTCATCAGCGCTTCTACTTCCTGAGAAGATTACGGAGAGTCGGATTGTCAAGGAAGACTCTCTCTAACTTTTACAGGTGCACAGTAGAGAGCATGCTGACCGGTTGCATCGTGGCTTGGTTCGGCAATTTGAGCGCCCTGGAGAGGAAAAGACTACAAAAAGTAGTAAACACTGCCCAGTCCATCATCGGCTCTGACCTTCCTTCCATCGAGGGGATTTATCGCAGTCGCTGCCTCAAAAAGGCTGGGAGTATCATCAAAGACCCACACCATCCTGGCCACACACTCATCTCCCTGCTACCTTCAGGTAGAAGGTACAGTAGCCTGAAGACTGCAACAACCAGGTTCAGGAATAGTTACTTCCCCACAGCCATCAGGCTGTTAAACCTGGCTCGGACAAAACTCTGATTATTAGCAACCACTTTCTGTTATTTGCACTACCAGTTTATTTATTCATGTGTGTATATATTTATATCATGGTATATGGACACCTTTATCTGTTTTGTAGTAAATGTCTACTATTTTCTGTGTGCTTAAGCAAAGCAAGAATTTCATTGTCCTATACAGGGACACATGACAATAAACTCACTTGAACTTTCACTCTCCTTCCCTTTTTAAACAGTGGGATTACATTAGCTACCCTCCAATCCTCAGGAACTACTCCAGAATCTAAAGAGTTTTGAAAAATTATCACTAATGCATCCACTATTTATGAGGCTACTTCCTTAAGTACTCTGGGATGCAGCCTATCTGGCCCTGGGGATTTATCGGCCTTTAATCCGTCCAGGTTCACCACTTCCCGGCCAACCTGGATTTCTCTCAGTTCCGCCATCTCATTTGACCCCCCGTCTCCTGCTATTTCCGGCAGATTATTTATGTCTTCCTTAGTGAAGACAGAACCAAAGTAGTTATTCAATTGGTCTGCCATGTCCTTGTTCCCCATGATCAATTCACCTGTTTGACTGCAAGGGACCTACATTTGTTTTAACAAATCTTTTTCTCTTCACATATCTATAAAAGCCTTTGCAGTCAGTTTTTATGTTCCCTGCCAGTTTTCTTTTATAATCTATTTTCCCTTTCTTAATTAAGCCCTTTGTCTTCCTCTGCTGGACTCGGAATTTCTCCCAGTCCTTTGGTAGGCTGCTTTTTCTGGCTGATTTGTATGCTTCATCTTTTGTGTTGATACTATCCCTGATTTCCCTTGTTATCCACGGACGCACTACCTTCCCTGATTTATTCTTTTGCCAAATTAGGATGAATAATTGTTGTAGTTCATCCATGCAGTCTTTAAATGCCTTCCATTGCATATCCACCGTCAACCCTTTAAGAATCAATTGCCAGTCTATCTTGGCCTATTCATGTCTCATACCCTCAAAGTTGCCTTTCTTTTAGTTCAGAACCCTTGTTTCTGAATTAATTAGGTCACTCTCCATCCTAATGAAGAACTCAACCATATTATGGTCACTCTTGCCCAAGCGGTCACGCACAAAAAACTGCTAGCTAACCCTTTCTCATTACTCAATACCCAGTCTAGAATAGCCTGCTCTCTCGTTG
Source organism: Amblyraja radiata (assembly GCF_010909765.2). Lineage (NCBI taxonomy): Eukaryota > Metazoa > Chordata > Chondrichthyes > Rajiformes > Rajidae > Amblyraja > Amblyraja radiata. The sequence goes on along the minus strand of NC_045992.1, from coordinate 21,200,474 downwards.
GTTCCTCTACACGATGGTTTAGAAACCTATCCTGCATACATTCCAAGAAATCCTCTTCCTCAGCACCCCTGCCAATTTGATTCACCCAATCTATATGTAGATTGAAGTCACCCATAACTGTTTTCCCTTTGTTGCACGCATTTCTAATTTCCCGTTTGATGCCATCCCCAACTCCACTACTACTGTTAGGTGGCCTGTACACAACTGCCACTAGCGTATGTTGCAAAAATGTTGCAAACGCTTCAAGAGGAGATAAAGGTCAAGTCAGTCAACCTTCAAGAACTCCAATTCAGAACTTCGAATATGAAGCAGGCATTTATACAACTTAGTTTGGGTAATGAGGATGCTGAAGCCAAGCATCAAAGTGAAACGGTGAACAAAGATATTTGCAAAAAATTGAGGAGATGGAGGGGTTATTAAAAGACTAGGAGGCAGCTTTATCTAGTTTATCATGGGAAAATAGTTATTTAAGCACACAGCAATCCGACGTAAGCCCATCTGTGAATTAGTTTAAAATAGCAGAGCAAAGCCTGATAAAAGATCTTGCGGAAAAACAGTCGGAGAGCCATTTCCCAGTAGCTGAATCTAATGTTGAGCAGTAAAGATGCAGAGTTCTCAAAGCTTGTCTCATCAAAAGACAATGAAATTTCTGACTATTTAGTGCAAATCCAGCAACACCAGAGACAGCAAATAGATGACTACAAAAAGAATTTGAGGATTCTCCTACAAGATAACTAAAAGAGAGCCAGAGCCATGAAAGAGCTGGAGGTCCAACTTGTTAAGGTTTGGGGAAGAAAACGACAAAGCTGTTAGCCAGACGGGTGCCTTCACAAAATTGATGGCATCCTTGCAAGATGACCGCGACTGCATCTTATCAGAATACACGGAGCTGGAACAATGGCATCTCGACATGCATTGCCAGAAAGATAGCATCATCAGGAGAGTGCAGCTGAAAACATTGAACTGAAGCAAGAGATCAGACATTTTCTCAATCAGGTGGATGACCTTAATTCTGAAAAGGTGTTGCTAAAAGCACAGTTGGTTCAGTACAGGAAGGAGCTAAACCAGGTCCTGTCTTTGAAGGATAATCAGTCGAAGGATTTGTTGCAAAAGCAACAACAGGAAATTAAGAATCTTTGGAATGAGAAATCCATCTTCAAAGAGCAATGGAAAGTTGCATAAAGATCCCCTAAACAAAGTAATGAAAGCCTAAAATCCTTACAAGAAGAAAATGAGCAAATTTGGAGCAGCTTACAGAGCTCAAAGCTATTGGTTTCCAAAAAGAAGAGGATAACTATGAAACAAATGAGGCAATTAATTCAAGAGTTTCACCAACAACTTAAAACTAAAACTCTGGAAAACGAAGACCTAAAAAGGAAACCAACATTAGAAGAGCTGACTTAAAAGAACTTGAAAATATATTAACTGGGGAAATTGTGAAACTTTTTAAAATCTCTTTCCCTGACGGAGGTGCAACTTTTCCGTATTGCATCTCCGCCGACACTGTGGCCTAATATCGTGGAGCTGGAGGTGCCTTTGTTAGGGATCAACGACGGGAGCTCCAAACGCAGGAGCTTCGACCGCGCTGATTGCGGGAGCCTCAATCTCTCCGTTGTGGGGACTTTGATCGCCGACTGCGGGAGCTTCGATCGCCCTGACAGCGGGTGTTTCGGTTGCCCCAACCACGGAAGAAAAGAAGGAAGATGGTAAAAGTTATTTGCCTTTCATCACAGTGGAGAATATGAGGTCGCCAAAAAAAACAACGGACGAGCTGCCTGCCCTGGTGGGGACTCGGAGGCATTGCCGTGAGTGCAGTGGTCCTGGAGTCTGGTGCGAGTGTGGACGGCTTTCTGACTTTGGGCTGACAGGGACTGCAGAGAGCGTACAGTGGTCCGTGAAGGAGTGTCTGTGTGGCCCGACAGTTAACTGATGACTGTGGGTCTCCGCTTATGATGTGTGCCCTAGGGATTCTCACACGCCACAGTGGTGGCTATTTATGTTTCATATTTATGTAGTGTTGTATCTTGTTGCTTTTTTGGAATGACTGTATGGTAAATCAAATTTCACTGTACCTCGGTACACGTGACAATAAAGGCCCCTTAAACCATTGAATGCAAATTAATGATTTCTTCCCCTGATTTCATTAATGATAATTTTAATTTTAATGTCTTAATACCAAGGCGGAATTGAAGACCTAACTATTGGTGCACGAATTAGAAATGTTGCGCATATGTGATTTCCATTCTATGTTGTCCAGTTTTTAACACTGTTAGGAGATATTAATCACTTGTTAACTTCCTCAGTTGTTGAAAGAGCTCAAGGAAAAACTCCATGAAAATGAAGAGGTACTGTTGGGAAGGACACAAGTTGTGGATGTGCTGCAGAAAGAGCTCGATGGGAAGAATCAGGAGCTAACGATAAGGAAATAATTGTTTGCTGCTGTGTGAAACTCTATTACAGAGAGAGATCTCTGCAACCAGCTAAGGGATTCTGTTGTAACTGGCAATTAAAGTAAAGGAACAGCGAGCCTCTTGGAAAAAATCTGTAAATATGAAAACATTTGAATGTTTTCTTTTGTATAAATCTTCCCATTCTTTTTTTCTAAATCAGCCCATCAATCATTTTATGATCTGTTATAGAGCAGAATCACAGTGTATGTGGAGCCTTGCAGCATTGTCATTCTGGTTATGACAGGTTGTTGGCATTGCTGATCCGTGCCACCAATTTATTTCAGCCGTGACCAAGATCAGGAGAGATCTATTTAAGATGCCAACAACACATGAACTCTTGATTATAATGCAACAGCGTCACTACTGATTGTATTGTTCTTCATTTTCCAATCCACTAGTCAGACAGTCTCAGACTAGAGATCATAGCATCAGAATTAAAGGACGTGAAGGAGATGAAGAGGAATTTCTTTAGTCAGAGGGTTGTGAATCTGTGCAATTCATATCTGTCCCTTGCAGATCTGTGCATATCACTTATGACCTTGTGATAACTGTTTTAATTTTGATGACTGTGTGTGTGTGTGTGTGTGTGTGTGTGTGTGTGTGTGTGTGTGTGTGTGTGTGTGTGTGTGTGTGTGTGTGTGTGTGTGTGTGTGTGTGTGTGTGTGTGTGTGTGTGTGTGTGTGTGTTCCACTCTGACAGTCGCTGCTCCAGTTGCAGGTTTTTCAGGCGACTTCCAGCAACTTGACAGTCGCCTGACAAATCGCCTAAGTGGGACAGGCCCAAAAGACTCACAAACGTCTCTTTAGTTTAACTTGGCTATTTTTATTTTTTTAGGAGGTGATTGAAGATTTGAGGATGGTTGAGTTCGAAAATGAAAATCTCAAGGACAAGCTTCTTGCTGAAAAGCACGTCATGTGAATCCATGTCCTAGATCTGATGGAAAGGCATGAGACAGATTTGAAAAATGTTGAAATAAAACACTGCACTGAGTTCCATAAAATCAGGTGGAAACATGAACAAGAAATATCGCAGAACGATCAATGCTGGGGGGCGCTGTTGAGCGAAGAAAGAGTAACAGCGTTTCCTGATAGCTCCGACAATTTAATATTTTTAAATACACAAAACTGCTGATACAATCACATTAAGTCTTTTATTGAAATGTTATTATCAAGAGAACAAAATTTACGCAAACAGGAGAGACAAAGTTGACATGAGGAAGATCAAAACCAAGAAAAACGATTCAAGCAAACTGGGCCTGGACCAAGCACCACCCATGCCTGACTTGCTGATGCCGGATGAGATGAACGAGGAGGAGGAAGACCCATCCAACAAGGCTGTGCTAGCTGCTATCGCTGTGTTAAGGACTGAGATAGCCCAAATTAAGAGCTATATTTAAAAAAAAAAATAATTTAATTCTTTATTTCGAACAGAATAAAAGAATAAAAAGCAAATGTGAAACAGCATACAAAAAACAAAACTAGAATATTTATAAAGTGTCATAAGTGTCATTCTTCTTGAATTTTTTGAAGAGGTTACTAAAAAAATTGACGAGGGTAAAGCAGTGGATGTTGTCTATATGGACTTTAGTAAGGCCTTTGACAAGGTTCCTCATGGAAGGTTGGTTAAGAAGGTTCAACTGTTGGGTATAAATGCAGGAGTAGCAAGATGGATTCAACAGTGTTCAAAAGGGAACTGCAGATGCTGGAATATCGAAGGTACACAAAATTGCTGGGGAAACTCAGCGGGTGCAGCAGCATCTATGCATCTCCAGTCTGAAAAAGGGTTTCGGCCCGAAACGTCGCCTATTTCCTTCGCTCCATAGATGCTGCTGCACCCGCTGAGTTTCCCCAGCAATTTTGTGTACCTTGGATTTAACAGTGGCTGAATGGGAGACGTCAGAGGGTAATGGTGGATGGCTGTTTGTCGGGTTGGAGGCAGGTGACTAGTGGGGTGCCTCAGGGATCTGTGTTGGGTCCTTTGTTGTTTGTCATGTACATCAATGATCTGGATGAAGGTGTGGTAAATTGGATTAGTAAGTATGCAGATTATACCAAGATAGGGGGTGTTATGGATAATGAAGAGGATTTCCAAAGTCTACAGAGTGATTTAGGCCATTTGGAAGAATGGGCTGAAAGATGGCAGATGGAGTTTAATGCTGATAAATGTGAGGTGCTACACCTTGGCAGGACAAATCAAAATAGGACGCATATGGTAAATGGTAGCGAATTGAAGAATGCAGTTGAACAGAGGGATCTGGGAATAACCGTGCATAGTTCCTTGAAGGTGGAATCTCATATAGATAGGGTGGTAAAGAAAGCTTTTGGTATGCTAGCCTTTATAAATCAGGGCATTGAGTATAGAAGCTGGGATGTAATGTTAAAATTGTACAAGGCATTGGTGAGACCAAATCTGGAGTATGGTGTACAATTTTGAATAGAATAGAATAGAATAGAATAGAATAGAATAGAATATGTTTATTGTCATTGCACAAAACTGAACAACGAAATTCCATTTGCTTCTCCTCCGTTAAAAGAAATACAACACAACAACCAATACACATATGTACAGTTAATAGTAAAATAATAGATACATTTTTTTAAAAGTTTAAAAGAATTTAGCGGTATTCCTCGAAGTTACTTCTTGCTTCCCAGTGTTCACTATTGGAGTTAAGCTCTTTTACCGCACATGGGTAGAAACTATTTTTTAGTCTACCGGTGCGAGCCTGCAGAGACCTGAGTCGCCTCCCCGAGGGTAGCAGAGTAAAAAGGTGGTTGGCAGGGTGGGATGTGTCCTTCTTGATATTTATGGCCCTGCGCAAGCATCGGGCCTTGTATATGTCATCCAAGGATGGCAGGTTAGCGTTTGTAATGCGCTGCGCAGTTTTTATAATTCCCTGCAGCGCCCTCCTCTCAGCCACAGTACAGCTGGCAAACCACACCAGGATTCCGTAGGTGAGGATACTTTCCACGGCGCATCGATAGAAGGACAGCAGCAGCGGCTGTGAGACGTTAGCTCTCCGTAGAGACCTCATGAAATACAGCCGCTGATGAGACTTCTTCAAGAGAGTGACGGTGTTCATTTGCCATTTGAGGTCCTGAGAGATGTTTATTCCCAGGAACCTAAAGTCGTTGACTCTCTCCACCATGTCTTCTTTGATGTATAAGGGAGCAGGTTCCTCTCTCCTCTTCCTCCTGAAGTCAACGACAAGTTATTTTGTCTTTGATGGGTTTAGTACCAGGTTGTTTTTGGTACACCAGACGGTCAGTTTTTGGACTTCATCCCTGTAGGCAGACTCGTCATCGTTGTTTATCAGTCCCACCACGGTCGTGTCGTCCGCAAACTTGATGATCCTGTTTGTACTGTGTGTTGGTATACAGTCGTAAGTGTATATTGTATACAATATTGGACTCAGCACACATCCTTGTGGCGCACCTGTGGTCGCCCAATTATAGGAAGGATGTCAACAAAATAGAGAGAGTACAGAGGAGATTACTAGAATGTTGCCTGGGTTTCAACAACTAAGTTACAGAGAAAGGTTGAATAAGTTAGGTCTTTATTCTCTGGAGCGCAGAAGGTTAAGGGGGGACATGACAGAGGTCTTTAAAATGATGAGAGGGATAGATAGAGTTGATGTGGATCAGCTTTTCCCTTTGAGAAAAGGGAAGATTCAAACAAGAGGACATGACTTGAGAATTAAGGGACAGAAGTTTAGGGGTAACATGAGGGGGAGCTTCTTTACTCAGAGAGTGGTAGCGGTGTGGAATGAGCTTCCAGTGGAAGTGGTGGAGGCAGGTTCGTTGGTATCATTTAAAAATAAATTGGATAGGCATATGGATGAGAAGGGAATGGAGGGTTATGGTATGAGTGCAGGCAGGTGGGATTAAGGGAAAATAATTGTTCGGCACGGACTTGTACGGCCGAGATGGCCTGTTTCCGTGTTGTAATTGTTATATGGTTATATGGTTATATGGTTAAATAATATCTATAGATAAATGAAATCGTATGTGTCCGAAAAGGAGCAGGAAGAAGCCAAAGCTTATTAATTCCCATCACTTATTCAACTGCTTATAATTTTACTTCGGAGTCACGTACGTGACTACATGAAGAAGAGGCCGTCAGCACGCATGCGCGTCATTACGTCTGACGCATTGCGCAACGGCTGGCTGGCAGGCGCGTTGCTCCTCCAGTGGTATGTTTAAACCTGCAGGTAAGTTTTGAAATTATTTCCAGGTCCTGTTTTTTCTTGCAGGAATCTCTTCTTACAGAGTTTTTCCTGCTGGATTATTTCGGGGCGAAGTCCGGACGGGCCGCGGGGAAACCGACTATGGACTGTGGGGAGATCCCAGTCCAGACCGCGGAAGCGCGGGTAGCTGGCGGCCGTCTGGTTTGCTACCCAAGTCGCTGACAATATGTTCAGCGGCTCCCAGACCGCTGTGGTTCCCCAGAAATGGGGAAAATTCAAGAATAAGTCCACCAGGCCTATGGACTCGGACGTGTCGGGCCAGGAGGGTTCCCCTCCGACATACATGGGTACGTCCTCAGACGTTTAAACCCAGATGGAGCATGGATAGCGCCCTGAGGCGTTTATCCCACAAATGTGATGCTCAATCCTAATATAGGTCCGTAGGAGGGGCCATATCAATGCAGGTATCCTCAGGGGCCTGCGGCAGCACCTGTACACAGGGCTGCCCACGAATCTCCCTCTCTGTGGAGGGGAGTGCGAGTGGTCAGTGTGTAACTGACTTTACACACGAAAGTATGTCTATGGAACATACTGGAGCACATGCGTATGGCTTCAAGGGAGTCCACGCTACGAAGGTGTTGCTGCCAGAAGAGTTGGTTGCCAGCCGTTGGCAGAAAACCCGGAAGGGGCCAGAGTTCCCCACATGCAACAAGTGCCGGCAATGAACAGCACTATCAGGGGTGACAGTGGAGGGGGCATGAAACTCGGGAAATGAAACCAGCCGCCGAAACTTCTCTTCAGGTAAGACCTATCCAACAGGTAAAACCTGGATGAGGAAGCAAAAGCTGTCGGACTAATCAAGGTACCAACGACGAGCAAAGCTTCATCGTTTCGGCGACGACACACCCCACGCCTCCATCAGCAGTAAGCGGTTCACTGAAGCTTGTGGCAGCTTGTAAGCTGGGCAGAGGTCTTTCAGGCCAAGGCCCAAGCATGTCTCAGGAATAATATGGAATCCACGCACCCTACCAGTCCTACTCTCCAATCAAGGAAGGAAATAGAACCCGCATCAAGGGCCTTTGGGCTTACCATAAGACCACCGGTAACCATGGAGGTAGGTGGGTCTGGTTCTTTCCGAAACATGGGGTATGTGGACCATTTACAAGTTGGTAATATTTACACTTGTGTTTGTACAAATAACTAAAATGATAACATGTGATTAGTTTATATTCCACAGTATACAAGGGTTCCAAGTAGGCTTGGAATTGTGGCCAGAGTTGTCTTTCGAGGCAGGCTCGGAATTATGACAGGCATGGCCTGTTCATTGTGAAAGATGGAGGATGTCGGTTCATCCTTCATTTAACTAATTTAAGTTTTTTTAATTTAATTCTTTATTTCGAACAGAATAAAAGAATAAAAAGCAAGTGTGAACAGCATACAAAAAACAAAACTAGAATATTTACAAAGTTTTATAAATAACATCTATAAATAAATGAAATCGTATGTGTCTGAAAAGGAGCAGGAAGAATCCAAAGCTTATTAATTCCCATCCCTTATTCAACTGCTTATAATTTTACTTCGTGAAGAGGAAGGCTGTCAGCACGCATGCGCGTCATTACGTCTGACGCATTGCGCAACGACTGGCTGGCAGGTGCGTTGCTCCTCCAGCAGTAAGTTTAAACCTGCAGGTAAGTTTTGAACTTATTTCCAGGTTCTGTTTTTTCTTGCAGGAATCACTTCTTACAGAGTTTTTCCTGCTGGATTATTTCGGGGCGAAGTCCGGACGGGCCGCGGAGAAACCGGCTATGGACCGTGTGGAGATCCCAGTCCGGACCGCGGAAGCGCGGGTAGCTGGCGGCCGTTGGGTTCGCTACCCAAGTCGCTGACAATATGGTCAGCGGCTCCCAGACCGCTGTGGTTCCCCAGAAAGGGGGTAAAGCCAAAAGTAAGTCAGTTTGGCCACCCGAGTCGCTGACAATGCGGTCAGCAGCTCTCAGACCGATGTGGTTCCGCAGAAAGGGGGTAAAGCCAAAAGTAAGTCGGCTTCGCCACCAGAGTCACTGACAGTGCGGTCAGCGGCTCCCAGATTGCTGTGGTTCCCCAGAAAGGGGGTAAATCCAAGAGTAAGTCGGTCAGGCCTATGGACTCGGACGAGTCAGTCCAGGAGGATTTCCCTCCGACATACCTGACATTACTCTCTGCAAAAATAAGCAAGGCGTTTTTATACTCCAAACACAAATACTTCGAATTCTGAGACAGAGAGCACAAATTATTGGCACGACAGCTAAGAAAAATGGAGACTGACCGAATAATACATAAAATTAAGAGTAACAATGGAACAGCACTAACAAAATACAAAGACATAAATGATAGATTCCTAGTTTTATTCCAGCCTCTATACGCCCAGATGCACCGCAAAGTCCCGTCATGAACGACTTTCTTAATAAATGCAATCTCCCTAAATTGAGTGAAGAAGAATGCAATGGTCTTCACTTTGAACTCCGTGTGATAGAGATTCAAAAAGCCATCTCGTCTCTTAAAACTGGTAAAGCACCAGACCCAGATGGAATTCCAAGTGAATTATACAAGAAACTTAATGATACTCTGACACCGTATATATATAGAATGTATAGACAAGCACAATCGGACGGCGCCCTACCCCCATCACTGACTGACACGAAAGGGACTGCAAATAAAATATCTTTGTACGCGGATGCTATCCTCCTGAAACATAACAGAACCTCAAACCACTATTCCAGCGATACTGACAAAAATTAACCTGTTTGGTACATTTTCAGGCTACAGTATTAACTGGAATAAAAGTATATATTCCTAGAGTGGTAGCGGTGTGGAATGAGCTTCCAGTGGAAGTGGTGGCGGCAGGTTCGTTGGTATCATTTAAAAATAAATTGGATAGGCATATGGATGAGAAGGGAATGGAGGGTTATGGTATGAGTGCAGGCAGGTGGGACTAAGGGAAAAAAGTTGTTCGGCACGGACTTGCAGGGCCGAGATGGCATGTTTCCGTGCTGTAATTGTTATATGGTTATATGGTTATACTGTTGCCAGTTCATAACATCCCCTCAGATACATTGGAGAATTTTCCTTTCAGAGTAACAACAGATATATTTACCTATCTAGGGATTGAGGTTACAAAACGTTACTCTTCCCTTCTACAGGCTAATTTCCTTCCCCTAATAGAAAACCTAAAAAACAAAATCCAATTCTGGAAAACTCTTCCAATACCATTAAAATGATCTTCTTACCCAAGCTACTATATCTAATTCAAAACATTCCTATTTCTCTTACAAAAATATGTTTTAAGAGATTCGATTCGATAATAATACCTTTCTTCTACATGTACATCAATGATCTGTCATGTACATCAATGATCTGGATGATGGTGTGGTAAATTGGATTAGTAAGTATGCAGATGATACTAAGATAGGTGGTGTTGTGGATAATCAAAGTCTACAGAGAGATTTAGGCCATTTGGAAGAGTGGGCTGAAAGATGGCAGATGGAGTTTAATGCTGATAAGTGTGAGGTGCTACATCTTGGCAGGACAAATCAAAATAGGACGTACATGGTAAATGGTAGCGAATTGAGGAATGCAGTTCAACAGAGGGATCTAGGAATAACTGTGCATAGTTCACTGAAGGTGGAATCTCATGTCGACAGGTTGGTAAAGAAAGCTTTTGGTGTACTGGCCTTTACAAATCAGAGCATTGAGTATAGAAGTTGGGATGTAATGTTAAAATTGTACAAGGCATTGGTGAGGCCAATTCTGGAGTATGGTGTACAATTTTGGTCGCCTAATTATAGGAAGGATGCCAACAAAATAGAGAGAGTACAGAGGAGATTTACTAGAATGTTGCCTGGGTTTCAGCAACTAAGTTACAGAGAAATGTTGAACAAGTTAGGTCTTTATTCTTTGGAGCGCAGAAGGTTAAGGGGGGACTTGATAGAGGTCTTTAAAATGATGAGACGGATCGACAGAGTTGACATGGATAAGCTTTTCCCATTGAGAGTAGGGATGATTCAAACAAGAGGACATGACTTGAGAATTAAGGGACAGAAGTTTAGGGGTAATACAAGGGGGAACTTCTTTACTCAGAGAGTGGTAGCTGTGTGGAATGAGCTTCCAGTGGAAGTGGTGGAGGCAGGTTCAATTTTATCATTTTAAAATAAATTGGATAGGTATATGGATGGGAAGGGAATGGAGGGTTATGGTCTGAGTGCAGGTAGATGGGACTAGGGGAAAATAAGTGTTTGGCACGGACATGAAAGGACGAGATGGCCTGTTTCTGTGCTGTATTTGCTATATGGTTATATGGTTGTGGAATTACAAAACTCATAGGATAAACAAAAATCAGCTCTATAAATAAAAAGTTTTGCTCTTCCAAATTTCAGATTATATTACTGGGCCTCTGCTATCAAGTCTTTTGCTTTCTGGCTTGACACCTCAAACATCCCTCTGAATTGGCTAAAAATAGAACAAAAAGATTGTCACCCATACTCAATAGGTACCATCCTACTAGCTCCTACTTCAATTGATAAATCATATTATGGATTTAATCCTGTTATACACAATTTGATACGTATATGGAAACAAATCGGAACCTATTTTGAACTTAAACCTATATTTCTCGCCTTCCCATAGGAAACAACCCCACATTCAAACCATCTATTTTAGATAAGACTTTCTCTACATTGAGTGAATTAGGAATCCACAGTTTCAGAGACCTATATATCGATGGTACGTTTGCCACCTTTACACCGCCACAAAAGAAATTTGAACTCCCAAGTAGTAACTTCTTCAGATACTTGCAAAACAGGGATTATATGCGAAAGGTACACAAAATTGCTGGAGAAACTCAGCGGGTGCAGCAGCATCTATGGAGCGAAGGAAATAGGCGACGTTTCGGGCCGAAATCCTTCTTCAGACTGCAGTCTCAAATAGAGGCTCAGACTGCCTTAAAACATCACCATATAAAGACAAATTAATCTCCGATATGTATGATTCCCTTCTATCAATAACCTCTCCAACCTCTAGCATGTATAAGATCAATTGGGAAAAATACATAAATGTGCAAATATCAGATGAAATATGGGAGGAAAGCCTCAAACTTATACATAGGTGCTCAAACAATGCTAGACACTGACTCACACAGTTCAAAATTATACATATACTTCACTACTCCAAGGCAAAAATACCCAGTATATATCCAAATGCTTCTCCTACTTGTAATAAATGTCACTCCTCAGATGCTACTCTTTTTCATAACTTTGTATCATGCCCTAAAGTCACCTTTCTCGGGTCTGATATACAGTATTTAAGAATATCTCAGACATTCTCATCATCCCATTAAACCCAAAGCCCTTATTAATCATTTTTGCGGTATCTGAAACATCAAGACAATTCACAACTACTCAACGACAATTCCTCTCCGATTGTCTCATTACGGCAGAGAAACTATTGCTCATGTCATGGAAACAAACAACAGCTCCCAATTCCAGAATGTGACTTAATGACTTGACCAGTACATTACATTTAGAAAGAATATGTTCTAAAGTCAAACAATTTAATAAAATCTGGTAAACATTTATGTAATGTCTTGCACAGAAGAACATTGACTCATAACACAAACCTATCTACACTCTAAACCATCCATTTTATTGATATTAAAGTAAAGGATGAACACAAGTTAGAAGCTTTAGAAACGAGAGACTTCACAACAAATTATTGCACTGAACTGCTATCTATATATTGTAGTCAACTTCTGCACTTTACCTCTGTATTTATTTATTTTTAATATGATTATTTACTTTCCTCCCCCTGGTTATTCAGTTATTTATTTGTTTGTTTAATGTTGTTTTTGTAAACATGCCCGTCCATATTGTTTGTATAATACTCAAATGTTCTGTTTTGATATGTACATTTGGAAAAAATGATCTTTTTTGATGGCTCAATAAAATGTATTAAACGGAAGAATCAATGCCGTTTACAACTTCAGAAAGAACTGCAACTTTTATGACCTCACGCCAAGGTCTGGGCACCACTTGCAGAACAGGCAAATAGTTCCTTAGATTATTACACTGAGGACTTCCGGTAGGCAGCAGAGCATGGTGGCTGATTAGACAGAGAGCTCCCTACAGTTGGATAAATAAACCTCTCCTAAATTCAAAGTAAGCGACTATTTAAGTTTTAAATGAGTACGATCTGGAGTCAGATCCCGAAGAAATAATATGCGGATATATGATGTGCTGGAGGGTACGGAAGGCAGCTCAGTACCTCAAATAAAGACATCATCACTGTATAATTTCATTGACAATATGTAAGTTATTGGAAAACGTTATGAAAAAAGTTCTCTATACGGCATCATTAATTGTAAAGTGAACCCCCCCCCCCGCTGCACTGTTGTACGTGTCATTGCATTGTTGTATGGTTCGTTGTTATATTTGTGTTTTATTTGTGTGTGCATAAAGACAATAAAAACATGAACAAGAAATATCGCAGAAGGATCAATGCTGTTTACAACTTCCGAAGAACTGCAACTTTTACGACCTCACGCCAGGGACTGTGCACCACTTGCAGAACAGACAACTAGTTCTTTAGATTATTACACTGAACAGAAGATTGGAGAACTGGAAGGTAATTATTCAAAATTGACCTGTTAATATTTTTGGTAGGCCATACATGTTCCTACTGCAGATTTGTACATCTGCTGTCACGTGGCAGGGAGTAGGTTTGCCATAAAATATTCAAGCATTAGAGGAATGGAGTGCAATTTCTGACAAAACATTTACAAGCCTTCAGGATCGATTGTCACTAATCTCATTTAACAAGGACGTAAATTATTTAAATGCTGCCACTGCAAAGCTTACACTGGAAATAGAAGAGAAGCAGATAACATTGAATCAGCAAGCAAATTTACTGCAACAGCTCCAGGCTTATCTCAGAGCTCCCTGGGATTTTGAAGAAACAGCAGCAAAGAGAAGCAGGAAAAAGTACTGATTGGCTCTAGCCCGAGTGGGAGGAGAGTTAGAAGTGAGTCAGGGGGAAAACAGTTTAAAAAGAGAGGCTTAGCACAGGCAGACTTAACTCAGAGCTCCCGTGGATTTTGAAGAAACAGCAGCAAAGAGAAGCAGGAAAAAGTACTGATTGGCTTTTGCCCAAGTGGGAGGAGAGTGAGAAGTGAGTTAGAGGGGGAAAACAGTTTAAAACTGAGGAATTTGGTTTGTAAATTGGTAAATTAGGCGATTTATCAGTCAATATAAGACGGCTCTTAGGCAGTGAGGGAGCGGCCTTGTGAGAAAAGTGTGAGTCTTTGGCTCGAGATTCTTCGGCGAGAAGGCTGAGGGGCGGAGGCTAAACATAAAGCTTGAGAAGACGGAGCGTGGTGAACACATGTCGGGGCAGATGAGACAGTGTGAGGCTTGTAGAATGTGGGTGCCCAGGGACACAGATGGAGCCTCTGGCTGCTACAACTGTGGCAAGTGCGTCCAGCTTCAGCTCCTAAAGGACCGTGTTGGGGCACTGCAGAAGCAGCTGGATGACCTCAGGGCCATCCGGGAAAACGACAGTTTCGTGAGGTAGTCACGCCGAGGATACGGGAAGAACCAAGGTGTGTGACGGAGAGAAAGGGTGGAAATCGTGGAGTGTAGAAGACCCAGGTGGCTGTGCCCAATGAAAACAGATATGCCCTCTTAGGATCTGTCTGGGGAGATTATGTTTCCAGTCCGAGTGGCGGACATATCGGTGGCTCCAATCCTAGAGATGGGACTCGACCGGCGAGACCGACATCGGGCCGACGAGCTGACAAGAGATTCTGTGGCGGCAGACGAGATGCGAGGATGGTCTGTTGCCTCCCTGGTGCCAGCCAAATTCGGAACATCCTTGAGAGAGAAGTTGAACAGCCGGCAGTAGTTCTGCACGTAGGCACAAACGACATCGGGAAGAAGAGGAAGGAGGTTCCAGAGAGTTGGGAAGTAGACTGAAATGCCGGACTTCTAGGGTGCCTATCTCTGGATTGCTTCCGGTACCTCGTGCTAGTGAGGACAGGAACAGGGAGATAGGGTATCTGAATGTGTGGCTGAGGGGCTGGTGCAGGGAGCAAGGATTTAGATTTATAGACCACTGGGATCTCTTCTGGGGACGGGCTACACCTTAACTGGAAGGGGACCGACATTCTGGCAGGCAGGTTTGCTCGGGCTACATGTGCGGGTTTAAATTAAGTAGTGGAGGGGAGGGATTGACAAATTGGGAGTATAAAGATGGAGTTGAAGAGGAAGTGACTACAGGAAAAATTACAAGATTCTCGAAGTAATGGGAAGGAAAGCACGAGAAGGGACAACAGAGTAAGGTCAGGGCCAATTGCGAGCAGTGCGAGGGGAGAAGTGAATACGGAGGTCAAAGTGCTGTATATTGCAGTATTGAAATATAAATTAAACACGATTTATTCAGACCAAGTTATAAAACTTTATCAACATACAAAACAATTAAATTTTGAATTTGGTGACAAACCACAAAAACTATTAGCGCGTCAACTTCGCAAATTGGACGGGGTAAAAACAATATACAAAATTAGAACAGATAAGGGAGAAAGATTAACACTGCCTAAAGATATTAATGATAGATTTCTACAATACTACCAAAAATTGTATTCACCTAAAACAACAGAACAATCAACGGGAATGGAAACATTTTTACAGAATTGTAAGTTTGCGGGTCTAGATCAGAAAGAGAGAGAATTGCTAGGGGCTGAAATTACGATAAAAGACATTGAAGAATCAATAAAGTCCTTAAAAAACGGAAAGTCGGCAGGACCCGATGGTCTAAATTCGGAATTTTATAAAAAAAATTATGATTTGCTTTCCCCACGCCTACAGACAATGTACAAATACGCTTATATTCAACAGAAACTCCCAGAAACTCTAAATGAATCTACAATCATACTTATACCAAAAACGGACAAGGATCTTGAAGACCCAGGTTCATACAGAGCTATAGCCCTCTTAAATACTGATCAGAAAATATTAACTAAGATTCTATCTAATAGATTGAGCTTAGTGATCAGCAAATTAATACATCCCGACCAAACAGGGTTTATCCCCAAACGGTATTCATTTTTTAATCTGAGAAGATTATTTAATATTATATACTCCAATAGAATCCCTAACGCAGAGCTAGCAATTATCTCGTTAGATGCTGAAAAAGCATTTGACCAGGTAGAATGGCCATATTTATTTTCGGTGATGGAAACATTTCAACTAGGAGAGAAGTACTGTACATGGGTTAAATTGTTATATTCTAACCCAACAGCTAGAATATTAACAAACAAAATGTTATCAACTAAATTTAATCTCTCTAGAGGCTGTAGACAAGGATGCTCACTATCCCCACTATTATTTGCTCTTGCAATCGAACCCCTAGCAGAAATCGTTAGAAACCATCCAGGAATATTTGGATACAATACTAGAGACACAAGGAATAAAATCTCCTTATATGCAGTTGATATACTAATATATATTACAAAATTAGAAACTAGTATTCCAAACCTATTAAATCTAATAACTCAATTTGGTCAATTTTCGGGATATAGAATCAATTGGAATAAAAGCGAAATCATGCCAATAACAAAATTCAATTTACATACAATACAACAATCCCCTTTTAAAATAGTTAAACATAAATTTAAATACTTAGGAATCTATGTAACTAAGACATATACCTCTTTATTTAAACTAAATTTCCCACCCTTACTGAATAAACTACATAAGAATACTCAGAGAGTGGTAGCTGTGTGGAATGAGCTTCCAGTGAAGGAGGTGGAGGCAGGTTCGTTTTTATCATTTAAAAATAAATTGGATAGTTATATGGATGGGAATGGAATGGAGGGTTATGGTCTGAGCGCAGGTATATGGGACTAGGGGAGACTATGTGTTCGGCACGGACTAGAGGGGTCGAGATGGCCTGTTTCCGTGCTGTAATTGTTATATGGTTATATGGTTAATATTCAATACTGGAAAACACTCCCCATTTCAATGCTTGGGAGAATTAATGCTATAAAAATGATTTTTTTACCGCAACTGCTGTACCTACTTCAATTAATTCCGATATATATCCCAAAAACTTTTTTCAAAAAAGTCGATTCCATTGTTACAAGTTTTGTCTGGGATTATAAGAATCATAGAATAAGTAAAAAACATTTACGTAAATCAAAGATAAATGGAGGTCTGGCTTTGCCAAATTTCTTATTTTATTTTTGGGCAGTCCATAATAAAAACATGAATTTTTGGCTGGAAGAAATGGATCAACAACCAGATTGGCTAATGATGGAAAAGGAAGACTGTCTACCTTTTGAAATTGGACCGATCATATTTTCCCCCACAAAACTGCACAAAAATACCTATAAAGAAAACCCCATAATACATAGTGGAATACGAATTTGGAAACAAATAAAAAAAGATTTAAAATTGAATAATATACCACTCTGCCTCCCCATTGTAAATAATCCTTTATTCAAATCATCCTTTATGGACAAAGGTTTCACACAATGGAAAAATCATGGAATCAAAAATATAGGACATCTTTATGGGAAAGGTACTTTTCTTTCATTTCAAGAGTTACAACAGAATTATGGACTGCACTCAAATAATTTCTTCAGATATCTACAAATTTGAGATTATGTTAAATCTAATACACAAGTTTACAGGAATAGGGAATCAGAAATTCTTGATGAATGTCTGAACAAGCATCCTAATACTGAAAAACTAATAGCTTATATTTATAACACCCTACTAAATAACGAGGTACCACCGACCGAACCATATAGATACAAATGGGAAAATGAAATAGGTCATCCTATCACGAAAGATATGTGGGACGAAAGTTTACAACAAATACATCAATGTTCATTAAATGCCAGACATACTTTAATACAATTCAAGGTCTTACATAGACTACACTTCTCTAAAATAAAACTAAATAGAATCTTCCCACAAATCTCTCCTATTTGTGATAAATGTCTACATTTAGAGGCTAATTTAACACATACGTTTGCAAACTGTATAAAACTTAAACATTTCTGGACAGATATTTTTGAAATAACTTCAGAAGTTATTAATACAAAACTGGACCCAGACACAAAATTAATAATACTTGGAATATCAGAACAAAGCTTAACACTCACAACAAACCAAAGAAACTTCCTCAATTACAGTATAATAACCGGAAAAAAATTAATATTAAAATTTTGGAAAGGCCCTACAACCCCCACAATTAAAATGTGGATTACGGAAATGTCGGAAACCCTATACTTAGAAAGAATCAGACTTGTCTTAATGGACAAACAAGATCTTTTCCATAAAATATGGGCTCCATTCATTAACTATCTGAAGGGATAGATTGGCACAGCACGAGGACCCAGCTGAAACTTGAACTCAGGAACAGATGAAAAGCTATACTTTATAACCGACGAACCTATCTCCATTGATGTATTACAGGTAACCCATTCCACCTCCCTTGTTTTTCTGTTGTGTTTTTTTTTTTTTGCTTTCTTTTTTATTTGTAACTTTCTATCCTCTCTTTTTCTCGCTTTCTATAAAAAATAAAAATACTAGAAGCAGAAGTAATTGATAATGGAAAATTTTAATAATGTATGACTGATGTATATGAAAAGTTTTTTTTTTACTATAATATGTAACTACATTTTATAATATGTCTACTTCTAATAAATAAATTAAAAAAAAAAAAAAAGAAAAAAAAAAAAAAAGTGCTGTATATGAATGCGTGAAATATAAAGGATAAAGTGGACGAGCTTGAGGCTCAGTTAGAAACCGGCAAGTATGATGTTGTGGGAATTACAGAGACATGGCTGCAAGAGGGCCAGGGCTGGGAACTGAATATTCAAGGGTATACCGCCTATCGAAAAGACAGACAGGTGGGCAGAAAGGGTGGGGTTGCCCTGTTGGTGAGGAATGAAATTCAGTCCCTTCCAAGGGGTGAAATTGAAACAGGAGATGTGGAGTCAATATGGATAGAACTAAGGAATTGTAAGGGTAAAAAGACCATAATGGGACTCATCTACATTCCCCCAAACAGTAGCCTGGACATAGGGCGCAAGTTGAATCAGGAGTTAAAGCTGTCATGTAGCAAAAGCAATGCTGTAGTACTTAAGGAAGTGGCTCTAGAAATCGTGGATGCATTGGTGATAATTTTCCAATGTTCTATTAACTCAGGGTCTGTTCCTGTGGATTGGAGGATTTCATTGAGGAGGTGGGATTACTGTGTTGTGGCGGTCCCTGGGGGGTAGGCCACTCCTTGGATAATCCCCCTCGCCGATTGAGGGACATGGGGCGTTGGTCTGCCACGGGGTTTCCCGACGACGCTGTCAGGGGTGCTCTCTTCTGCTACGGGGTTTCCTGACGACGCTGTCAGGGGTTCTCACAAGGGTGTTGTGGTGTGTACTCTGACTGTTGGAATAAAAAGCTTCTTTTGAATCCGTCTGGCGTCTGGCCTTTTCCTGACCTTGACCAGGCCACTACACTGGTGACCCCGCGTCGTTCATCACGCATCGTGATGGATAATAACGCTGTTGCGCTGAAGCTCCCAACTCTGTGGACCGAAAAACCCGAAACCTGGTTCCAGCAGGCAGAGGCACAGTTTGCTGTGAGAGGTATCACGCAGGATGAGACTAAGTACTATTACGTGGTTGGCTCGCTTGACCAACTAACTGCGAGGCGAGTTAAGCCTTTCCTCAGGGCCCCCCCGTAACAAATAAATATACTGGCCT
Source organism: Amblyraja radiata (assembly GCF_010909765.2). Taxonomy (NCBI): domain Eukaryota; kingdom Metazoa; phylum Chordata; class Chondrichthyes; order Rajiformes; family Rajidae; genus Amblyraja; species Amblyraja radiata. The sequence goes on along the minus strand of NC_045992.1, from coordinate 21,181,045 downwards.
TAAAGAATTTCTCATCAGGAGGTTTGGCCTGGGTGACGCCGAGCGGACAGCTCGCATTTTCAGAATGGACGGCCTGGGCGACCGCCGGCCGTCTGCCCTCCTGGAAGACATGCTCACCCTAATGGGGGACCATGAGCCGTGCTTTCTGTTTAAATATGCCTACCTGCAGCAGCTGCCTCCCGACATTCGCATGCAGCTCGCCAGGGATCCGTTTACCGACATGCAGGCGCTGGGTGAACATGCCGATGAGCTGTGGAATTCTCACCATCACAACCTGGAAGCAGTGGACGTCCTTCCCGAGGCGTTTGGAGACTCAGAGCAGGTCGGGACCGCTATCCACCGCGTCTCCGCTGCTCCCGGTCGGCCCCCGCGGCAAAATCCGGCGACCATTGCGCATTCCATAGCAGGCACGTCCTTCCAGCACGGCCAGCCTGCAGTTCGAACCAATGCCAGCATAGGTCGCTGGCGCTCAAACCAGCCTAAATCGCCTGCAGTTCAACGAGATGCCAGCAAAGCTGGTTGGTGATATTGCCATCGCCGCTGGGGAGCTGCAGCCAGGCTTTGTCGCCCACCCTGTTCGTTCTCGGGAAACTAAACGGCCGGTTGTCAGTGATTCCTTTGGCGGCCGGCACAATTCATCGCGTTTTCGCTTGGGATCGCCGCAGTGGGGGACGTTTCCTCGTCGACACTGGTGCGGAAGTGAGTGTTCTGCCTCCCTCCATCGCCGACATCCGTGCGGGCAAACAAGGCCCCCTCCTCACCGCGGCGAACGGGAGTGCTATTCGCACCTACGGGTTTCGCACCATCCCCCTCAACTTTGCCGCAACTCGTATTCGTGGAGGTTCGTCATTGCAGACGTTTCCCAGCCGCTGCTGGGCGCCGACTTCCTTCGAGCCCATTCACTGCTCGTGGATGTCTAGCGGCGGCGCCTGATGCACTCTGTCACGCTGGAGCCGGTCTTCATCCGTACTGGTGATCCTGTAGCACGCCCTGATGGGTGCCTGTCATCCGTGGATGCGACTTTCGCGCGCATCCCGGCAGATTTTCCCGGCATTCTCGAACCCCACTTCCGCTCCTCAACCCCACTACTGGCCCGCCTGTGCACGCCCGGGCACGTCGTCTCGCCCCAGCTAAGCTCCGTATAGCTCGGGAGGAGTTCCGCCAAATGGAGGCGATGGGCATCGTGCGTCCCTCCGATAGCCCATGGGCCTCACCGCTCCACATGGTCCAAAGAAGAACGGGTGCTGGCGCCCGTGTGGGGATTACCGTCGCCTGAATGATGCGACCGTCGCCGACAGGTATCCGGTCCCGCACATTCAGGACTTCAATGCCCATCTGGCCGGAGCATCCGTATTCTCCAAGGTGGACCTCGTGCGAGGGTACAATCAAATTCCGGTCCGCCACGACGATATCCCGAAGACGGCCATTAGTACACGATTTGGTCTATTCGAATTTGTGCGGATGCTGTTTGGGTTGAAGAACGGCGCGCAGGCCTTTCAGCGGCTTATGGACTGCGTGTGCCGCGGATTGGACTTTGTCTTTGTGTACCTGGACGACATTCTGGTGGCCAGTCGCTCGCGACAGGTGCACTGCATCCACCTCCGTCAACTGTGTCAGCGCCTCAGCGATTTCAGTTTGGCTATCAACGCGTCCAAGTGCCGTTTCGGGGTGACGGCTATCGACTTCCTCGGCCACCGCGTGACTGCACAAGGGGTGGTGCCTCTGCCGACCAGGGTGGACGCTATCCGCAGGTTCCCCCGTCCGACCACTGTTAGGGGCCTGCAGGAATTCGTGGGGATGGTCACCTTCTATCACCGCTTCCTGCCGTCAGCGGCTGCAATCATGCGTCCACTTTTCCACCTGATTGCTGGTCATCGCAGGGAGGTTGATTGGTCCGTGGAAGCAACAGCGGCATTCGAGAGGGCTAAGCAGGCACTGGCTGAGGCCACAATGCTCGTCCACCCACGAGAGGACGCCACGACCGCCTTGATGGTGGATGCTTCTGAGGTTGCGGTTGGGGCAGTGTTAGAGCAGCTCGTTGAGGGTTGCTGGCGGCCACTTGCCTTCTTCAGCAGGCATCTCTGTGGTCCTCAGCATCGTTACAGCGCCGTCGACCGTGAGCTCCTTGCCCTGTATCTCGCCGTACGTCATTTCCGCTATTTTCTGGAGGGGAGACCATTTACTGCATTCACGGACCACAAGCTGCTAACCTTCGCGTTCGCCAAGGTATCAGACCCGTGGTCTGCCCGGCAGCAGAGGCAGTTGGCGTATGAGTCCGAGTACACCACCTCCATCCGGTTCGTTGAGGGCAAATTCAACAGGGTGGCCGATGCCTTATCAAGACCTGCAGTCCAAACGGTTCTCCAAGTCGGTGAGGGGATCAATTATTCCGCCCTGGCAGCCGCTCAGCTTGTCGACGAGGAGATGGCCGCCTATCGTACGCCGGTTTCGGGCCTGCAGTTGGAGGACGCTGTCTGTGGTCCTGGGGGTACCACGCTGCTGTGCGATGTCTCCTCTGGAGTTCCGCGACCCATCGTCCCCATCGCCTGGCGGCGCAGGGTGTTTGAGGTGCTCCATGGACTTGCGCATCCCTCCGTCAGGGCGACAACGGCCCTGGTAGCCTCCCGCTTTATGTAGCATGGGCTGCGGAAGGAGGTTGGACATTGGGCGCGCACTTGCATCCCGTGCCAGACCGCCAAGGTGCAACGACACATGCACGCGCCATTGCAGGAGTTCCCCATTCCTCAGAAACGTTTCAACCACATTCACGTGGACATCGTGGGGCCGCTGCTGTCGTCCCAGGGCATGATGTATCTATTCACCGTTGTGGACCGCTTCACGCGGTGGCCTGAAGCCATTCCGCTACAGAATTCTGCAACAACCACATGTGCTCGAGCATTGTTGCCACACTGGATCGCCCGGTTCGGTGTTCCACTGGGCATAACTTCCGACCGGGGGCCTCAGTTCACGTCAGAGCTGTGGTCGGCCATGGCACGCCTCCTGGGTGTTCGTCTGCACCACACGACGGCGTACCACCCGCAGTCGAACGGCCTAGTGGAGCGGTTTCACCGACAGCTTAAGGGTGCCCTGAGGGCGCGGCTCATTGACCCAGACTGGGTAGACGCTCTACCGTGCGTTTTGCTGGGGATACGCACCGCACCCAATGAGGACTTGGCCTCCTCCTCCGCTGAGTTGGTGTATGGGTCTCCATTAACGATGCCTGGGGAGTTCATCCCGCCGGCACGTGGCCAGGTGGAGCAGCCTTCGGACGCTCTGCAACGTCTTCGGCAGACGGTGGGCAAGCTGGCGCCGGTGCCCACGTCTCGTCATGGGTCCTTCAGTCCGCACGTTCCCTCTGCTCTGGAGGACTGCCAGTTTGTTTTTCTGCGCAGGGATGCACATCGGACACCTCTACAGCGGCCGTACGAAGGTCCCTTCCGGGTCTTGGAACATGGCTCATCGACTTTCGTCCTGGACATGGGGGGTCGGCGTGAGACTGTTTCAGTTGCGCGGTTGAAGCCAGCACATATTGATATTGATCGGCCGGCGCTGGTAGCGCTGCCCCGTAAGCGAGGGCGGCCTCTGTCTAGGGTACCTCCTCCTCTGGCTACTTCGTCCCCCGCACTTGTTGATCAGTCGCCTGTTCCGGGGCTGAGCGTTGTGTTCACACGAGCTGGCCGCCGTGTACGCCCTCCTGTCCGTTTCGTACCTCGGGTACTTGGGGGGGGGGGGGGGGTCCTGTGGCGGTCCCTGGTGGGTAGGCCACTCCTTGGATCATCCCCCTCACCGATTCAGGGACGGGGCGTTGGTCTGCCACGGGGTTTCCCGACGACGCTGTCAGGGGTGCTCTCAAGGGTGTTGTGGTGTGTACTCTGACTGTTGGAATAAAAAGCTTCTTTTGAATCCGCATGGCGTCTGGCCTTTTCCTGACCTTGACCAGGCCACTACAGTATTATCATTTATGCTGCTGTTTTCTTTCTAGGCTTCCTGTCAAACTACCGCCAGGGAGTGCAACATTCAACTGGAATCAGACGAGGAATGCGAGGCTTTTATGATAGACCCCAGTGGACAGGTGGTGGTACGGAAGGTGGGTATTGCCAATCAATTCTTCGTTTTCTAGTTTTGATCTAATTTTTTGAGCGTTTACTGTATCTTGCCTCTAATCGCCTACCCACCCCCCAACACCCCAGTGAACAGGGCAATTCTGGAAAACTTGCTTCCATGTACTTACTAATAAATAGGATACATAGTACATCATTCTCGAGTGGGTGATTCAGGCAGACAACACAGAAAACCTGGCCTGGTTTCTTTGTCCAGTCTTGTGGTGTGCACGTGGTTCCCCTCACCTCGCCCAGCAACTCCTCCTCTCCTGGGAGGCATGAGGTGTTTGAATTAGTCTCATGGGACATGTCGCACTCACGCAAGTTGGTTTTCAAATGCATATCTCTAATCTCTCTGTTTTCGTGAAGAAAGAGCGCAGTGAATACAAGCCAAGGTGTCCGCCAAATCTCGATATAAATGTAATAAATTTAGTTATCACATCTTAACCAAAAGAAGATCTTACATGTAGAAGACACCTTTCTGGGAATACAGAGAGCAAGAAAAAAACAGCTGATGAAGGTTCATCTTTCACCACCTTCATCATGCTGTATAGTGTAAGAATGGATACTTCACCCATCACCAAGGAATCGAGCACTAACCATGGAAGCACTGTCACTTTCTGATTGACTGCAACAGTGGACTGTTTAGAATCTAGACTTCCTGTCCAATAGTTCACCAAGGAATCTACATTGCTTGTTTGCTCATAGAATAGTGCATTTATTTGGATCATAGTATTGAAGCCGCTACCACCCATTCGTACATTATAATGCAGATCATTGTAACATGATAAGTAAATACAAATCTTCACATCTGTACCTTGATATTTTACCAATTAGTTTAATTCTGAAAGAACTAATTAGTTGAGGTTCATAAGTGATAGGATAGGAATTAGGCCGTTTGGCCCATCAACTCCCATTCATTCACCGTTGACCTATCTCTCCTTCGCGACCCCATTCTCCTGCCTTCTCCCCATAACCTCTGACACCTGTATTAGGTTGATGTTAGTTAGCTATTGACCTCTGTTTCTGTTTTGCAGGTGAAGAGTGGAGTGCTTTTCTTCAAGCACTGGCTGCGAGGCTGCAGTTTGTACTGCTCGAAGCTGATGACTTCCCGGACCAGGTCACGCTACTTGGTTTTGGCGTAGTTTGTGACACTACATTTGCATGTTTACATGTGCTTGACGAGACGTTTGTAGACACACTACAACGGCTCGGGATAAAGAGGTGAGGGAGTTATTTTAATGCTGACATGGAAATGGGGAAATCCACATGGAATATCCGACACTGGTTCTCCACATGACTTGATTTGGTCATCTGTCTAGGAATAGATTTTCCACCAAATCCTCTGTCAAAGGTAGGGTGCAGTTGGAAGTGACACCTATGTGTTTATCAAAGCTGCTAATGAGTCATACACTGATCACAGGTGTATAAATTAATCTTGTATAAAGGTGATGTAACGAGTGGGGGCGCCGTGGAGTATGGCTGCCCTGCCTGCAGCTGTTTGGCCTTTCACCCTTTTAAAAACATTTAGTGTGTTAAAAGTTTTTGTTTTGGAGGTCTAGTCTTTTTATGCGGGGAGGTGGGGGGAAGGGGAAAACTGTATATTTCAGTGCCTACCTGGTCGGAGAAGCAGCTTTCCTCCGAGCCGCATCTTCGCCCCTTCCTCGCGGCCTACCAATGGGACAGGAGCGGCATTTCCTGCCGAGACCGGCAAGAACCTCAGCTTCGGCAGCGGCACAGCGCTGAAGCACCAACACGGAACGGGCGATGCCTTACCCGGGTCGCCGTGTGGTCAGCTCCGGTGTGCTGATACCGCCGACTCCAACATCGCGGAGCTGTGGTTGCGGAGCGTCCGGCTGCGGGCGGCGCTGAGTTTAAACACCGCGGAGCCTGGGATCTTTCGCCGTGATCGCCAGTGTTGGAGCTCCATATTAATAATAATAATAATACATTTTATTTATGGGCGCCTTTCAAGAGTCTCAAGGACACCTTACAAAAATTTAGCAGGTAGAGGAAAAACATGTAAGGGGAATGAAATAAATAGTAGACACATGACTAGTACACAAAGTAAAGACAGAATTCAATTCAAAACACAATATGAGGCAATTAATGCACAGATGAAAAGGGAGGGGGACGTGGGGCTAAGGGTAGGCAGAGGTGAAGAGATGGGTCTTGAGGCGGGACTGGAAGATGGTGAGGGACACGGAATTGCGGATCAGTTGGGGGAAGGAGTTCCAGAGCCTGGGAGCTGCCCTGGAGAAGGCTCTGTCCACAAAACTGCGGTTGGACTTGTGGATGGAGAGGAGACCGGCTGATGTGGATCTGAGGGACCGTGAGGGTTGGTAGGGGGAGAGGAGGTCAGTGAGATATGGGGGGGGGGGGGGGGGCCGATGGTGGAGGGCTTTGTAGGTGAGGATCAGGATTCTGTAGGTGATCCGGTGGGAGATGGGAAGCCAGTGAAGTTGTTTGAGGACTGGAGTGATGTGATGCCAGGATTTGGTATGGGTGATGAGTCGGGCGGCTGCGTACTGGACCAGTTGGAGTTGGTTGATGTAGGTGGAGCTGATGCCAAGGAAGGTGAGTTGCAATAGTCCAGTCGGGAGGAGATGAAGGCATGGACGAGTCTTTCAGCAGCGGGAGGTGTAAGAGAGGGTCTGAGTTTGGCGATGTTGCGGGGATGAAAGAAGGAGGTTTTAATGACATGGCGGATGTGAGGCTCAAGGGAGAGGGTGGAATCAAAGATCGCGCCAAGGTTGCAGGCCTTGGGAGATGGGGAGACAGTGGTGCCGTCGATGGTGAGAGTGGGGTTATTGATTTTGCTGAGTGTGGCTTTGGAGTCTATGAGGAGGAATTCTGTCTTATCGCTGTTGAGCTTGAGGAAGTTATGTTGCATCCAGGTTTTTATATCTGACCAACAGGAGTTGATATGGGAGAGGGGGGGGGGGGGGGGGGTTTGTGGGGGGATTTGGTGCCGAGGTAGATCTGGGTGTCATCAGCGTAACAGTGGAAGTCCAGGTTGAAGTGGCGGAGTATCTGACCAAGGGGGAGGATGTAGATGATAAAGAGGAGGGGGCCGAGTACGGAGCCTTGGGGAACGTCTTGAGTGGCTGTGGCTGTAGCAGAGGTGTGGTGGCGGTGCAGGCTCCGTATTTAATGATTGGCGGTGCAGGCTCGAAGGGCCGAATGGTCTACTCCTGCACCTATTTTCTATGTTTCTATTTTCTATGTGGACTTCTGGAGCCGCAGTCTCCGGGGAGGAAGATCCGGTGTCGGAATTCTTCCGATTCAGGCGATCCATCATCCGGTGAGAGGGCCTGAAACATCAGGCCGCCGTCGCGGCGACTGCGGAGGCCTCAATAGGCCCGACCATAGGTGAACAAGAGGAAGTGGACTGGGCTTTGTTGCCTTCCCTCCAGTGGGAACCATTGTGGGGGGATGTTTTTATCTTTAATGTTAAATTCTTTAATGTTGCGTTTTATCTTTATTGGTGTGCTGCAATTGCAACTCAAATTTCACTACACCAATTGGTGTATGTGACAATAAATGTCCTTTGTCCTTGTATGAAATGCGTTGTCCAAATTGTTTATGGTTGTTCAGTGACACTTTAAACTGGGCTCAAATTTGTGATTTTGTTTTCATCTGCTATCAAAATCCAAAGATATTGGCCTGGCCCAGGCTCATCCTTGGTTCCAGCAGCAGCCTCCAGTCGTCAGCTCGGCCGCCGCCTGGGCTCCAGTGCAGGTTCCAACTTCACCGTCCCTGATCCTGGACCTAGGCTCGTCCTTGGTTCCAGCGACGGCTTCTTTATCAGCCCCAGTCACGGCCCCATCCCAAGTCCCAGGCTGGGCTCTCACTCCAGCTGGAGCACCAGGCTCGGCTCCAGCCAGGGCCCGCAGCTCCACCAGGTGTTGAGCGCCGGCAGCGGGCGCATGAGCGCTGGAGTGGCCCTCCCTCCCGGAGTGTCTCATTCTGCCTTGCGAGTACATTGTGATGTCACTCAGTATTTTTCCCCCTAAATAGTTGAGTTTTTGGGCTTTAAAACTTTAAAGGATTCAAAAGTTGGGAAATATAGGTGGGAATGCGACGGGATGGTGTTTATCGCCTCAAGGGGGAAAATGTGAGTAGGATGAGTGAAAATGGGAAGGCTGTGGCCTTGCATTTACAAGAATATGGGAATCAAGCAGATTGTGTCCAGATGACTGACACACACACACACACCCACAGACCCACACTGAGCATTTTAGCTATATAGATATAAAAGCTTTAAATGCAAAATTAGGTATATTTCTGAGTTGTTAAGCAATGTTATTTAACTCTGCTCCTTAGGAATTAAGATGTCAGGCAAGGGTTGAGAGATTATATTTCTGCTTGGAAATGCATTAGTACATTTAAAGTGGTGTTGCAGATTTAAAGAAAGCACTGAGTAAAGAATATAATATATCTATTACTGTCATCTTGATCCATCATAGAGGAGTTACAGAGTGAGAATGATTCTTATCAGGTTGATTTTAATGAACTGTCATTTACCGTCATCACAATCCCAATGCCCCTGAAGGACAAGTCTGTGATGAAGGAAGGAAAGGTTCACACTATAGGGCAAGTAAGACCATTGTTCACCACAGTGGTGCTGAAGGAAGATTATTACTTGGTTAAAATCCTACTAACAGTTGGCAGAAAAGCCATTACAAGAAACTGGCTTGCAGCGGACACACCCAGACTTAGACAATAGTTAGACATCGTACAGGAAATATTTGTGTTGGAGAAAGACGAGTTTAACAGAGAATGGGAAAATAGATTAGGTATAGAAATAAAGACATCAACACTATAATTTTATTGACAATAATGTAAGTAATTGGAAAATGTTTTTAATAAGAAAATAGTTCTGTATTGTGCATCATTAATTGTAAACTGTTCCCCCCCCCCCCCCCCCCACCCACTGCACTGTTGTACGTTTCATTGCATTGTTGTATATTTTGTTGTTATATTTCTGTTTTATTTGTGTATGCATAAAAGCAATAAAGACTAAAGTGGGAAATAAAGATTAGTACACTGAACGGAAATTGGAGAACTGGAAGGTAATTACTCAACGTTGACCTGTTAATATTTTTGGTAGGCCATAAATGTTCCCACTGCAGATTTGTACACCTGTCGTCACGTGGCAGGGAGTAGGTTTGCCTTAAAATATTTTAGCATTAGACGAATGGAGTGCATTTCATGACAAAACATTTACAAGCCTTCAGAATCGATTGTCACTAAAAGAGGGGATGATAACCTCATTAAACAAAGACGGAAATGATTTAAATGCTGCCACTGCAAACCTAACATTGGACATAGAAGAGAAACAGATTCCATGATTCAGTAAAATTTACTGGAACAACTCCAAGCCAAAACTTTACAATGTGAAGAGCAGTAGGGCCAATATTATGCAGATTATTTCAGGGTTGCAACATCAGGAGAAAGTTCTAGTGTGTGAAGCAGGTCAGCTCAAGCAGACTCTGCAAGAGATAGATACATCCCTGCAACAGCAAGGAGATGAGCTTGGACATCTCCAGAAGAAAGCTGCAGAACACCATGCCCTGGAAATGCAATCCTTGCAAAACATGGAAACCATTTTTAAACTTCAAAGTCAAATCCAAGACATGACCTTGAAAACTCACGGACTGAAGCACACCATCGAGGAGAGAGACTTGTTGCTTCCCAGTAAAGTGGAAGATTGTGTCAAATAAGACAGTTCATTCTGAAATGGACGACACTGTTTCACAACTTAGAGCGCAACGAGCAGATGCCAGTTCTGAAGCTGAGAGGTTAAAGGAGCACGCAGCAGCTTGCAAAGAGGAGGAGAGGCTGAGGCTTCTCTCCAAAGCTAATCGTATATCCACAGAGAAACAGAACCTAAATGTTGCCTGTGAAAATCTGAAGCATACACTGGACATCCTAACTCATGAGAAGCAACGATATAGAAATATATAAAATTATAAAAGGACTGGTCAAGCTAGATGCAGGAAAAATGTTCCCAATGTTGGGCGAGTCCAGAATCAGGGGCCATAGTCTTAGAATAAAGGGAAGGTCATTTAAGACTGAGGTGAGAAAAAACTTTTTCACGCAGAGAGTTGTGAATTTATGGAATTCCCTGCCACAGAGGGCAGTGGAGGCCAAGTCACTGGATGGATTTAAGAGAGAGCTAGATAGAGCTCTAGGGGCTAGTGGAATCAAGGGATATGGGGAGAAGGCAGGCACGGATTATTGATAGGAGCGCCATGATCATAATGAATGGTGATCCTGGCTCGAAGGGCCGAATGGCCTCCTCCTGCACCTATGTTCTATGTTTCTATGATATTCTCAACAGTTGGATTCACTGCAAAACTCCCAGATGGCAGAGTTGTCAGAGTGGAAGACAAAGCACGACGAATTAAAGCACGAATATGAATCCCTTTTGCAATCCTACAAAAATATCGGCAACGAGATGGATAAGATGAGGCAAATAGTTGAGACGGCAAGAAAGGAGAAGCAGGAGGTGATGTTCAAGCTCGGCGATGTAGAAGCAAAACGACAAAGCATGGAGAAGCAGAGTGAGGATGATTCTTATCATGCTGATTTTAATGAACCACTATCATTAGAATTCCAATCCCTGAAGGACAAGCCTGTGCTGAAGGAAGGAAAGGTTCACACTACAGGGCGAGTAGGACCATTGTTGTCTCAGAGGCTTAGACAATTAGAATTGCGCCGCACTGCCGAGACACATGAAAAAAACAATATAATTTCACAGCTTGAACAAGAAATGAAAGCCGGCAGGAGACTATGAACTTAAATGAAAAAGTCAACATTTTAGAGGATGGCAAATCTCTTCTCCTGGAAGAACTTGAAAATTTCCAGTAAATGTCAGAAGACGTCAAAAATGGGAGAGTATTTGGAGGCAGAATGACTTAAAAATGTCGACAAAATAGATCAGTTAACTGAAGTATGGAAGGCACTTCATATGCAAAATAATTCACTTGTCAATGAATTGGACTGCTTCGGAGCAGAGAAACGTCATCTGATCAAAGAATAAGAGATACAGGAAGTAAAGGTGGTGAAATGATGTGATGGACGGCTTTGGTCTGCTCAGAGGGGAAATACCTCGTCCAAAGGTGAGACCAAGGAGCTTCGAGAACTGTTAAAAGGGAAGCACCAGGAAATAATTATTTTGCAGAAGGTCTGCATCAAGTACCAGGAGGTCATTTTGGACTTAGAGCAATGTGTCAAAACATCGGAATCTACCTGCGATTAAATGAGCAAGAGATTAGCGTCCATGACTGGCAAAGCTTCCGAGTCTGAAAGGCAAGTCAAACTTGTTCAAGAAGAACTTGAATCTTACAAAGTCTTGCTCCAAGTCACCAGAACTGAAGCTGAATGTGCTTGAATGTGGACGACAGATGGCACAATAGGCTAAGTGTTCGGCTGGCAACCGGAAGGTAGCTGGTTCGAATCCCGCTTGGAGTGCACACTGTCGTTGTGTCCTTGGGCAAGACACTTCGCCCACCTTTGCCTGTGTGTGTCCTTGGGCAAGACACTTCACCCACCTTTGCCTGTCTGTATGGAAGTAATTGTGTGAAGCACTTTGGGGTCAATGCAAGTTGACTAAAAATGTGCTATATAAATAAAGACATTATTATTATTATTGAATGTGCCGAGATTTTGTGATTAAAAAAGACTGTGTGACAACCATTTGGCTAAACCGACAGCATTCCCAAGCTCTATGTCTTCTCTTCAGGATGACAGAGACAGGATTATTGGAGAGACCAAAAAATAGGAAGCTAGATTCCAAAGTAAGGAAAATGAACTGCAAGTAAATGAAGAAATGTTGCAAAAGCTTCAAGAGGAGATAAAGGTCAAGTCAGTCAACCTTCAAGAACTCCAATTCAGAACTTCGAAGATGAAGCAGGCATTTATACAACTTAGTTTGTGTAGTAAGGATGCTGAAGCCAAGCATCAAAGTGAAACGGTGAACAAAGTTTTTTGCAAAGAGTCAGAAAAAATTGAGGAGATGGAGGGGTTATTAAAAGACAAGGAGGCAGCCTTATCTAGTTTATCACAGCAAAATAGTTATTTAAGCACACAGCAATCTGACATAAGCCAATCTGTGAATGAATTGAAAATGGCAGAGCAAATGCTGATAAAAGATCTTGCGGAAAAACAGTCGGAGAATCACCACCATGAGACTGAATTGCAGGGTGATCTTCAGAAGCTGAGAGCCATTTCCCAGCAGCTGAAGCTAATGTTGAGCAGTAAAGATGCAGAGGTCTCAAAGCTTGTCTCATCAAAAGGCAGTGACATTTATGACTGTCTGGTGCAAATCCAGCAGCAACATAGGAAGCAAATAGATGACTACGAAAAGAATTTGAGGATTCTCCAACAATATAACCAGAAGGGAGCCAGAGCCATGAAAGAGCTGGAGTTCCAACTTATTAAGGTTATGGAAGAAAAAGACAAAGCTGTTAGCCAGACGGGTGCCTTCACAAAATCGATGGTCTCCTTGCAAGATGACCGAGACCGCATCTTATCAGAATACACGGCGCTGGAACAACAGCATCTCGACATGCATTGCCAGAAAGATAGCATCATTTAGGAGCGTGCAGCTGAAAACAATGAACTGAAGCAAGAGATCAGAAATTTTCTCAACCATGTGGATGACTTTAATTCTGAAAATAATTTTGCTATAAGCACAGTTGGTTCAGTACAGGGAGGAGCTAAACCAGGTCCTGTCTTTGAAGGATAATACGTCGAAGGAGTTGTTGCAAAAGCAACAACAGCAAATGAAGAATCTTGAGAATGAGAAATCCATCTTCAAAGAGCAATGGAAAGTTGCACAAGGATCCCTTAAACAAAGTAATGAAAGCTTAAAGTCCTTACAAGAAGAAAATGAGCGAATTTTGGAGCAGCTTACAGAGCTCAAGACTATAGGTTTCCAAAAAGAGGAGGATAAATATGAAACAAATCAGAGGCAATTAATTCAAGAGCTTCACCAACAACTTAAAACTAAAACTCTGGAATACGAAGAACTCTAAAAGGAAACAAATATTAGAAGAGCTAACTTAAAAGAACTTGAAAATATATTAATTGATTTTGAAAATTTGGCTCAAGTAAGTTAAAATGTCTGAATGTGCTGATGGAATAGTGCAGGAGAAACCTGAAGAATATTTGGTGGGATTGTCAGTGATGAAGCAAAGTCTTTTTGATGTTATTAACGGGAACAAGGAACTTGCTTCTCGGGCAGAATCTTTTGAGAAAATGTTGCTGGCAGTACAGACAGAGAGAGACAGATGTCTGGAGCATATTCGGAAATTTCAAATAGAAAGCACACATCTTAGAAGGGACTTTTTAAAAGAGCACCTCTATTTGTGAACGGGAAAAACATCAGCAAGCAAAACAGCAAGAGTGCACAGAGCAAGATCCATCCTCCTGCAAGAATGAATTGACTGAGCTAGGTTTGGTTCTACTTGGACTGGGATATCAGTTGCATTTCTATTGTGCCTTATGATCAAATGGGAATATCCCTTGATGCTTTGGCCAGCAAACGACATTTGAAGTGTTGGTGATGGTAGCAAACACAGCAGTCAATTTTCGTTGGGTGGTGTCATAGATAAATAATTCATCTCCTCAACGAAGGATAATCCGTCTGGTTAAAGGAGTTTCGAATGGCTGAACGGCTTCTTTTAGTTTGTCTTAGTTTAGTTTAGTTTAGAGAGAAAGCGCGGAAACAGGCCCTTTGAGCCACCGATCCGCACCGGTCATAGATCTCCGTACACCAACACTATCCTGCACACACTAGGGACGATTTACAATTTTATCAAAGCCAATTAATCCACAAACCTGTACTTCGTTGGAGTGTGGGAGGAAATTGGAGATCCCGGAGAAAATCCACGCAGGTCACGGGGAGAACATACAAATTCCGTATAGACCACATACACAACCCGTAGTCAGGATCTAACCCAGGCCTCTGGTGCTGTTAGGCAGTAACTCTAACACTGCACCACCATACCTCCTGTGTCTTAAGAAAATATAAAATGCGCTATTCTCAATTTATGTTCCAGTTTACTCTTTCAAGAGATGTGAGAGAGATGTGCACTTGGTGCCCGTGAGAATGCCGTGACAGCAACTAGTGATTGCTACACCATTTCAGAAAAAAATAAAGAATCAATTATGTTGAGTTTGGAGTCTCAAATGAACTGTGTTTTTACAGTTAACGTTGTGTAGTTTTTATTTCCCTTTGAGTCCATCAATTCATGTTCTTCTTAACTAAAATGTGAAATTAGTAAACCATTGCACATGATTTGAAAGATTAAAAAATAAATGTGGCTCTGTTTTAGGTCAGAGAAGAATTTGCTGCTTTCAGAGTGCAGCCATGAAAGAGCAGTATCTTGCAAAAGAGATAGACAGACGGATTGAAGAGCTGAGGAAAACGAACCATGAAGCGTGGCGTACTGAACTGGCACAGTTGCGTTATGAAGACCTACAGCATCGCTACAACAGTCTGGAAAGACAACACCAAATACTGTGCTCACCCTTTCAGCATTATGAACAAGTATGTATGGTCAGCCTTCAGGTCAAGTTTAATTTAGAGATACAGTGCAGAAACAGGCCCTTCGGCCCACCGAGGCCGCACTGACCTGCGATCCCGCACACTAACACTATTCTACACACCCCAGGGATAATTTTACATTTGTACCAACACAATTAACCTACAAATCTGTACGTGTTTGGAGTATGGAAGGAAACCGAAGGTCGCAGAGAATATATATTTTAAATGTTATAATTGTATCCGGTCCATTGCTTCCTCTGTTCCATATACCAACCACTGTTCACGTGAAAATCCCTCAATTTCCCTTTAAATCTTTCCTCTCGTCTTAAACCTATGCCTTTAGTTTTACTCTCCTACCCTAGCAAAAAGACTGTGACCGCACACCTAATATGTGCCCCTCGTGTATTTATGAACTTCTAACGAAACCCCATGGC
The DNA here is from genome assembly GCF_010909765.2 of Amblyraja radiata. NCBI lineage: Eukaryota > Metazoa > Chordata > Chondrichthyes > Rajiformes > Rajidae > Amblyraja > Amblyraja radiata. Next base: position 21,165,953 of record NC_045992.1, on the reverse strand, counting down.
CTTCGTTCCAGAGATAACCATCCTAGACTATCTAGTGTCTCATAAATAAAGCCCCCCCCCCCAAATCCTGGCAATACCCTTGTAATCTTTTAAACACCATCTCTATAGTCATCACATCCTTCTTATAGCGTGGACTGCACTGCACATGATAGAGAATTCAGGAAACAGCTGGTCTGATATAGAATATATTTTGCTATAAACTATTTTCAATCCAATGCTTTGTATATGCTGTTTAAATGTGTGCCACTTTCAAGCTGTGCATGAAACAGCTGTCATGAGTGTCCCTTATTTCTTCTTCCAAAGTGACCTTTTAATTCCTCCTCAGTGCTGCACGCACCTGTACTATTGACGTTCATCGTGTACATTTCCACTTAATTATTGTGTTTTGCTCCACTGTAATTTCTCTGCATCAAATGTTAACCTTATCTGTTTGATATTCCTTTGAAGATGGAATTAAAACAATTAGGAGAATGAGAGGTGATCTTATAGAGGTGTACACAATCATGAGAGGATGTGATCGGGTAAATGCATAGAGTTTTGCCTTGAAAAGGGGCATCGAGCACCAGAGCATATAGGATTAAGGTCTGATTAGGAACAGTCAACATGGATTTGTGCCTGGAAGGTCATGTTTGACTAATCTTCTTGAATTTTTTGAAGAGGTTACTCGGGAAATTGATGAGGGTAAAGCAGTGGATGTTGTATATATGCACTTCAGTAAGGCCTTTGACAAGGTTCCTCACGGAAGGTTGGTTAAGAAGGTTCAATTGTTGGGTATTAATGGTGGAGTTGCATGATGGATTCAACAGTGGCTGAATGGGAGATGCCAGAGAGACGGAAAGGAAAAAGAAAAGGAATAACCGACCAAAAACGAACAATCAACAAACGCATTCCTCCAGAAGGGGGACAACGAGGTCTTCCACCGATCATCGGGTATGGCGAGTGCCCCCCCCTCCGTACACTCCGGATAAAAAGGGGGTGGCCTTGCCACAGGCGATGGCGGAAGAAACTGTCGGACCGGACTCAACAAGGGCTCCAACCCCCGTACTGGAACAAAAACCAACCATTAAGGAAAGCGGCCACCTGTACCCAGGTTTGCAAAGTCCGAAAACCACTCGATTAGGTACCGTTTACAATCTTCATTCAGGTCCTATATTTGAGCCTAAATCTCCACGGTCAATAAGACCAAGCGAGGCCGAAATGTATCCTATGATTGCAATGCCTAATCCAGATGCCGGCGCAGTGGGGCCAATGTACGTGTACAGGCCATGGAATATGGAGGATATTAAAAAGGCACTGGAGGGCATTCCACATCCTAGAGATAATTTCACAAAGTGGCAGAGGGACTTTGGAAACCTGGCTGTAAGTTATCGTTTAAATACTGTAGAATATGAACAAGCGTTGCGAAGTCTTATCGGGTGTGATTGGTGTTTAATTGAAGGAGATTGGAATGCTATTGTAAATGGAGTCGGCACCAGGTCAGAATGATTATCAGAACAGACGAATAGCTATTGAAAATCGAAGAGTGCACTTCCAGAGAGGAGTCGATTACAATAAAATTAGGGACTGTACGCAGAATAAAGACGAGCATGTGCTACACTATTTCTCCAGACTTAGGGTTGTCTTTGAGGCAAATAGTGGACAAGAAGTACCGATCCCGTGGGCGGACGATGGACCGTTTGCCCAACAGTTTAAAATCGAACTGTTAAACGGACTAAAACCCGAGATTAGTTTATATATAAAAAAGCACATGGTGGGATGGGAAACAAAGGCACTCAATGATGTAAAAGATTGGGCTGTACATGCGGAGGAAAACACCAAACCGAAAAAGATTGTAAAGAACGTCTATCTGGCCGATGTTGAGGAAATAAGCGAAAATACCGTCTCTGTATTCTACCGGGTAAAACAAGGAGATCAGTGGCGGGGTGCCAGAGAGGCAGAGGAAGAGGTAGAGGCAGAGGCAGAGGGAGTAGGTCCCCAAGGGGGGAGGGATGTTTTGTCTGCGGAAAACTCGACCATTGGGCTCGCGATTGTCCCCAGGCTAAGCGTACTACACGAAGAGAAGGCGAGGAGGGTCCAAGGTCCCGAAGCTATGACCGATCCTGACTGACCGAGGCTGAAGGGAGGGACAAATCAAACAGAGATACTCCCACTCCCCCATCCAACAAAGAGCCACTGCAAATATTGGATCTAGAAGAAATCTTCTATGTCTTACAAGACTACCTAAAACTTACGATAAGTTTAATAGTGAATGAGGAAAGGATGACATTCTTATGCATGTAAAACTGTCATAATAAAAGACGAAGAGCCCCCGGGAACACCACATTCCAAGAATTCAATAACAGTAAAGTCCGCCACCGGGCATACTAACGTGGAGTTCTTAACGAAACCACTTAAGTTCCAAGAACCAATATCTAATGTGTGTTGCGAGGAACAGGTACTGGTCTCAGCGACTTGTCCAGTAAATTTGCTAGGCCGAGATATTATGATGGGATTGCGGAATGGTATAATACCCACCACACAAGGGATGAAAGCTATACGGCTGTCACAAGGGACAACTGTGACAACCGAAATCTTTGTCCAGGAAGGAGCTGGGGAGCCACACTATTATTACACCATCGACTTGGCGAAAAACAGACCAACCTCGGTAGTGGAAGATCTGGTCGGGGAAGTAAGCGAAAGAATAATACCAGAAGCCGCCCTGCATGCACCAGACGAGTTACATTGTACCCTGTGGTTTAAATACACCACGTGGTCGGATAAAAAGTATGAGACAAAGCTTCTGAAAGAAAGATACTCTACCCTACACTTAACTGACTTGTATTGGGACCAACAAGGTAATGCCGTCGTAGCAGTGAGGCTAGCTAAGAAGGACTATGAATTGTTCCGCGGCTACCCTTCAAGACCCCACGTTTCTGTCTCCAAAAAGCAAGGGGGGAGGTGGAGATACCTAGGAGAACTAGTTGCAAAGGGGGAAGCAGAAAAGGATTGGGCACTGATAGACGAGAAAGCACAGGTCTACTACAGTAAACGTGCAGGACTATATACCCGAGCACTGAACTGGACGACAAGGGGGGCTAAAGGGGTGCACCTAGCCGAAAGCGGAAGGTGACTAGTCCTGAACCTCACGGAACAGGACAAGGAACTGATAGCACAGATTCCCAAACACCTGTGGTCAGCCAGACCGTCCGACGTTGGACTCATAAAAGGAATCAGTGCTGTACGGGTAACCCCAAAAACATCCCACCGACCGTACCAAAGGCAGTACCCCTTACAAAAAGAAGCAATCGAGGGGATACGACCAATCTTTGAGGCATCAAAAGGAAAATGAGTCATCATTCCATGTGAAGACTCTCCGTGTAACACACCTATGTTCCCGGTAAAGAAAGCGGCACCATCAAACGGATGGAGTATGGTCCAAGACCTCCAAGCCGTAAACCGAGCTGTGATGCCAAGGGCTCCATGTGTTCCCGACCCTAGTACCCTCCTGAGTGACATCGATCCTAAACACAGGTACTTCAGTGTGATCGACCCAGCCTTCTTCTCTATACCAGTACACCCGGATTGTCAATTCTGGTTTGCTTTTACCTTTGAAGGAAAATGATGGACCTACACGCGACTACCTCAAGGATACACCGAGAGTCCGACAATATTTTCTATGGCAATCAGTTCAAATATGAGAAGTTTACACCCCGCTGCGGTAGCAAAATTCTCCTGTACGTGGATGACGTGTTACTCTGCTCCCCGACGATGGAAGACTGCGAGAAGGATACAGTAACATTACTTAAGTTCCTGTCAGAACAAGGACATAAGGTTAGTAAAGGAAAGCTACAACTATGTAAAGACAAGGTTAAGTACTTGGGGTATGATATATCCCAGGAAGGACGGGAACTGGATGGGAACCGAAAAAAAGCAATCCTAGCCGCACCAAGGCCCACAACCAAGAGAGAAATTATGCAATTCTTGGGAATGGCCAATTTCTGCAGACAATGGATCCTAAGCTATGCCGAAATGACGGGACCACTTCTGCAACTCATCTATCACCAACCAATGGCGGCAAAAGAACAGATAACTTGGACCGAAGAACTGAGCAAGCATTTGAGACTGTAAAATAAGCACTGGTATCATCCACTGTACTAGCCTTACCAAATTCAGAGAAGCCATTTATCCAAACAGTGGATAGCAAACAGGGGTACATGACGTCCGTACTGCTGCAGGACCATGGAGGGAAATTGAGACCCATAGCCTACTATTCAACCAAGCTGGATCAAGTGGCACAAGCCCTTCCAACGTGCCTACAATCGGTTATAGCCGCAGCATTAGCAGCACAAGCTGTTGCAATATCGCCTTATATAGGCCACTGGTATTGAGGGTACCACACGCCGTATCAGTCCTATTACTACTACAACAAAAGATCTCGTATCTATCACCAGGGTTACCGGTAAATTCCACCACGGTAAATTCCACCACGGTAAATTCCACCAGGTAAATTCCACCACGGTAAATTCCGCCATGGTAAATTCCACCACCACGTGACTCGATTGTTGAATTTTGAATTTAACTGTTTAATACACACTTTAACTGAATACACGGACCATGGCTGTAACATTTATCACATCCGAGAAGAACAAACGTAAGCTTTGCGATGAAGAGAATCATATATACGAAAGGCATGGAGATAACAGTAGCAAAATCAAGACATATTGGCGTTGTGAGCGTTTTTATAATGGTTGCCGAGCTAGACTACATACAACTTACAACTGCAGTGAACCAGAAGTAATTTTTTCATCGGGCTCCCATAATCACTCAGCAAGCAGTGCACACGTTAATGCCCGAAAGGCAGTTTATTCAATGAAGAATGAAGTAATGAAAACGGGCACAGTATCTTCACGGGAAGTAATAGCTACTGCTGTACAAAATCTCGATGAGGAAGCACAATCACAGTTGCAAACCATTCCTGGACTTTCACATAACATACGTAACTGGAGGCAGCGTGCTTTAGGAATCCCAGCACTTCCAACTTGTAGGTCAGGGTTTGAAATTCCTGATATAGTTAAGTAAAATGGGTCCTTGTTTTTGGCCTTTGACAGTGGCATTGATGACCCGTACAGAATTTTAGTTTTTTCCTCGGAAAAAGGCTTGGATGATCTAGAAAGCTCTAAAAATTGGGCCTGTGATGGGACTTTCAAGGTATCTCCTAGTTTGTGGTGTCAGTTAGTGGCACTACATATCATCATTGGAGGGTCATGTGTGCCCCGACTATTTGCCTTACTTCCTGACAAAAAAGAAGCCTCATATCATCATCTTCTGTCTGCTGTGCGTGATTTAAGGGCAAATTGTCGACCTGTGACCTGTCTCATGGACTTTGAAAAAGCTCTCCATAATTCATTTGTTCCTGTATTTCCGCATTCTGAAGTAGTTGGGTGTGTTTTTCATCTCGGACAGTCTTGTTGGCGGAAGATATGTGCACTTGGTGAGAGTATGAGATACAACGCCGATGAAAGTTTTCAGCTTAAAATTAAGTGTTTTTGCGCTTTAGCATTTTTACCAATTGAAGACGTTGTCAATGTATTTGAAGATTTGTCTGACGATGAAGACATCCCTTCTGAGTTTATCACTTATTTTGAGACTACATACATTGGGATTGTAAGGGGACGCGGTCTAGAACCATATATTTACCTAGAACCACATATAGAATGTATAGACTAGCATAATCGAACGGCGCCCTGCCCCCATCACTGATTGACACGAAAGAGACTGCACATAAAATATCTGTGTACGCGGATGCGGAACTGGCAACAGTATACTTTTATTCCAGTTAATACTGTAGCCTGAAAATGTACCAAACAGGTTAATTTTTGTCAGTATCGCTGGAATAGTGGTTTGAGGTTCTGTTATGTACAGGATATACAAAATACATGTACATACCAGAACCTCAAACCACTATTCCAGCGATACTGACAAAAATTAACCTGTTTGGTACATTTTCAGGCTACAGTATTAACTGGAATAAAAGTATACTGTTGCCAGTTCAGAACATCCCCTCAGATACATTGGAGAATTTTCCTTTCAGAGTAACAACAGATACATTTACCTATCTAGGGATTGAGGTTACAAAACTTTACTCTTCCCTTCTACAGACCAATTTCCTTCCCCTAATAGAAAACCTAAAAAACAAAATCCAATTCTGGAAAACTCTTCCAATACCATTAAAATTATCTTCTTACCCCAGCTAATTCTAATTCAGAACATTCCTATTTCTCTTACAAAAATATGTTTCAAGAGATTAGATTTGATAATAATACCTTTCTTCTACATGTACATCAATGATCTGTCATGTACATCAATGATCTGGATGATGGTGTGGTAAATTGGATTAGTAAGTATGCAGATGATACTAAGATAGGTGGTGTTGTGGATAATGAAGTAGATTTTCAAAGTCTACAGAGAGATTTAGGTCATTTGGAAGAGTGGGCTGAAAGATGGCAGATGGAGTTTAATGCTGATAAGTGTGAGGTGCTACATCTTGGCAGGACAAATCAGAATAGGACGTACATGGTAAATCGTAGCGAATTGAGGGATGCAGTTGAACAGAGGGATCTAGGAATAACTGTGCATAGTTCCCTGAAGGTGGAATCTCATGTCGATAGGGTGGTAAAGAAAGCTTTTGGTGTGCTGGCCTTTATAAATCAGAGCATTGAGTATAGAAGTTGGGATGTAATGTTAAAATTGTACAAGGCATTGGTGAGGCCAATTCTGGAGTATGGTGTACAATTTTGGTCGCCTAATTATAGGAAGGATGTCAACAAAATAGAGAGAGTACAGAGGAGATTTACTAGAATTGGATAGGTATATGGATGGGAAGGGAATGGAGGGTTATGGTCTGAGTGCAGGTAGATGGGACTAGGGGAAAATAAGTGTTCGGCACGGACATGAAAGGCCGAGGTGGCCTGTTTCTGTGCTGTATTTGTTATATGGTTATATGGTTGTGGAATTACAAAACTCATAGGATAAACAAAAATCAGCTCTATAAATCAAAAGTTTTGCTCTTCCAAATTTCAGATTATATTACTGGGCCTCTGCTATCAAGTCTTTTGTTTTCTGGCTTGACACCTCAAACATCCCTCTGAATTGGCTAAAAATAGAACAACAAGATTGTCACCCATACTCAATAGGTACCATTCTACTAGCTCCTACTTCAATTGATAAATCATATTATGTTCTGCACGTAGGCACAAACGACATCGGGAAGAAGAGGAAGGAGGTTCTCCAACATGAGTTCAGAGAGTTGGGAAGTAGGCTGAAATGCCGGGCTTCTGGGGTGCCTATCTCTGGATTGCTTCCGGTACCTCGTGCTAGTGAGGACAGGAACAGGGAGATAGGGTATCTGAATGTGTGGCTGAGGGGCTGGTGCAGGGAGCAAGGATTTAGATTTATAGACCACTGGGATCTCTTCTGGGGACGGGCTACACCTTAACTGGAAGGGGACCGACATTATGGCAGGCAGGTTTGCTCGGGCTACACGTGCGGGTTTAAATTAAGTAGTGGAGGGGAGGGATTGACAAATTGGGAGTATAAAGATGGAGTTGAAGAGGAAGTGACTACAGGAAAAATTACAAGATTCTCGAATTAATGGGAAGGAAAGCACGAGAAGGGACAACAGAGTAAGTTCAGAGCCAATTGCGAGCAGTGCGAGGGGGAAGTGAATACGGAGGTCAAAGTGCTGTATATGAATGCGTGAAGTATAAGGAATAAAGTGGACGAGCTTGAGGCTCAGTTAGAAACTGGCAAGTATGATGTTGTGGGAATTACTAAGACATGGTTGCAAGAGGGCCAGGGCTGGGAACTGAATATTCAAGGGTATACCGCCTATCGAAAAGACAGACAGGTGGGCAGAAGGGGTGGGGTTGCCCTGTTGGTGAGGAATGAAATTCAGTCCCTTGCAAGGGGTGACATTGAAACAGGAGATGTGGAGTCAGTATGGATAGAACTAAGGAATTCTAAGGATAAAAATACCCTAATGGGACTAATCTACATTCCCCCAAACAGTAGCCTGGACATAGGGCGCATGTTGAATCAGGAGTTAAAATTGGCATGTAGCAAAGGCAATGCTGTGGTACTTAAGGAAGTGGCTCTAGAAATCGTGGATGCATTGGTGATAATTTTCCAATGTTCTATTAACTCAGGATCTGTTCCTGTGGATTGGAGGATTTCATTGAGGAGGTGGGATTACTGTGTGATCATTTATGCTGCTGTTTTCTTTCTAGGCTTCCTGTCAAACTACTGCCAGGGAGTACAACATTCAACTGGAATCAGACGAGGAATGCGAGGCTTTGATGATAGACCCCAGTGGACAGGTGGTGGTACAGAAGGTGTGTACTGCCAATCAATTCTTCGTTTTCTAGTTTTGATCTAATTTTTTGAACTTTTACACTGTATCTTGCCCCAAATCACCTATCCACGCCCCTCCCCAGTGAACAGGGCAATTCTGGAAAACCTGCTTCCATGTACTTACTAATACATAGGATACATAGTACATCGTTCTCGAGTGGCTGATTCAGGCAGATAACACAGAAAACCTGGCCTGGTTTCTTTGTCCAGTCTTGTGGTGTGCACGTGGTTCTCCTTTCCTCGCCCAGCATCTCCTCCTCTCCTGGGAGGCATGAGGTGTTTGAATTAGTCTCATGCCTCATGTCGCACTCACGCAAGTTGGTTTTCAAATGCATATCTCTAATCTCTCTGTTTCCATGAAGAAAGAGCGCAGTGAATACAAGCCAAGGTGTCCGCCAAATCTCGATATAAATGTAATAAATTTAGTTATCACATCTTAACCAAAAGAAGATCTTAAATGTAGAAGACACCTTTCTGGGAATACGGAGAGCAAGAAAAAACAGCTGATGAAGGTTCATCTTTCACCACCTTCATCATGCTGTATAGTGTAAGAATGGATACTTCACCCATCACCAAGGAATCGAGCACTAACCATGGAAGCACTGTCACTTTCTGATTGATTGCAACAGTGGACTGTTTAGAATCTAGACTTCCAGTCCAATAGTTCACCAAGGAATCTACATTGCTTGTTTGCTCATAGAATAGTGCATTTATTTGGATCATAGTATTGAAGTCGCTACCACTACCACTTAGACAATGGTTAGACATCGTACAGGAAATATTTGTGATGGAGAAAATGACATCTTCTCTAAGAGTGAAAGAAGATGAGTTTAACAGAGAATGGGGAAAATAGATTAGGTACAGAAATAAAGACATCAATACTATAATTTTATTGACAATAATGTAAGTTATTGGAAAATGTTTTTAATAAGAAAATAGTTCTGTATAGTGCATCATTAATTGTAATATGAACCCCGTGCTGCACTGTTGTACGTATCATTGCATTGTTGTATGTTTTGTTATTATATTTCTGTTTTATTTGTGTATGCATTAAAGCAATAAAGACTAAAGTGGAAAAAAAAGATTATTACACTGAACGGAAGATTGGAGAACTGTAAGGTAATTACTCAGTTGGCCTGTTAATATTTTTGGTAGGCCATAAATGTTCCCACTGCAGATTTGTACATCTGTCATCACGTGGCAGGGAGTAGGTTTACCTTAAAATATTCTAGCATTAGACGAATGGAGTGCATTTTATGACAAAACATTTACAAGCCTTCAGAATCGATTATCACTAAAAGAGGGGATGATAACCTCATTAAACAAAGACGGAAATGATTTAAATGTTGCCACTGCAAACCTAACATTGGACATAGAAGAGAAACAGATTCCATGATTCAGTAAAATTTACTGGAACAACTCCAAGCCAAAACTTTACAATGTGAAGAGCAGTAGGGCCAATATTATGCAGTGATTTCAGGATTGCAAATTCAGGACAAAGTTCTAGTGTGTGAAGCAGGTCAGCTCAAGCAGACTCTGCAAGAGATAGATAAATCCATGCAACAGCACGGAGATGAGCTTGGACATCTCCAGAAGAAAGCTGCAGAACACCATGCCCTGGAAATGCCATCCTTGCAAAACATGGAAACCATTTTTAAACTTCAAAGTCAAATCCAAGAAATGACCTTGAAAATTCACGGACTGAAGCACACCATCGAGGAGAGAGACTTGTTGCTTCCGATAAGCATGGAAGGCACTTCATATGCAAAATAATTCACTTGTCAATGAATTGGACTGCTTCAGACAAGAGAAATGTCATCTGATCAAAGAAAAAGAGGTACAGGAAGTAAAGCTTGTGAAAGAATTTGATGGACGGCTTTGGTCTGCTCAGAGGGGAAATACCTCGTCCAAAGGTGAGACCAAGGAACTTTGAGAACTGTTAAAGGGGAAGCACCAGAAAAGAATTATTTTGCAGAAGGTCTGCATCAAGTACCAGGAGGTCATTTTGGACATAGAGCGATGTGTCAAAACATCGGAATCTACCTGCGATGAAATGAGCAAGAGATTAGCGTCTATGACTGGCAAAGCTTTCGAGTCTGAAAGGCAAGTCAAACTTGTTCAAGAAGAACTTGAATCTTACAAAGTCTTGCTCCAAGTCACCAGAACTGAAACTGAATGTGCTTGAATGTGCCGAGATTTTGTGATTAAAAAAGACTGTGTGACGAGTTGAACAACAATTTGGCTAAACCGACAGCATTCCCAAACTCTATGTCCTCTCTTCAGGATGACAGAGACAGGATTATTGAAGAGACCAAAAAATAGGAAGCTAGATTCCAAAGTAAGGAAAATGAACTGCAAGTAAAAGAGGAAATGTTGCAAAAGCTTCAAGAGGAGATAAAGGTCAAGTCAGTCAACCTTCAAGAACTCCAATTCGGAACTTCGAAGATGAAGAAGGCATTTATACAACTTAGTTTGGGTAGTAAGGATGCTGAAGCCAAGCATCAAAGTGAAACGGTGAACAAAGTTTTTTGCAAAGAGTCAGAAAAAATTGAGGAGATGGAGGAGTTATTAAAAGACAAGGAGGCAGCCTTATCTAGTTTATCACAGCAAAATAGTTATTTAAGTACACAGCAATCCGACATAAGCCAATCTGTGAATGAATTGAAAATGGCAGAGCAAACGCTGATAAAAGATCTTGCGGAAAAACAGTCTGATAATCACCACCATGAGACTGAATTGCAGGCTGATCTTCAGAAGCTGAGAGCCATTTCCCAGCAGCTGAAGCTAATGTTGAGCAGTAAAGATGCAGAGGTCTCAAAGCTTGTCTCATCAAAAGACAGTGACATTTATGACTGTCTAGTGCAAATCCAGCAGCAACATAGAAAGCAAATAGATGACTACGAAAAGAATTTGAGGATTCTCCAACAATATAACCAGAAGGGAGCCAGAGCCATGAAAGAGCTGGAGTTCCAACGTATTAAGGTTATGGAAGAAAAAGACAAAGCTGTTAGCCAGACGGGTGCCTTCACAAAATCGATGGTCTCCTTGCAAGATGACCGAGACCGCATCGTATCAGAATACACGGAGCTGGAACAACGGCATCTCGACATGCATTGCCAGAAAGATAGCATCATTTAGGAGCGTGCAGCTGAAAACAATGAACTGAAGCAAGAGATCAGAAATTTTCTCAACCATGTGGATGACCTTAATTCTGAAAATAATTTTGCTATAAGCACAGTTAGTTCAGTACAGGGAGGAGCTAAACCAGGTCCTGTCTTTGAAGGATAATACGTCGAAGGAGTTGTTGCAAAAGCAACAACAGCAAATGAAGAATCTTGAGAATGAGAAATCCATCTTCAAAGAGCAATGGAAAGTTGCACAAGGATCCCTTAAACAAAGTAATGAAAGCTTAAAGTCCCTACAAGAAGAAAATGAGCGAATTTTGGAGCAGCTTACAGAGCTCAAGACTATAGGTTTCCAAAAAGAGGAGGATAAATATGAAACAAATGAGAGGCAATTAATTTAAGAGCTTCGCCAACAACTTAAAATTAAACCTCTGGAATACGAAGAACTCTAAAAGGAAACAAATATTCGAAGAGCTGACTTAAAAGAACTTGAAAATATATTAATTGATTTTGAAAATCTGGCTCAAGTAAAGGCGGGAGTTAAAATGTCTGAAAGTGCTGATGGAATAGTGCAGGAGAAACCTGAAGAATATTTGGTGGGATTGTCAGTGATGAAGCAAAGTCTTTTTGATGTTATTAACGGGAACAAGGAACTTGCTTCTCGGGCAGAATCTTTTGAGAAAATGTTGTTGGCAGTACACACGGAGAGACAGATGTCTGGAGCATATTCGGAAACTTCAAATAGAAAGCACACATCTTAGAAGGGACTTTTTAAAAGAGCACTTCTATTTGTGAACTGGAAAAACTTCAGCAAGCAAAACAGCAAGAGCGCACAGAGCAAGATCCATCCTCATGCAAGAATGAATTGACTGAGCTAGGTTTGGTTCTACTTGGACTGGGATTTCTATTGTGCCTTATGATCAAATGGGAATATCCCTTGATGCTTTGGCCAGCAAATGACATTTGAAGTGTTGGTGATGGTAGCAAACACAGCAGTCAATTTTCATTGGGTGATGTCATAGAGCAACAAATGATTCAACTCCTCGACGAAGGAGAATCCGTCTGGTTAAAGGAGGACATTCAGTTTCGAATGGCTGAACTTTTAGTTTGTCTTAGTTTAGTTTAGTTTAGAGAGAAAGCGCGGAAACAGGCCCTTTGGCCCACCAAGTCCGCACCGGCCTGCAATTTCCGTACACCAACACTATCCTGCACACACTAGGGACGATTTACAATTGTATCAAAGTCAATTCATCCACAAACCTGTATGTCGTTGGAGTGTGGGACGAAATTGTAGATCCCGGAGAAAATCCACGCAGGTCACGGGGAGAACATACAAATTCCGTATAGACCACATACACAACACGTAGTCAGGATCAAACCCAGGCCTCTGGTGCTGTTAGGCAGCAACTCTAACATTGCACCACCATACCTCCTGTCTCTTAAGAAAATATAAAATGCGCTATTCTCAATTTATCTTCTAGTTTACTCTTTCAAGAGATGTGAGAGAGATGGGTGCACTTGAGAATGCCGTGACAGCAACTAGCGATTGCTACACCATTTCAGAAAAATATAAAGAATCAATTGTGTTGAGTTTGGAGTCTCAAATGAACTGTGTGTTTTTACAGTTAACGTTGTGTAGTTTTTATTTTCCTTTGAGTCCATCAATTCATGTTCTTCTTAACTAAAATGTGAAATTTGTAAACCATTGCACATGATTTGAAAGATTAAAAAATAAATGTGGCTGTTTTAGGTCAGAGAAAAATTTGCTGCTTTCAGAGTGCAGAGCCATGAAAGAGCAGTATCTTGCAACAGAGATAGACAGAGACAGACGGATTGAAGAGCTGAGGAAAATGAACCATGAAGCGTGGCGTACTGAACTGGCACAGTTGCGTTATGAGGACCTACAGCATCGCTACAACAGTCTAGAAAGACAACATCAAATACTGTACTCATCCTTTCAGCATAATGAACAAGTATGTATGGTCAGCCTTCAGGTCAAGTTTAATTTAGAGATACAGTGCAGAAACAGGCCCTTCGGCCCAACGAGGACGCACTGACCTGCGGTCCCGCACACTTACACTATTCTACACACCCCAGGGATAATTTTACATTTGTACCAACACAATTAACCTACAAATCTGTACGTCTTTGGAGTGTGGGAGGAAACCCAAGATCTCAGAGAAATTGTATTTTAAATGTTATAATTGTATCCGGTCCATTGCTTCCTCTGTTCCATATACCAACCACTCTACATGTGAAAATCCCTCAATTCCCCTTTAAATCGTTCCTATCTTCTTAAACCTATGCCTTTAGTTTTACTCTCTTATCGTAGCAAAAAGACTGTGACCACACCTAATATGTGCCCCTCGTGTATTTATGAACTTCTAACGAAACCCCATGGCCTTCGTTCCAGAGATAACCATCCTAGACTATCTAGTGTCTCATAAATAAAGCCCCCCCAAATCCTGGCAATATCCTTGTAATCTTTTAAACACCATCTCTATCGTCATCACATCCTTCTTATAGTGTAGACTGCACTGCACATGATAGAGAATTCAGGAAACAACTGGTCTGATTTGGAATATATTTTGCTATAAACTCTTTTCAATGCAATGCTCTGTATATGCTGTTTAAATGTGTGCCACTTTGAAGCTGTGCATGAAACGGCCGTCATGAGTGTCCCTTATTTCTTCTTCCAAAGTGACCTTTAAATTCCTCCTCAGCGCTGCACGCACCTGTACTATTGACGTTCATCGTGTACATTTCCACTTAATTATTATATTTTGCTCCCCTGTAATTTCTCTGCATCAAATGTTAACCTTGTCTGTTTGATATTCCTTTGAAGATGGAATTAAAAAAATTAGGAGAATGAGAGGTGATCTTATAGAGGTGTACACAATCATGAGAGAAAGTGATCGGGTAAATGCATACAGTCTTTTGCCTCGAAAAGGGGCATCGAGAACCAGAGCATATAGGATTAAGGTGAGGGGGAAATATTTAATAGGAACCAGAGGTGTAAACTTTTTACACAAAGGGCGGTGGGTGTATTGAATCAGCTGCCAGAGAAGGTAGTTGAGGGAGGTACTATGCAATGTTTAAGAAACATTCCTGGGCGTGCATATTTCCGACGATCTTTCCTGGACCCAGCACACTGATGCAATCAGAAAGAAAGCACATCAGCGCCTCTACTTCCTGAGAAGATTACGGAATTTAAATATGTCAAAGAGGATTCTCTTGAACTCATACAGGTGCACAGTAGAGAGCATACTGACTGGTCGCACTGTGGCCTGGTTCAGAAACTTGAATGTCCTGGAGCGGAAAAGACTGCAAAAAGTTGTAAACACTGCCCAGGCCATCACCGGCTCTGACCTCCCCACCATCGAAGGGATCTATTGTAGTCACTGCCTTAAAAAGGCAACCAACATCATCAAAGACCCACGCCATCCTGGCCACACACTCATCTCACCACTGCCATCGGGAGGAAGGTACAGGAGCCTGAGAATTGTAACGTCCAGGTTCAGGAACAGCTTCTTCCCTTCAGCCATCAGGCTATTAAACACCACATCCTCATAAGCTCTGAACTACAATAGACTATTATTATTATTGTACTGTTATTGGTTCTTTTTTTCTAAGTTTTGGTTATATTAATTTTTATGATTACACATTCTGTTGTGCTGCAGCAAGTAAGAATGTCATTGTTCTATCTGGAACACATGACAATAAAACACTCTTGTCTTGAGGTAGATGGATATGATAGGTTTAGAGGGATATGGGGCAAACACAGGCAGGTGGGAATAGTGTGGATGGGGCATGTTGATCGGCGCTGGGAATTTGGGCCAAAGGGCCTGTTTCCACGCTGTATTTGACTATGTTCAGAATCAGCCCAGATTTGAAAGGTGATTATGACTTTACAAATACGATACGATAGAACATTATTCATCCCCGGAGGGAAATTGGTTTGTCAACAGTCACAACACACAACAAGGTACATAAAAACTTGAACTTAAAGACAAGCACCTGTTGGCTGACTGCCGTGTGCACTGAATCTTAACCAGAACAAACAAACAAATCAATGCACCCAAGGATGAATTAAAGTTTCAGCTTGGTCTCTGTCTGTGTTGCAGGATGAGAAGTGAAAATGCTACCAGACTTGGTATGTGTGCTTTTGGATTTAGGATCACTGTCAATGGCTTGTGATCTGTCACGATTACAAACTTTCTACCATGTGAAACCTCCTAACACCAAAAATCAATGCAAGAGCCTCTCCCTCTATTTAGCTGCTGTAGCTTTGGGAGCAACAACAACAGCAGCAGCAGCAGGAGGAGATTAGCAAGAGATACGACTGATTGGCTCTAGCCCAAGTGGGAGGAGAGAAGTGAGTCAGTGCTGGGAAAACAGCTGAAAACTGAGGAATTTGGTTTGTAAATTGGCAAATCAGGCAATTTATCAGTCAATTTAAGTAAGACTGCTCTTAGGGAGCGGCAGTGAGTGAAGTGCCCTGTGAGAAAAGTGTGAGTCTTTGGCTCGAGAGTCTTCGGCGAGGAGGCTGAGGAGAGGAGACTACGCAAAACACTGCAGAGGGAGAGACGAAAGAAGGAGATGTCAGGCAAGCTGATTCAGTGTGATGCTTGCAGTATGTGGGAGGTCAAGGACACCGCTGGTGCCTCTGGCTGCTACAAATGCGAAAAGTGCATCCAGGTAGAGCTCCTGAAGGGCCGTGTTGGGGAACTGGAGAAGCAAGTGGATGACCTCCGGTTCGTCCGAGAAACGGAGTCGTTCCTTGACAAGTCTTACAGTACGATTGTTACACCAAAGGTACTGGAAGAGAGAAGGTGGGCGACAGTGAGAACGGGAGGGAAGCATGGAATGCCAACGTCCCCGGGTGTTGTACCTCTTGTGAACAGGTTCACCCACTTAGAAGCTGTCGGGACAGAAGAGGTGTTTACACTGGGCGGCGGACTGGCTTGTGATGCGAATAGGGCTGTGGAGCCAAAACCAAAAAGGCCTAAGGCAGGCAACGCCATTGTAGTAGGAGACTCCATTGTGAGAGGTACGGACAGGGGTTTCTGCGGCAACAGACGGGATGCGAGGATGGTGTGCTGCCTTCCTGGTGCCAGGATCCAGGATGTCACGGACAGAGTGCAGAAAATCCTCAAGGGCGAAGGTGAACATCCGGAAGTGGTAGTGCATGTCGGCACAAACGATGTCGGAAAGAAGGGGATGAATATTCTGCAGCGTGACTTTAGAGAGCTCGGAAAAATGCTGAAAAGCAGGACCTCCAGGGTTGTTATCTCCGGTTTGCTTCCAGTTCCTCGTGCTGGCGAGAGCAGGAACAGGGAGATACGGAACCTGAACGTGTGGCTGAGGAACTGGTGCACGGGGCAGGGATTTAGATTCTTAGATCACTGGGATCTGTTTTGGGGTAAGGGGGAACTGTACAAAAGGGACGGATTGCATCTTAACAGGTGTGGGACCAGCATTCTGGCAGGCAGGTTTGCCACTGCTACACGGGTGGTTTTAAACTGAATAAGGGGGGTGGGGTGTCGAATGGGCTAGTGGAGGATGGAGTTAAAGGGAAAGGGTTTCTTAAATGTGTGAGCGTAGAGACAGAGGGGTGTAAAATGGGGGTAGAAGCAATAGGTAGCAAGGTGAAAAGTAAAAGTGGCAGGCCGGAAAATCCAGGTCAAAAATCAAAAAGGGCCACTTTTCAACAAAATTGTATAAGGGGTAAGAGTGTTGTAAAAACAAGCCTGAAGGCTTTGTGTCTCAATGCAAGGAGCATTCGTAATAAGGTGGATGAGTTGAATGTGCAGATAGCTATTAATGACTATGATATAGTTGGGATCACGGAGACATGGCTCCAGGGTGACCAAGGCTGGGAGCTGAACATCCAGGGATATTCAATATTCAGGAGGGATAGAGAGAAAGGAAAAGGAGGTGGGGTAGCGTTGCTGATTAGAGAGGAGATTAACGCAATGGAAAGGAAGGACATTAGTTTGCAGGATGTGGAATCGGTATGGGTAGAGCTGCGAAACACTAAGGGGCAGAAAACGCTGGTGGGTGTTGTGTACAGGCCACCTAACAGTAGTAGTGAAGTTGGAGATGGTATCAAACAGGAAATTAGAAATGCGTGCGACAAAGGCAAAACCGTTATAATGGGTGACTTCAATCTACATATAGATTGGGTGAATCAAATTGGCAGGGGTGCTGAGGAAGAGGATTTTTTGGAATGTATGCGGGATAGTTATCTAAATCAACATGTAGATGAACCAACGAGAGAGCAGGCTATTTTAGACTGGGTATTGAGGAATGAGGAAGGGTTAGTTAGCAGTCTTGTTGTACGTGCCCCCTTGGGCAAGAGTGACCATAATATGGTTGAGTTCTTCATTAGGATGGAGAGTGACATTGTTAATTCAGAAACAATGGTTCTGAACTTAACGAAAGGTAACTTTGAGGGTATGAGACGTGAATTGGCCAAGATTGACTGGCAATTAATTCTAAAAGGGTTGACGGTGGATATGCAATGGAAGACATTTAAAGACTGCATGGATGAACTACAAAAATTGTTCATCCCAGTTTGGCAAAAGAATAAATCAGGGAAGGTAGTGCATCCGTGGATAACAAGGGAAATCAGGGATAGTATCAAAGCGAAGGATGATGCGTACAAATTAGCCAGAAAAAGCAGCATACCGGAGGACTGGGAGAAATTCAGAGACCAGCAGAGGAGGACAAAGGGCTTAATTAGGAAAGGAAAAATAGATTATGAAAGAAAACTGGCAGGGAACATAAAAACTGACTGCAAAAGTTTTTATAGATATGTGAAAAGAAAGAGATTAGTTAAAACAAATGTAGGTCCCTTGCAGTCAGAAACGGGTGAGTTGATCATGGGGAACAAGGA
Organism: Amblyraja radiata; assembly: GCF_010909765.2. Classification (NCBI taxonomy): domain Eukaryota; kingdom Metazoa; phylum Chordata; class Chondrichthyes; order Rajiformes; family Rajidae; genus Amblyraja; species Amblyraja radiata. Next base: position 21,147,542 of record NC_045992.1, on the reverse strand, counting down.
TATGGCGGACCAATTGAATAACTACTTTGGTTCCGTCTTCACTAAGGAAGACATAAATAATCTGCCGGAAATAGCAGGGGACCGCGGGTCAAAGGAGTTGGAGGAATTGAGTGAAATCCAGGTTAGCCGGGAAGTGGTGTTGGGTAAATTAAATGGATTAAAGGCCGATAAATCCCCAGGGCCAGATAGGCTGCATCCCAGAGTACTTAAGGAAGTAGCTCCAGAAATAGTGGATGCATTAGTAATAATCTTTCAAAACTCTCTAGATTCTGGAGTAGTTCCTGAGGATTGGCGGGTAGCAAACGTAACCCCACTTTTTAAGAAGGGAGGGAGAGAGGAAACGGGGAATTACAGACCAGTTAGTCTAACATCGGTAGTGGGGAAACTGCTAGAATCAGTTATTAAAGATGGGATAGCTGCACATTTGGAAAGTGGTGAAATTATTGGACAAAGTCAGCATGGATTTACAAAAGGTAAATCATGTCTGACGAATCTTATAGAATTTTTCGAGGATGTAACTAGTAGCGTGGATAGGGGAGAACCAGTGGATGTGGTGTATCTGGACTTCCAGAAGGCTTTCGACAAGGTCCCACATAAGAGATTAGTTTACAAACTTAAAGCACACGGCATTGGGGGTTCAGTATTGATGTGGATAGAGAACTGGCTGGCAAACAGGAAGCAAAGAGTAGGAGTAAACGGGTCCTTTTCACAATGGCAGGCAGTGACTAGTGGGGTACCGCAAGGCTCAGTGCTGGGACCCCAGCTATTTACAATATATATTAATGATCTGGATGAGGGAATTGAAGGCAATATCTCCAAGTTTGCGGATGACACTAAGCTGGGGGGCAGTGTTAGCTGTGAGGAGGATGCTAGGAGACTGCAAGGTGACTTGGATAGGCTAGGTGAGTGGGCAAATGTTTGGCAGATGCAGTATAATGTGGATAAATGTGAGGTTATCCATTTTGGTGGCAAAAACAGGAAAGCAGACTATTATCTAAATGGTGGCCGACTAGGAAAAGGGGAGATGCAGCGAGACCTGGGTGTCATGGTACACCAGTCATTGAAAGTGGGAATGCAGGTGCAGCAGGCAGTGAAGAAAGCGAATGGTATGTTAGCTTTCATAGCAAAAGGATTTGAGTATAGGAGCAGGGAGGTTCTACTGCAGTTGTACAGGGTCTTGGTGAGACCACACCTGGAGTATTGCGTACAGTTTTGGTCTCCAAATCTGAGGAAGGACATTATTGCCATAGAGGGAGTGCAGAGAAGGTTCACCAGACTGATTCCTGGGATGTCAGGACTGTCTTATGAAGAAAGACTGGATAGACTTGGTTTATACTCTCTAGAATTTAGGAGATTGAGAGGGGATCTTATCGAAATTTACAAAATTCTTAAGGGGTTGGACAGGCTAGATGCAGGAAGATTGCTCCCGATGTTGGGGAAGTCCAGGACAACGGGTCACAGCTTAAGGATAAGGGGGAAATCCTTTAAAACCGAGATGAGAAGAACCTTTTTCACACAGAGAGTGGTGAATCTCTGGAACTCCCTGCCACAGAGGGTAGTCGAGGCCAGTTCATTGGCTATATTTAAGAGGGAGTTAGATGTGGCCCTTGTGGCTAAGGGGATCAGAGGGTATGGAGAGAAGGCAGGTACGGGATACTGAGTTGGATGATCAGCCATGATCATATTGAATGGCGGTGCAGGCTCGAAGGGCCGAATGGCCTACTCCTGCACCTAATTTCTATGTTTCTATTTTTCTATTTCCGCATACTTTCTCTCACTGGCACTGAGTGTTCTAGACGCAAATGCTATTGGCCTCTCCTCTCCATTTTCTAGCACATGAGAGATCACAGTACCAACACTGAATGGTGAAGCATTGCATGCTAACTTCATTGGCTTATTTACATCATAATGAACAAGCATTGCACTCTCTGCCAACTGAGCTTTAGATGACTTGAAAGCTTGGTCACATTCACGTGTCCACTTCCATGGTACATCTTTTCTCCAGAGCTCGTTCAAGGGATGTAAACAGGTGGACAGATTTGGCACGAACTTCGCATAATAATGCACTAATCCTAAAAAGGATCGTATCTCAGATATGTTTCTGGGAGTGGGCGCATTCTTGATCGCATCAACTTTACCCTTGGTGGGGTGTAGACCATCCTTGTCTATCTTATGACCCAAGTACTCATAACAAGAGGATTTCAGTATAGGAATAAAGAGGTTCTTATGCAGTTGGATAGGGCTCATACATTACGGTAAAGGAGAGGTCATTTAAGACTGAGGTGAGCAAAAACTTTTTCACCCAGAGATTTGTGAATTTATGGAATTCCCTGCCACAGAGGGCAGTGGAGGCCTAGTCACTGGATTTAAGAGAGAGTTAGATAGAGCTCTAGGGGCTAGTGGAGTCAAGGGATACGGGGAGAAGGCAGGCACAGGTTATTGATAGGGGCCGATCAGCCATGATCACAATGAATGGCGGTGCTGGCTCGAAGGGCCGAATGACCACCTCCTGCACCTATTTTCTATGTTTCTAAGTTACTCTACCGAGTTCTGAAATAACTCACTTTTGTGCCTTCACTCTTACACTGCGTGTTTGAAGGTGTTCGAGTCCCACTTTCAACCTTTCATCATGTGCCTGCCTGTCAGGGACTGAGATGAGGATGTCATCCAAATAACACACACCTTCAATGCCCTCTAGAATTTGTGTCATCACCCCTTGAAAAATTTCTGGGGCTGATGATATGCAAATGTGAGCCTATTGAACTGAAACAATCCCAAATGCGTGTTGAAAGTCAGCTTGGATTTAGATTTGTCATCTACACCTAACTGCACATAGGCATTTGTCAAGTCAATTTTTGTGAAGACTTGGCCGCCTATGAGGGTGCTAAACAAATCATTTGTCGTCGGTAGGGTATCTGGTATGCTACCTTCAAGTACCTGGTTTACGGTTACCTTAAAATCCCCACAAATTGTAACACTACCATCAGGTTTAGGTACAATTACAATGGGCGTTGCCCTTTTACTACTTTCTACCTTACTGATAATGTTCTCAGCTTCACGTCTTTTCAGTTTTTCTCAAGCTTGTCCTTAAGTGCATACGGCATGGCCCATGGTTTGCAATGCACTGGTGTCGCATCCTGCTTCATGCATACTTTCGCCTTGTACCCCTTGATTGGTTCTCCCTGGTCACTGAACACCTTCGGATGTTGCTCGATTACGTCCTCCGGACACTTGAATTGTTCGTGAATATCTCGTTCTAGTTTAGCTTCAAGATCTGCAACCAATTTCTACTGGGGAAAGGAGGCTTATCTCTCTTTATAACTACGAGAGGCAACTTCACCTGTTGCTCATAGGTTATACCTATAAGCATCCTAACACTGGAATCTTCTCTCCAGAATAACCACGTAGCTTGATTCGCTTCGTTTCCAAAGGAATTTGACTCATCTTCTCCTGATACACAAACTCCGGAATCACACACAGATGCTCTTGTGTCATCTTCCATGGTAACATGAGCTCCATTCAACTGGATTTGCACGGACACATTCTTTGTCTTACGGTTCACTAGCTCATTGCTGCAGATGGTGTACATGTCGAGAGGCTCTTCCTCTGCCTGCAGTTGATCCACAGAATGAAGATGCTTACTTGTTGTTGAACCTTTTCTCAGCTTAGCCTTGTGACAAGTCTTCACTAGATGTCCCATCTTGTGACACGAGTAAAACTCCGCCTTGAAGAACGGACAAGAGTGTGCTACATGCGATAGCATGACTTTGCAGTAGACTTCCTACCCTTTCATGGATAACGATTCTCTAACGTCTTTGTCGACATCCATCTTTGGTTTGTTGGACTGCAGCTTATTCAACTCTTCCGCTGGTTGTCTAGAAGTTGTCCTGACTTTTCTAGAACCCCTATCCGCCATATCCGTTGACAAAGCAGTTTTACAAGCTGTTTCAAAGGTCAGGTCATACACCGTCATCAGCTTACTTCTGATCCACTCACTTCTCAGTCCACACACGAAACGGTCTCTTAATGCCCGGTCTTGGAAATGTCCAAAATTACAATGAATTTATAACCTCTTGAGTGCCACATTAAAATGACTAATGTCCATCTCTGGAAGTTGGCATCTCATTCCAAATCGAAAGCTTTCAGCTATTTCTAAGGACTGAGGATCATAATGTTCGGTTAACTTCTTAAGAATATCCTTCAGGAGCTTGACTGGAACTAACAAATTCTTTACTTTATCATAAACATCGGGACCCGTTTCAGTGAGAAAAATTGCTCTTTTCCTAGCTTGAGTCGATGTACACACTGAACGTTTCCCGGCTTTGCTGGAACTCATCCAATAATCAGATGTACCCGCCATTTTTGATATTTAACTGTCTCACAGAATTCAAACTTTGTGACCAGATTTTCAGCTTTCCGTGACACCAAAAGTTATACACCGTTCTCTGTGCCTCTGTAGAATTCCTTATCTACACGAACAATTAAAGTTGGGGAATCCACGATCCCATCCTGTGATATCTTGTGCTCTAACACAGAATACAAGTTGACTCACTGCTGACTGGAAACCAACATTTTTGTGGGTTATTCAATCATTTACAATCCTCCGACCAAAGGTGGCGCTATTTCACCGTAATATTACACCGTAATAGCGCCACATTTTGTCGGAGGATTATATATGTTTTAATTTTTTGCTGTGCCTTACCTTGTTTCAAAGGTTTGGCTTTACAGGTTTTAGCAGCATATGTTGTGATTTTAAAACTCGTTCACGTGGCAAATCGGCAGGAATTCCAAGGATATCACTGATCCTCGGATAAGCTACTATCTAGTTGCAAAGAAGCAACTTGTTACAGAATTTTCAGTAGTTTAACAGCAACTTGGTTTGTGCCATTGTTCCCCTATGATTCATCCCAAGTTCAAGTCATGAGTATCAATTGTGCATAGTTTCATTAAATTCTCATGACTCAATTAATAGCAGTCTTTTGTTTCAGTCAAAAGCTGTTGGATTCCAACACACTGCAGGACCTGGGCACATGATATGCACTGACGATAGTGTACTGAGGGAGTGCTTCACTGTTGAAGTGCTGACCTTTAAAAGAGGCGTTAAACTAAAATTCCACCTGTCTGCTCAGGAGAACATTAGGTTGATTCTCACAACGCTCAAGATGTATTAAACAATAATACAAACCCTCACATCTTTGGGATGTGGGAGGAAACCAGAATACCTGGAGGACACCAAGGGAGCCCCAGGGAGAAGGTACACAAACAGCACCTACAGGCAGGATTGAACCTAGGTCTCTGGCGCTGTAAGGCAGCAATTCTGCCGCTACTGTTACTTGACAGAATCTGAAGAACCATGTGTACACAATGTGGGTGGAATTACAGAATTCTGCTTGTAGTAGCACTGAAATACTTATCCACTTAGTGCTTCCCCATTTCCTCTTTGACATGCGCCTTTGAATTGTTTTTAAAAAACTATATTATTATTGAGTCTTTTTTTACCACTTTTGAAGGGAATATAACGTAGGTCATAATTTGCTGAGTGAAAAATAATTTAACCATATAACAATTACAGCACGGAAACAGGCCATCTCGGCCCTACAAATCCGTGCCGAACACTTTTCCCCCCTAGTCCCATCTACCTGCACCCAGACCATAACCCTCCATTCCTTTCTCATCCATATACCTATCTAATTTCGCCTCTTCCCCTAGCATGTTTGCCAGTTTCTATACCCTTGATGCCTCCAATTCAAGAAATTGGCTTTCCTGTTCTGCTCCATTAAACCCCTTGTAGAGAAATCCACTGACTGCAGAAAGCAGCTGCTTCAAAGTCCTTGGAGAAGATTTCTTGAAAGCCGTGTGTTCTTCCCAGACCTTGGTAGCTATGACATTTCATTGAGGAGTTGGGATTCCTGTGTTATCGTTTATGCTGCTGTTTTCTTTCAAGGCTTGAACCTCTTCCTGTCAAACTACCGCCCAAGGAGTACACCATTCAACTGGAATCAGACGAGGAATGCGAGGATTTGATGATAAACCCCAGTGGACAGGTGATGGTACTGAAGGTGTGTATTGCCAATCAATTCTTTGTGTTCTCGTTTTGTTCTAATTTTTTGAGCTTTTACACTGTATCTTGCCCCTAATCGCCCCCCCCCTCTCCCTCGCACCCACCCCAGTGAACTGGGCAACTCTGGAAAACCTTCTTTCATGTACTTACTAACTAATAAATATGATACATAGTACATTGTTCTGGAGTGGGTGATTCAGGCAGACAACACAGAAAACCTGGCCTGGTTTCTTTGTCCAGCCTCGAGGTGTGCACGTGGTTCCCCTCCCCTCGCCCAGCAACTCCTCCTCTCCTGGGAAGCATGAAGTATTTGAATTAGTCTCGTGGCTCATGTCGCACTCACGTAAATTGGTATTCAAATGCATATCTCTAATCTCTCTGTTCCCGTGATGAAACAGCGCAGCCAAATGTCTAAATAAATGTAATCAATTTAGTTGTCTCATCTAAACCAAGAGAAGATCTTAAATGTAGAAGACACCTTTCTGGGAATAGGGGGTGCATCTTTCACCACCTTCATCATGCTGTATAGTGTAAGAATGGATACTTCACCCATCACCAAGGAATCGAGCACTAACCATGGAAGCACTGTCACTTTCTGATTGACTGCGACAGTGGATTGTTTAGAATCTAGACCTCCTGTCCAATAGATCACCAAGTAATCTACATTGCTTGTTTTCTCATAGAATAGTGCATTCATTTGGATCATAGGATTGAAGCCGCTACCACCCATTCGTACATTATAATACAGATGTTTGTAACATGATAAGTAAATACAAATCTTCACATCTGTACCTTGGTATTTTACAAATTAGTTTAATTCTGAAAGAACTAATTGGTTGAGGTTCATAAGTGATAGGATAGGAATTAGGCCGTTTGGCCCATCAACTCCCATTCATGCACCGCTGACCTATCTCTCCTTCGTGACCCCATTCTCCTGCCTCCTCCCCATAACCTCTGAAACCTGTATTAGGTTGATGTTAAGTAGACATCGGAAATGTCCTCGTTCTTCAGGGAACGGGGATTCCCCTCCGCCACCATAGATGAGGCTCACACCAGGGTCTCATCAATACCCCGTAACACTGCTCTCTCTCCCCATCCCCGCACTCGCAACAAGGGCAGAGTCCCTCTGGTCCTCACCTTTCACCCCACCAGCCGCCAAATACAACACACAATCCTCCGCCATTTCCGCCACCTCCAACGTGACCCCACCACTCGCCACATCTTCCCATCTCCCCCCATGTCTGCCTTCCGCAAAGACCGCTCCCTCCGCAACTCCCTCGTCAATTCTTCCCTTCCCTCCCGCACCACCCCCTCCCCGGGCACTTTCCGTTGCAACCGCAAGAAATGCAACACCTGTCCCTTCACCTCCCCTCTTGACTCCATTCAAGGACCCAAGCAGTCGTTCCAGGTGCGACAAAGGTTCACCTGTATCTCCTCCAACCTCATCTACTGCATCCGCTGCTCTAGATGTCAGCTGATTTACATCGGGGAGACCAAGCGTAGGTTGGGCGATCGTTTCGCCGAAAACCTCCGCTCAGTCCGCAATAACCTACCGGGACTCCCGGTGGCTCAGCACTTCAACTCCTCCTCCCATTCCCAATCCGACCTCTCTGTCCTAGGTCTCCTCCATTGCCAGAGTGAGCAACAGCGGAAATTGGAGGAACAGCACCTCATATTCCGTCTGGGGACCTTGCGTCCGTATGGCATTAACATTGAATTCTCCCAATTTTGCTAGCCCTTGCTGTCTCCTCCCCTTCCTTAACCCTCTAGCTGTCTCCTCCCACCCTCCCATCCGCCCGCCCTCGGGCTCCTCCTCCTCCTCCCCTTTTCCTTCTTTCTCCCCCCCCCCCCCACCCCCCATCAGTCTGAAGAAGGGGTTCGGCCCGAAACGTCGCCTATTTCCATTGCTCCATAGATGCTGCTGCACCCGCTGAGTTTCCCCAGCAATTTTGTGTACCTTAGGTTGATGTTAGTTAGCTATTGACCTCTGTTTCTGTTTTGCAGGTGAAGAGTGGAGTGCTTTTCTTCAAGCACTGGCTGCGAGGCTGCAGTTTGTACTGCTCGAAGCTGATGACTTCCCGGACCAGGTCACGCTACTTGGTTTTGGCGTAGTTTGTGACACTACATTTGTATGTTTTCATGTGCTTAGCGAGACTTTTGTAGACACACTACAATGGCTCGGGGTAAAGGTGTGAGGGAGTGATTTTAATGCTGACATGCCAATGGGGAAATCCACATGGAATACCTGACACTGGTTCTCCACATGACTTGATTTAGTCATCGATCTGGGAATAGATTTTCTACCAAATCCTCTGACCTTCCTGCCAAAGGTAGGGTGCAGTTGGAAGTGACACCTATGTGTTTATCAAAGCTGCTAATGAGTCAAATACTGATCACAGGTGTATAAATTAATCTTGTATAAAGGTAATGTAACGAGTGGGGGCGCCGTCGAGTATGGCTGCCTTGCCTGCAGCTGTTTGTCCTTTCACGCTTTTTAAAATATTTAGTGTGTTAAAGGTTTTTGTTTTGGAGGTCTAGTCTTTTTATGTGGGGGATGGGGGGAAGGGGAAAACTGTATTTCTCAGTCCTACCTGGTCGGAGAAGCGGCTTTCCTCCGAGCCGCATCTTTGCTCCTTCCTCACGGCCTACCAACGGGACTGGAGCGGCGTTTGCTGCCGGGACTGGCCAGAACCTCAGCTTCGGCGGCGGCACAGCGCTGAAACACCATCGCGGAGCGGGCGATGCCTTACCCAGGTCGCCGTGTGGTAAGCTCCGGAGTGCTGAGACCGCTGACTCAAACATTGTGGTTGCGGAGCGTCCAGCTGCGGGCGGCACTGAGTTTAAACACCGCAGAGCCTGGGATCTTTTGCCGTGATCACCAGTGTTGTAGCTCCAACCAGCGCGGCCTGTGGACGTCGGGAGCCACGATCTCTGGGGAGGAAGCGGCTGTTCCAGACACTCCAAGCCGCTGAGAGTGTTCTTCGGACGCCGGAGCTCCATTATCAAGCGAGAGGGCCTGAAACACCGGGCCGCCATCACGGTGACTGCGGAGGCCTCAATAGGCCAGACCATGGGTGAACAAGAGGAAGAGGACTGAACTTTGTTGCTTTCCCTCACAGTGGGAACCATTGTGGGAGGGATGTTTTTATTAGGCAATGGGCCGAGGAGTTTTTTGTTCAAGTTCGTGACCCAACTCACGGAACTACCTGAATGTTTAACATATTGTGTAAATATATTATATAAATCATACCTCAAACTCGTCAAGAACAAAACCTGCACATATTTTTTAAATTTGAGAAAAATCTCAAATTTTTCTAGCAGCTTTTGTCCAATCAAAGGACGTTTAACATTGAGCCAGACGCCAATTTGCCAACCACGTGCTTTGTATCAAGCTGGCTAGGCAGGGAGCACACATCATAGCGGAGAGTATTTCTACTGATGTCAGTTTTACTGAAGACTCTGATGAAGGTTCTTTGTCGTTCTGTGGAATACATGTCATGGAATCTCACAGCAAGGTAATTGAATTTGGTGAGAAAAGCATTAAGAAGTCTGAGGAATGTGCAACTAAGTGGATAATATAGAAACATAGGACAACAGAAAATAGGTGCAGGAGGAGGCCATTCGGCCCTTCGAGTCACCGCCGTCAATCATTGTGATCATCCCCTATCAATAACCCGTGCCTGCCTTCTCCCCATATCCCTTGACCCCACTAGCCCCCAGAGCTCTATCTAAAGCTCTCTTAAATCCATCCAGTGACTTGGCCTCCACTGCCCTCTGTGGCAGGGAATTCCATAAATTCACAACTCTCTGGGTGAAAAAGTTTTTTCTCACCTCAGTCTTTATGTTTCCATGTTTCAATAAGAAAAAGCGCCCCACCGTGGGGCCTATGTACTTTACATGGTGAAGCCGTGATCTCCAGTAAGAAGCGGCCGATTTGGGAACTCGGAGCCGCGGAGTGTGTTTGGATCATCTCCGCGCGGGGGGGGGGGGGGGGGGGGGGGGGGGGGTTTAACATAGTGCTGTCCGTAGTTGCGGCTGCGGAGGTGTCCAGGCACCGACCACGGGAGAACACAGGAGGAAGATTGACTGCGTTTTATTGCCTTCCATTGCAGTGAGAAATGATCTGAAATGGTGGATGTTTATGTTGAAATCAATTGGTGTATGTGAACTTGAACTTGAACTAATTTATCTACGGTAGTAACTTAGGGCAAGTCTCATTAACATTAAGAATAGGTTGAAATATTCTGTATTGAAGTCCATGCAGACTTAAATACCATGAGATGGGTTTTTTTCAGTAGCTATTCTGTGGCCTTAGTCCCTCCACTTGAACTTGAACTAACTGATCTATGGTAATAAATTACAGTGTAAGTCTCATTAACATTAGGAAGAGGTTGACGTTTCATGAATTGAAGTCCATGCAAACTTAAGTATTATGAGATGTTTTTTTTCTGTAGCTTCTGCCCCTCCACTCTTCAGAGCCCCAAAGGTGTTTTGTGTGGACATGCATTGTAGGCACTGTGCCACGTAATTACACAAATTTGATCATTTGCTGACGTTCCATCCCATCTACCTGGACATGCGTACATGTATATATCCCCATTGATAGGTTGATATTGTCTTACATAATATTAAACAGATATTACATGTAAAATACTCCCTGACACATTTTATCTTCTATTATTAGGAGGCAGCAGTGTATCCCGGGTTACCATGCCGAGTGCTATCATCACTTCTGCAACATAACAATAAATCGAGCTATAGCAAGGTCTCGAAGGAGGAAAGGTAATCATAGGACTCAAACAACAATTCTTTGTATTTATGGTCATATGTTACTTTGAACAATGAAAAGATATATTTGAGGATGTTGATTTATTTTACTTTTCATTCCTTTACCAGGCTGCTGTACATTCAAAATGTCTGGAACAGTTTCCACAAATTCCCAGTCCAAAGGGACGCGGGTGGAAAATTGTAGGTGGTGAATTGGACATTGACTGGGCTGATCTGCCTCCAGCCCCAAGCACGTTGCTAGAATTAACATACTGTTCATGCAAGAAAACAAGCTGTGAGAAAACAAGTACAGGGAAAGGAAGATGCTCATGTCAACAGCATGGTGTGCCATGTACAGATTTATGAAAGTGTGTTGACTGCAGAAACTCTCTTACTACAAAAGATTTGGAATCTGATGAAGAATATTCAGATTAATTAAAGTGAGAATCAGTCTTCAAAAACAAACTCCTGTTCACAATTTAACTTTACTGAAACTTAAAAGCTGTTGAAACCAATAATTGGGAGTGGAACAAAGATAGACTCAAAGTGTGGAGCAACTCAGCGGGTCAGGTGGCAACTCAGGAGAAAATGGATAGGTGATGTTTCAGGTCGGGACCCTTCCTTGGACTGAGTAACTCAAGCACGATATCTTTGGTATAAACCAGCATCTGTCATTCCTCCTTATTACATGAACCACAAAGTACTGGAATTATTCAGTGGGTCAGGCATCATCTCAAAAGAAAAAGGATAGGTGATGCTTTTGGTCGGAATCTTCGTCACCTTATGAACCTATCCTTTTTTCCCCCAGAGATGCTGCTTGACTTACTGAGTTACTCCAACACTTTGTGTTTTACCTTTGTTATAAGCCAGCGGTTCTTTGTTTCTACATTTTTATTCCATATTGGGTGTGGGATATTCTGATTCTGTACCACGGTGATGATGCAGGGAAGGTGACAAATGAACGTTTGTGCCAATAGACCCTCATCGAAACCCTTGTGATGAGGTCAGGGGAAGTATCAAGTGGCACCTTCTGCATGAACACATTGTTGAAAGACACATCCTCCTGCCACTTAAAACACACGTAAAGACCAACATATCTTGACACTCAACATTCTGCTCTTTGTGTCTCCAGTGAGCCATCTCTCAACACTATATAAAAAGCCTCTATGGAGAGAAGGCATGGGTGACGTTTTGGGTCAAGACCATTCTTCAGACCCTTCTTCTGAAGAATGATCTCGATCCGAAAAGTCGCCCAATTCTTTCTCTCCATAGATGCTGCCTCACCCGCAGAGTTACTCCGGCATTGTGTATCTACCTTCGATTTTATTAGCATCTGCAGTTCTTCCTTGCACTATATGAAAAGCCGTATATTTTTGGAAGTCTGGTGTCATATGCTCAAATTGCTCAGAAGAGCCAACTGTATTTGAATATTCCAAGAGGTTCTGCAGATTGGGATGTGCTTCCATTGTGAATATGCAACTTTGGAAATGTTACCTGTCTATACACAGAATGTTAAAGTTAAGTCGGGAATAATGTCCATTGAAACTGGAGTTAGTCAGTTATTGTTGCCTTTATGTTCAGAAAGTATAAAACATTACTGTTGTGTGGCAGGTGAGGAAAAATAGACTCACCAATGCTTGCGATAAGTGAAGATCTTTTTATACCTAAGATAGACACTAAAAGCTGGAGAAGCTCAGCGGGCCAGGCAGCAACTCTGGAGAAAAGGAATAGCTGACGTTTCGGGACTTGATCCACTGAGTTACTCCAGCTTTTTGTGTCTGTCTGCGGTTTAAACGAACATCTGTAGATCCCCCCTGCAGCTTTTTATACATTCCAGCTTGCAGTCTCCAGTGAATCGGTCACAGAGAGAAGAGTCCGAAACCACCCCAAATGAAACTGTTTTTTAATGCTTTTGCTAGGTTAAATGAAAGGTACCAATTGTTTTGTTGTTGTTGCGCGAAGAACTGTTTTGGACACGGAAGTGGGATAACATAGAATTAGTATGAATGGGAGATCGATGGACTTGGTGGGTCGAATTGCCTGCTTTTATGCTATACCTTTTAAAAGAAAAAGCTCTGCTTGGTTCACGGGTCTTTAGGAATGAACTTTGTTCTTATTTCCTCTGATTTGTTTGCAACATCAGATCCATGACAATGCGATTAATTATTTACTAGCTGACAAAGTCTTTGTTTTAGGAACAGTGAAGGCCGTTTATGCTGGCTTTGCTATGGATGGCAACATACAAACATAGATAAATAGATGCAGGTGGAGGCCATATGGCCCTTCGAGCCAGCACAGCCATTCAATATGATCGTGGTTGATTATCTAAAATCAGTATCCCATTCCTGCTTTTTTCCCCCACATCCTTTGATTCCTTTAGCCTGAAGAGCTAAATCTAACACTCTGGAAAACATCCAGTGAATTGGCCTCCACAGCCTTCTGTGGCAGAGAATTCTACAGATTCACAATTTTCTGGATGAAGAAAATTTTCCTCATCTCATTCTTAAATGGCCAAACCCTTATTCTTAAACTGTGATCTCTAGTTCTGGACTCTCCCAACAACGGGAAAAATTTTCCTGCATGTAGCCTGTTCAATTCTTTAAGAATTTTATAACTTTTCTATAAGATACCCTCTCATCCTAAATTCCAGTGAATACAAGCTCAGTTAAGCCATTCTTTCATCATATGTCAGTCCTGCCATTCCGGGAATTAACCTGGTGAACCGACGCTGCACTCCCTCAATAGAAATAATATCCTCAAATTAGGAGACCAAAATTGCACACACTACTCCAGGTCCGGTCTCGCCAGGGTCGTATACAACTGCAGTGGGACCATGCTCCTAATCTCAAGTCCTCTCTCAATGAAGGCCAACATGCCATTAGTTTTCTTCACTGCCTGCTGTACCTGCATGCTTATTTTCAATGACTGATGTTCAAGCAGGGCCTATGAGAGGGGGGTGCAGGGGGTACATCGTACTCGGGCCCAGTTTCCAAAATTGGGCCTGGGAGCCAAAGGAGAGGAGCCGGGAATTTCCTGGAATCTCAGAACATATTTGCATATATTTTGTGAAGATTAGCATTCACATTTTGCGTGAGCCTACATATTTTTATATATCATAATTCATAGAAATTGTGGTCCATAATAAAGCGGGGGAATTTTAATTGGCGGGAGTGTGGTCGCGGTAACCTAATTATAAGAGAGGGAAGGGGAAGACCCATCACTAGTGATGGGTCTTACCAGTAGGAGGAGAGGAGGACTAGGACCCAGCAGAATCAGACCACGTGCTGTCTGTATGGTGGAGGTTGTGGGCCTGGTGCTGCGCCTGGAAATCTGGTGAGGTGGATTTCTGGGCAGCAGCATCGGTGGATTTCTGAAGACAGTGAAGGTCATCGACAATGGCTTCGATGGGCCCCGCCCAGGGAGGTGGTGAGAGTCGGCAACCAGGCAGTTTTGTGGTCTGGGTGTGGGTGTGGGTGTGGGTGTGTGTGAGTGTGTGTGAGTGTGTGTGTGTGTGTGTGTGTGTGTGTGTGTGTGTGTGTGTGTGTGTGTGTGTGTGTGTGTGTGTGTGTGTGTGTGTGTGTGTGTGTGTGTGTGTGTGTGTGTGTGTGTGTGTGTGAGTGTGTGAGTGTGGTTGGGTGAATGGGTGATTGGGTGTGTGTACGTACGTGTGGGTGAGTGGGTGTGTGTACGTCTGTGGGTGAGTGGGTGTGTGTGCGGGTGGGTGTATGTGAGTGAGCGTGTATGTGAGTGAGCGTGTGTGTTTGAATTTTGAGGTTGAATTTTGTAAATACGCAGTTAAAACCATTAGATCTGTTGAACTTGTTAACAATAGACTTGGTGACCTGTTTCCAAATGTATGTGTTAGCTTAAGAATAATGTTAACAATTCCAACAACAGTAGCTTCTGCAGAGAGGTCATTTAGCAAACTCAAGCTGATTAAGAAGAATTTAAGGTCTACAATGTCTCAGGAACGTCTTGTGGATTTGGCCAGGCTAAGTATTGAATCACAGATTGCCAGAACAATAGATTTTCATGGTGATTCGAAATGTTTCACACAAAAAAGGCCAGAAAAGGCTCTTTATTTAAAGTAAATACTAAGCATATATATGGTGCATACTGCAGCAAGTCTTTTAACTTACACTTGAATACAATATATATGCTTTAAATTGGATTGGAGCGTTTTTGAAAGGGGGGAGGCTGTGCGATCACTTACCACTGGCCTTGGGGGTACCCGGTGAGGGAGTGGAGCAACCGAGAGGGGATAGGGTGTGGAAGAAGGATATCCCCCCTCCAAGGGTAGGAACGTTTTGAAATTTGATGTATTAAAATCATGTTTTAGTGCACTGTAGAAGTATGATTTCAATGTTTTTTGTATGAAGGTAACTTTTTAAGGGGTAACTTTATCCACACAAAGGGTGATGGGTGTATGGAACAAGCTGCCAGAGGAGGTAGTTGAGACAGGGACCATCCCAACATTTAAGAAAAAGTTAGACTGCTACATGGATAGGACAGGTTTGGATGTATGGACCAAAAGCAGGTAGCATAACTGGGACATGTTGGCGGGTGTGGGCAAGTTGCGCCGAACGGCCTGTTTTCACACTGTATCACTCTATGACTACATTATACCTCCACCATGCATGAATGAATCAAAATCAAGTGATCGAGTTTTATTGCCATATACTCACGCATAGAAACATAGAAAATAGGTGCAGAAATAGGCCATCGGCCCTTCGAGCCGGCACTGCCATTCAATATGATCATGGCTATTCATCTAAAATCAGTACCTCTTTCCTGTTTTTTCCCCATATAACCATATAATATAACCATATAATATAACCATATAACAATTACAGCACGGAAAACGGCCATCTCGACCCTTCTAGTCCGTGCCGCACACGTATTCTCCCCTAGTCCCATATACCTGCGCTCAGACCATAACCCTCCATTCCTTTCCCGTCCACATAACTATCCAATTTATTTTTAAATGATAAAAACGAACCTGCCTCCACCACCTTCACTGGAAGCTCATTCCACACAGCCACCACTCTCTGAGTAAAGAAGTTCCCCCTCATGTTACCCCTAAACTTCAGTCCCTTAATTCTCAAGCCATGTCCCCTTGTTTGAATCTTCCCTACTCTCAGTGGGAAAGGCTTATCCACGTCAACTCTGTCTATCCCTCTCATCATTTTAAAGACCTCTATCAAGTCCCCCCTTAACCTTCTGCGCTCCGTAGAATAAAGCCCTAACTTGTTCAACCTCTCTCTGTAACTTAGTTGCTGAAACCCAGGCAACATTCTAGTAAATCTCCTCTGTACTCTCTCTATTTTGTTGACATCCTTCCTATAATTAGGCGACCAAAATTGTACCCCATACTCCAGAATTGGCCTCACCAATGCCTTGTGCAATTTTAACATTACATCCCAATTTCTATACTCAATGCTCTGATTTATAAAGGCCAGCAGACCAAAAGCTTTCTTTACCACCCTATCTACATGAGATTCCACTTTCAGGGAACTGTGCACAGTTATTCCCATATCCCTCTGTTCACCTGCATTCTTCAATTCCCTACCATTTACCATGTACGTCCTATTTTGATTTATCCTGCCAAGATGTAGCACCTCACACTTATCAGCATTAAACTCCATCTGCCATCTTTCAGCCCACTCTTCCAACTGGCATACATCTCTCTTGTAGGCTTTGAAAATCTACTTCATTATCCGCAAACCCACCTATCTTAGTATCGTCGGCATACTTACTAATCCAATTTACCACACCATCATCCAGATCATTGATGTACATGACAAACAACAGTGGACCCAACACAGATCCCTGTGGCACGCCACTTGTCACTGGCCTCCAACCTGACAAACAACCATCCACCATTACTCTCTGGCATCTCCCATTCAGCCACTGTTGAATCCATCTTGCTACTCCACCATTAATACCCAACCATTGAACCTTCTTAACCAACCTTCCATGAGGAACCTTGTCAAAGGCCTTACTGAAGTCCATATATACAACATCCACTGTTTTACCCTCATCAATTTCCCGAGTAACCTCTTCAAAAAATTCAAGAAGATTAGTGAAACATGACCTTCCAGGCACAAATCCATGTTGACTGTTCCTAATCAGACCCTGTTTATCCAGATGCTTATATATATTATCTCTAAGTATCCTTTCCATTAATTTGCCCACCACTGACGTCAAACTAACAGGTCTATAATTGCTAGGTTACTCTTAGACCCCTTTTTAAACAATGGAACAACATGCGCAGTACGCCAATCCTCCGGCACTATTCCCGTTTCTAATGACATTTGAAATATTTCTGTCATAGCCCCTGCTATTTCTACACTAACTTCCCTCAATGTCCTAGGCATATCCTGTCCGGACCTGGAGACTTATCCACTTTTATATTTCTCAAAAGTGTCAGTACTTCCTCTTCTTTGAATCTCATAGTTTCCATAGCTACTCTACTTGTTTCCCTTACCTCACATAATTCAATATCCTTCTCCTTGGTGAATACCGAAGAAAATAAATGGTTCAATATCTCCCCCATCTCTTTTGGCTCTGCAGTTAGCTGTCCACTCTGACTCTCTAATGGACCAATTTTATCCCTCGTTATCCTTTTGCTATTAATATAGCTGTAGAAACCCTTTGGGTTTACTTTCACCTTACTTGCCAAAGCAACCTCATATCTTCTTTTAGATTTTCTAATTTCTTTCTTAAGATTCTTTTTACATTCTTTATACTCCTCAAGCACCTCATTTACTCCATGCTGCCTATAATTATTGTAGATTTCCCTCTTTTTCCGAACCAAGTGTCCAATTTCCCTTGAAAACCATGGCTCTTTCCATATCCCTTGATGTTGTTAGCCCCAAGAATAGTAAGATTAAACGAGAACTTACCAGTTTGAAGTTTGATCTTTATTTTATGAGGAGGAACGTTGAGGGAATACGTGAAGAACCCCGCCAGGACGCATGCGTGCCATTCTTCAAAGCAGCGGTGTGGAATCACAGATAACTATAATGACTAAACATAGTAAGATTAGACAACAGATACCAGTTCAGACTATGATCAAGGGTGGGAGCGGAGGGCACGTATTCCCTCAATGTTCCTCCTCATAAAATAAAGATCAAACTTCAAACTGGTAAGTTCTCGTTTAATCTTACTATTTTACCTCGGAGTCACGTGAGTGACTACGTGAAGATTTTAAAGCTCTGTGATTTCATGCCGTGGAACGAGTCCATGCATCCCATCTGCCTTGATTTTTGGGGAGAATAAAGTTAACATTATTAGACATCAATACGATATTGAAACCCAATAGTAAAAATATTAACACCAATTATTGCCCCTATTCCTGGGGTAAATTATATACAGAGCTTAAAGTTGTTTCTGCAAATGTTCCAGGTTCAATGACTGGTTTGTTATAAAGTCGTTGGAAAGTTTCCTCCGTTGACCATCCTGCTGTCTTGAGGATTAGTCGGGGCCAAGGAAAGAGCGTTCACGTCGCGGCCCCGTTTCAACCAATATTTCCACCACCACGCACAAGAAGCACAAGAAGCGCAAGACAGACACCATTGTGCAGATGCCGAGAAGTGTGTTCAGCTCTGGCTGAACAACTTCTAATCTTGTGTGTGGACTCGATAAGAAGAAGGGGATTAGTCCATTGGTACTTCCAACTTCATAGCTGCCAATGTAGCTGCAGCCCTGGTGGAGTTAGATTTGAAATGCTAGTGTCTACTCCAGCCTATTTAGGACTTGTTTTAGCCATCTAGAGATGGTCTGGACTGTCACTGTTTGAGTGGCTGTTAGTAGTTGATTAAAGTGACATATCTTCCCTCTGATGATCTTAGTATACTTCAGGTATGATAGTAAGTGTGTTATAATACAGAGATGACCACTGTAGGGTAGGCCCTGAATTCTGTTTTAGGCCTGCTGACCCCTGTCTGTTCCTTATGACTATTACATTGATGTGAAAATTAAATTCCAGATGAATTAATCATGTTGTCCAACCTTATTTTCTGTAGTGACTGGACCGTTTGTGCCGTGACCAGGAACATCAGCATGACTGTTTTATAGTCAGTTTCCGTAGGGACAGAGCTGTAGCTGGAGACCAGTTTCTTAACATGTCCGTACAATGCTCACATCCCATATTTGGGAGTACCTGGTTCTTGAGGATTAATTTTAAAATGCCCCTCATGAGTTTTGTTACCAGGGTGTGTCCCAACAGAATGCGGTTCTGTACCTTCAACGGGTATGTTGACAGAGCACTTCTGGTGCAGTAGATGGCACTATGACTGAGCCTCTCATCGTAATGGAGGCTGCCAGGAATTCCAGAACAGACGGGATGTTCATAGATCTGTGGTTGATGAGTATAGTTGTGGCAGTACTTCCCGTACCTAGATGATACCAAGTACTGATGTTTGGGTGGACTGTCTGTGACCCGCTGAAATAATTTCGCATACGGTCCTTCAGTCCCAGGTGTAGAAGAGGTGCTTTCAACTCTAAAATAAATAGGTTAATATATAATAGTGACATGGGTAACTCCCCTAGTGCGGGAAGAACCAATAAGTTAGGTCTATGATGGATGGTGATGTACGGTTCTGACCCATGACCCAATCAGGTATTATCAAAATTCGAGACGTGGAGTCTATTGTTTCTTCCTAAATACCCGACTGATGAGGCAAAGGGAGGGATGCATAAATGATCCCCCAATCAGCGAAGATACATCTGAACCACTGCCCCAGGTTCTGGCTCCCAAGAACATAATTTGATAACTCGTAAGAGCATGGATGTGAATAGGTCGTTATCTGGTGTTCCATACCGTGCTGTTCCAGCAATACATATTTTATCCAACATCCATACAGTGTTTTTAGACTAGCGTGACATGATGTCTGGCACTAAATTCAGTTTCCCTGGTAGTTGGTAGCTGGTATCCAAATCTCTATCTCCATACGCTATTAATCCAGGTTAATAGAGACAGTAACTCTAAGACTCTTGCCTCCATCTCAGTGAGGAGGCGCCTGGCGAACTCACTGCGGTGGATGCCAACCCGTGCCCACTGTGTGTTGTTATCATTACATGTATGGCTGCAGGCAACAACACCTCGTCCAGACCGAAAGGTCCGAATGACAATAAAGGATTCAATTTAATTTAATTCAATTCACAAATAGTGTTGGCCAGCCAGTCACATGGTGTCGATATGTTTCTACCCATATGGTTGACATTGCTACCTCGGTGGTGTTGTCAATTTGTAGTCTAACATACTGGTGATATAACCCAAACAATATGACTTAAAGCCATGGCTTGCACTCACTTCCCCAGGTATATATGCCCAACATTAGTAGTGATGCCTCCTGTGCATTCCATGTCCCGCACAGCTGGAGATGGTGTTAGTAGCGTCCCAATCCAAGGCCCATCAGTATGTGGTTCCATAGACGGGTTACTGTTAATGTTTGGTTAGGAACAAGCCTAATGTATGTTCCACCATTTTTGTACCATAGTGGCCTCTGTTGGTTGCTTCATTAGTCTGTCAGAATGACCCCCCCCCCCCCATAAATTATTGAGTGACGCGTGTTTGTGCTCAGTAATTTGATTATGTGAAGGTCATGATATCATGTGGCTGGCACACAGCCCCTAATGCCAATATTCTACTACCAGTCTGGTGGATGGTTTTGTTCCCTGCAAGCATCCATTAAGGCTGTACCCTTCCTTACGGCAAAGTCACTGCCATGTGAACCAACCTCCTTCCTTCCTTAATTTAGTAAAGAAACCAGACTTCCTTAGTTCCAATGGGTTTCCGTTTCCTTCTGGATCCCCGAGGCCGTGTGTTGTGGGTGTATACATCTTCCAGCATAGGGCGATACCTTTGTGGACGATGGTTTGGACGTCTAGGTGAGCTCCAGTTTGGCTTCATCGTCCAACTCCTTGACCTTCTAGATGGGTCACCTCCAAATAAAGGGTTTTGCTTGGAGGTTTGGGGTTAACGCAGGCCCGCGTCAATCCCGGTTGGATGTTCCAGAAGCATAAATAAATGGTTAGTACATTCAGGGATTTACAATCCTTGGTGGCCAGTGACAGCTATGGCTAATGTTTGCCCCACCAGTTTATAGCAAGCCATGTAGTATATGCTAGCTTCTAATCTGGTTAATAGATCTTTCCCAGTTAGCTTTAACTTATCCCGGTTGATTTCCCCTGAAACATAAAACAGACATTCCCTTGTGACTGCCAGATGAGGATGGAATATGCCATCACGTTTGGCCTGCTAGATCCTTAATCACAACATATGATTCCTGTATTTCTATCAGGAAAGGACCAATAATGCACTCTATGACTTGGTGACTAAGAATGGCATCACCTCATAGTTACAGCAATATATCTATTACCTGTCCAGGACTAGACCCCAGCATTCTTCTGACAGAAGAGTCTACTGGGTAGGGAGAGACCATGATATAGCCCTATAGAAGGTGCTGCTTCCATCTCCTGAATCTGTCCTTCCCTCAAGCACTTCCCTGTAGTAACAGAAGTGAGCTACTGCCCTGTAAAAATGTGCTGCCACGGGACTTACCCACTAGAAGCTTTCTTCTTGGACCTGCATCCCTGCAACGAGGTATGTTCTCCCTGGTGTAGGTCCTGCAGTCCCAACGCGGTGCAGTGTTCACGGCCACTGTGCCGTCAGTACTTCCCTGCGGCGCTGCAACTGCAATTCCAGCGCGGTGCAGTGCTCACGGGCACTGAGCCGCCCGCACACCGTTGGCCTGAGCGTCCCTCAGGGAGTTCCAACATGTTTCCTTTCACCCCAGGCTCACTGGATGTGAGTAGTTCTGCGGCCCGTTCAGGGTCTGCCCAGAACTGATCCTCCGTGTTCTCCTCTGACGAGGAAGATACACTGTGCAGCCCCCAAGGGGTACCGCTATGGGGCTTACTAGTTGCCCACTGTGGCAGCCTCCATCTCCCGGTGTCTGCCACGGAGGATCTCCTTTAGCAACCGCCGACCCCGGTGCTCACGGGCACTGGTCGCTCGCGGTAGTCCTGCAGCCGGTCAAACCTGCTCCAATGCCCGTTAACTACAACCGCTCGGACCGACCCCGGTGCTCACGGCACTGGTCCCTCGCGGTTGCTCTGCAGCCGGTCAAACCGGCTCCAATGCCCTCAGCACTGGCCGCTCCCGGCTGCTCGTTATCCTGCATGCTGCAGCCGCTACAACCGACCCCGGTGCTCACGGGCACTGGCCGCTCACGGCTGCTCGTCATGCTGCAGCCGCTCCAACCGACCCCGGTGCTCACGGGCACTGGTCGCTCGCGGCTGCTTAATTTCTCCTGCAGCCGGTCCAACCGGCTCCAATGCTCTCGGGCACTGGCCACTCCCGGCTGCTTTTTATCCTGCATGCTGCAGCCGCTACAACCGACCCCGGTGCTCACGGGCACTGGCCGCTCACGGCTGCTCGTCATGCTGCAGCCGCTCCAACCGACCCCGGTGCTCACGGGCACTGGTCGCTCGCGGCTGCTTACCATCTCCTCCAGCCGCTCAAACCGACCCCCCATGCACACGGGCACTGGTCGCTCGCGGCTGCTCCTCTCCCGACCGGCCGCGGCCGACGCGGGAGCGAAGTCGGGAGCGAAATCGGGCACAGCTGTTCCCATTACGGGAGATCAGCGTGCCGTTTGCTGCCAAAGGTTATGTTTGCTGCTGCTGCTGCTGCCGGCTGCCCGCAATTTTGCGGTTCTCCCCCGCCAGCTTTCCCGCAGCCTTCGTGGATCCGGTCCATGTCTCCACCTAAAAGGTAAGTGGAAGGAACGCAGAGTTTTCTTACCTGCTGTTCCCGGGTTTCAAATGTTGCCGCTTAGGGGACCGTCGTTCCCCCTGCTGTGACTCGTTGCAATGCGTGTAGCGATATGACACGCATGCGTCCTGGCGGGGTTCTTCACGTAGTCACTCACGTGACTCCGAAGTAAAATTAAATGTAACTCTCTCTTGAAATCATCCAGTGAATTGGCCAGCACTGCCTTCTGTGGCAGAGAATTCCACAGATTGACAACTCTCTGCGTGAAGAAAGTTTGTTCTCATCTCAGTCCAAACTGGCCCCCCCTTTATTCTTAAACTGTGACCCATGGTTCTGAACGCCCCCAACATCGGGAACATTTTGCCTGCAGTTACAGTAAGTGAAAATCTAGCAGGCAAGCAGGATGCTTTCTCCAACCACCCCCATTTGAAGTCCACAATCTTCCACCGTTTCTACCCAGTGCTTGGTACTAACTTCCAGCAGCCACTGGTTGTCCTCCAGGATGCACTCTCTCTCCTCTCACCCCCCCCCTCTCCCCTCCATCTCTCTTTCCCCTCTCTCTCTCTCCTCTCTCCCTCTCTGTTTCTCCTCTCACCCCTCTCTCCCATCTCTCTCCCCCTCTCTCTCTTTTCCCCCTCTCTCCGTCCCACCTCACTCTCTCCCGTCCCACCTCACTCTCCCCCTCTCTCTCGTCCCCTCTCTCCTCTCTCCCCCCCTATCCCTCTCTCTCCCCTCCCCCCTCTCCGTCTCTCTCCCCTCTTTCCCCCCTCTCTTTCTTCTCTCTCTCTCCCTCTTCTCTCCCTCCCCTCTCTCTCTCATCTCTCCCCCTCGCATCCCCCTCTCTCTCTTTCTCTCTCCCTCTCTATCTCCCCCTCTCTCCCTCTCCACACAATCTCCCCTCTCTCTCTCCCCTCTATCTGTCTCTCCTCTCACCCCTCTCTCTCTCTCTCGTCTCTCTCTCTCTCATCTCTCTCTCTCGTCTCTCTCTCTCTCTCTCTCTCTCATCTCTCTCTCTCTCTCTCCTTCTCTCTCTCTCTCTCTCTCTCTCTCTCTCTCGTCTCTCTCTCTCTCTCTCTCTCCTCTCACATCTCTCTTTCCTCTCTCTCATCCCTCTCCTCTTCTCTCTCCCCATACTATCGCCCTCCACCTCATCCTCTCCTCCCTGGCTCTCTCTCTCCTTCCCGCTCTCCCTTTCTCCTCTGTCTCTATCTCCTCTTTCTCTTCCCCCATCTCTATCTTTCCCCGTTTTTCTCCTTCCCCTCTCTCCCTCTTCCCCGTCTCTCTTTTACCAGCCCCTCTCTTCCCCCTCTCTCTCCCATTCTCTCCTACCCTCTCCACCCCCTTTCTCTCTTCCCTCTTTCGTCCCTATCACCCCTCTCTCTCTTCCCCCCTCCCACCTCACCCCCCCCCCCTTTCTCCCCTACCTCTTTCCCTCTCCCTCTTCTCTCTCTCCATCCCCCCCCCCCCTGTCTCTCCCCTCTCTCTCCTCTCTCTCTTCCCCTCTCTCACCCCCCCCTCTCTCTCTCTCTCTCTCTGGCTGCCGTCCCCAGATCAGCTCGCGTCCCAGGGACTGGCTGCAGTGTTCAGGTCGGCTCGCCTGCCCCGACCACGCAAAAACGAATTAAAAAACAAAAAACGCAGTATTTCGGGTTACGGGCCGAAAACCCGTATATTGCATATTGGGAACAGTTTGCAAAAGATCTAAACACACTACTGAGGACTCCTCGTATTTATACTTAGTTAATAATCCATGGCCTTGACAACGTCTCCCTCACTCAGCACGTCACCTTTCCCACGCATGACAAAGGTCACATCCTTGACCTGGTCTGCTCCACAAATCAACCGGTACTCGACCTCCATCCATGCCTCTCCCCCCTCTCTGATCATAAGCTTATACGGTTCACCATCCCTTCTCCGACACCTCGCCCCCGCTTCCTCCGAGAAATCACCTTCCGTAATCTAAAATCCATTGATCCCCTCCATATCTCTGACCTCCTCTCCACCACTCTCCCCCTGGACTCAGCCCCCATCTCTCCTGAATATCTCACAAACCATCTCAACTCCACCTTGTCTACCTCCCTTAACACTATGGCCCCCCTCAAAACAAGAACCGTAACTTTCAACACATCTTCACCCTGGTAAACACCTGCACTTCGTAAACTGAAACAGACTGGTCGCCGACTTGAACGACTCACAAATAAATCATCTCTCACAGTCCACCTTGAAGCTTACAAACTTCACCTCAGTGATTACAAAGATGCCCTCATTGCTGCAAAATCTGCCTACCTCTCCTCCATATTCACTGATCCCTGCCTAAACCACAGAACCCTCTTCTCCACAGTGGGCAACCTCCTCAAGCCTTGAGCAAACACTCTCCCTACCTCTACTCCGGATCTCTGCAACTCATTCCTCCACTTTTTCGCTGATAAAATCAGCACCATCTATCAATCTTTATCCCATGTACCTGACTCCCCAGCATCTACTCCAACACCTACCAAGGCCCCTCCTTTCAACATCTCCACTGACCTCCTTACCCCTCCTCCACACTGCTTCCTCTCCCAGTTTGACCTGGTCACCCCTATTGAAATCTACAAACTCATCAGCTCTTCCAAACCCACTACCTGCTCCCTCGACCCTCTCCCCACTCCCCTGCTGAAGTCCTGCCTCCCCGTTCTCTGCCCCTACCTCACTAATCTATTCAACTCCTCATTGTCCCAAGGAATTGTCCCCTCCGCTTTCAAAACTGCTGCTGTCACACCAATCTTAAAGAAACCTGGTCTTGATCCCTCCTCTCTCATTAACTATCGTCCAATCTCAAACCTCCCCTTTCATTCAAAAATCCTGGAGCGTATCGTTGCGTCGCAACTTCATTCCCACCTCCTGGCGTATAACCTACTTGAACCCCTCCAATCTGGCTTTCGCCCCCTCCATAGCACAGAAACTGCTCTCCTCAAAGTCCTCAACGACCTCCTCACCTCTGCTGACACTGGTTCCCTCAACATCCGCATCCTCCTCGACCTGAGCGCAGCCTTCGATACAGTGAACCACAACATCCTGCTCACCAGACTCAAAGACCTCGGCATTGAAGGTTCTGCACTGAGCTGGCTACGTTCCTACCTTTCCAACATCTCTCTCCACAACCACACCTCTGCTACAGCCACAGTCACTCAAGGCGTTCCCCAAGGCTCCGTACTCGGCCCCCTCCTCTTCATCATCTACATCCTCCCCCTTGGTCAGATACTCCGCCACTTCAACCTGGACTTCCACTGTTACGCCGATGACACCCAGATCTACCTCGGCACCAAATCCCCCCACAACCCCCCCCCCCTCTCCCATATCAACTCCTGTTTGTCAGCTATAAAAACCTGGATGCAACATAACTTCCTCAAACTCAACAGCGATAAGACAGAATTCCTCCTCATAGGCTCCAAAGCCACACTCAGCAAAATCAAGAACCCCACTCTCACCATCGACGGCACCACTGTCTCCCCATCTCCCAAGGCCCGCAACCTTGGCGTGATCTTTGATTCCACCCTCTCCCTTGAGCCTCACATCCGCCATGTCATTAAAACATCCTTCTTTCATCTCCGCAACATCGCCAAACTCAGATCCTCTCTCACACCTCCCGCTGCTGAAAGACTCATCCATGCCTTCATCTCCTCCCGACTGGACTATTGCAACTCACTTCTCCTTGGCATCAGCTCCACCTACATCAACCGACTCCAACTGGTCCAGAACGCAGCTGCCCGACTCATCACCCACACCAAATCCTGGCATCACATCACCTTCACTCAAACAACTTCACTGGCTTCCCATCTCCCACCGGATCACCTACAAAATCCTGATCCTCACCTACAAAGCCCTCCACCATCTCCCCCCCCTCCATATCTCACTGACCTCCTCTCCCCCTACCAACCCTTACAGTCCCTCAGATCCACATCAGCCGGTCTCCCCTCCATCCACAAGTCCAACCTCCGCAGTTTTGGGGACAGAGCCTTCTCCAGGGCAGCTCCCAGGCTCTGGAACTCCCTGTCCCAACTGATCCGCAATTTCGTGTCCCTCACCATCTTCCAGTCCCGCATCAAGACCCATCTCTTCACCTCTGCCTATCCTTAGCCCCACGTCCCCCTCCCTTTTCATCTGTGCATTAATTGCCACATATTGTGTTTTGATTTGTATTCTGTCTTTACTTTGTGTACTAGTCATGTCTCGACTATTTATTTACAACTGATTCACCTGGTTAGTTCCAGCTCCGGCTGCTGCATGTTGTCGGCGGCTGCACATCCAACCAAGAAAGAGAAGAGGCACGACGTCACTCACAGCCGCCAACTGACGCGCTTCCCCGGACCGCACAGATCCCTGGCACGCGGCGCTAAGGGACAAATTGCGCAGGGACTGCACTCAGCGTGAGAACTCGGTCGTGAGCGTGAGGGCGTGAGAAATTGCTCCAGGGCGTGAGTCTCACGCCGAAAGCGTGAGAGTTGTCAGCCCTGTAATTCTCTTCTTATGATCTGATCTGCATTGAAATATAAAAGGATATTTCAATGTGAATTCTTTCTCCTTATCTGTATTGTAGCAGAAACAAAGATGTTCAAAACAAATGTGCTTTTTTCTTTCTGATCCTTATTTTATTTATGTTTATTTTCATTTATCATGGAGGGATTATAGGAGCATAAGGCCTCAGATGCAAAAAATCAACAGAGTGCTCCATTTCACCAGGTTTTAAAATCCGGATTACAAAAAAATGGTGGGGGGGGGGGGGGGGGGGGGGGGGACACGTCCTCCCTCTGTTTTGAGAGGTGGAGGACGATCCCCCCCCCCCCCCCCCATTTTTTTGTAATCCGGATTTTAAAACCTGGTGAAATCTCCGCTTTCTGCGAGACAGTAGGGGTGGGAATGCTGATCGAGGGCGCCGATTGGACGAGAGAGACGTCGGTCAGCAGGCAATGGGGGCGGGACATGATGATTCAGCGCGATGATTGGAGGTGGGAGGTGTCAGCCAGAGGCGTAAGTAGTGGAGGTGGGACTGAGGATAGAGTGCGGTAATTGGAGGAGGGAGACGCGCCCAGGTCATAGGGTCACAACGGCAGTCCTGGACACAGACCCAAAGATCTTATAGCGGAGCTCTGCTCTAAGATCTTTGCACAGACCTGCACCTCATTCGCAGGCAGGATCGATCCGGGCCAGCTCTCCGGCGCTGCCAAGCTGCCAATGGACCATCCCCGTCCCCACCCGTGTGCCCCCCCCCCCCCCACGACCGGGGGTGGCCAGAGACGTCGGGAGTCAAAGGTACACAAAATTGCTGGGGAAAGTCGGCGGGTGCTGCAGCATCTATGGAGCGAAGGAAATAGGCGACGTTTCGGGCCGAAACCCTTCTTCAGACTGATGGGGGGTGGGGGGGGGGGGGGGGGGGGGGGAGAAGGAGGGAAAGGGGGAGGAGGAGGAGGAGCCCGAGGGCGGGCGGATGGGAGGGTGGGAGGAGACAGCTAGAGGGTTAAGGAAGGGGAGGAGACAGCAAGGGCTAGCAAAATTGGGAGAATTCAATGTTAATGCCATACGGACGCAAGGTCCCCAGACGGAATATGAGGTGCTGTTCCTCCAATTTCCGCTGTTGCTCACTCTGGCAATGGAGGAGACCCAGGACAGAGAGGTCGGATTGGGAATGGGAGGGGGAGTTGAAGTGCTGAGCCACCGGGAGTTCAGGTAGGTTATTGCGGACTGAGCGGAGGTGTTCGGCGAAACGATCGCCCAACCTACGCTTGGTCTCCCCGATGTAAATCAGCTGACATCTAGAGCAGCGGATGCAGTAGATGAGGTTGGAGGAGATACAGGTGAACCTTTGTCGCACCTGGAACGACTGCTTGGGTCCTTGAATGGAGTCGAGGGGGAGGTGAAGGGACAGGTGTTGCATTTCTTGCGGTTGCAACGGAAAGTTATCGGGGAGGGGGTGGTGCGGGAGGAAGGGAAGAATTGACGAGGGAGTTGCGGAGGGAGCGGTCTTTGCGGAAGGCAGACATGGGGAGAGATGGGAAGATGTGGCGAGTGGTGGGGTCACGTTGGAGGTGGCGGAAATGGCGGAGGATTATGTGTTGTATTTGCCGGCTGGTGGGGTGAAAGGTGAGGACCAGAGGGACTCTGCCCTTGTTGCGAGTGCGGGGATGGGGAGAGAGAGCAGTGTTACGGGGTATGGATGAGACCCTGGTGTGAGCCTCATCTATGGTGGCGGAGGGGAATCCCCGTTCCCTGAAGAACGAGGACATTTCCGATGCCCTGGTATGGAATGTTTCATCCTGGGAACAGATGCGGCGTAGGCGGAGGAATTGGGAGTAGGGAATGGAGTCTTTACAGGGGGCAGGGTGGGAAGACGTGTAGTCCAGATAGCCATGTGAGTCAGTGGGTTTGTAATGTATGTCGGTCAGGAGTCTGTCCCCTGCGATGGAGATGGTGAGGTCAAGGAATGGTAGGGAAGTGTCGGAAATCGACCAGGTGTATTGGAGTGCCGGATGGAAGTTGGTGGTGAAGTGGATGAAGTCAGTCAGTTGTGTGTAGGTGCAGGAGGTGGCCCCAAAGCAGTCGTCAATGTAACGGAGGTAGAGGTCGGGGATGGGGCCCTGGTACGTCTCGAACAAGGATTGTTCAACGTAACCGACAAAGAGGCAGGCGTAGCTGGGGCCCATGCGTGTGCCCATAGCTACGCCTTGTGTTTGGAGGAAATGGGAGGAGTCAAATGTAAAGTTGTTGAGGGTGAGGACCAGAAGGGTCAGTGGAGCAGCCACTGAGGTTAGCAAGGCTGGGCAGACGGGCGCTAGGACCCAGTGGAGTTAAGTCCAGGAGAGTGGGAGTAAGCAGCGTGGAGGCTGCAGGCCCAGTGCAGAGTCCAGGCTCCAGGTAAGGCGACGTGCGACGTAAGGCGATGTCGGGAGTCAGAAGTGCGCGGTGCCGCCAGGCCCACAGCCAGCACAGAGAAGCAGCGCTAAACCCAGCTCAACTCTGCTATTTTTAAGAGCCCTATCTAGCTCTCTCTTGAAAGCATCCAGAGAACCTGCCTCCATCGCCCTCTGACGCAGATAATTCTACAGACTCACCACTCTGTGAGAAAAAGTGTTTCCTCGTCTCCGTTCTAAATGGCTTGCTCCTTATTCTTAAACTGTGGCCCCTGGTTCTGGACTCCCCCAACATCGGGTACATGTTTCCTGCCTCTAGTGTGTCCAAGCTCTTAACAATCCTATATGTTTCAATGAGATCCCCTCTCATCTTTCTAAACTCCAGAGTGTACAAGCCCAGCTGCTCCTTTCTCTCAGCATATGACAGTCCCGCCATCCCGGGAATTAACCTTGAAAATCTACGCTGCACACCCTCAATAGCAAGAATGTCCTTCCTCAAATTAGGGGACTAAAACTGCACACAATACTCCAGGTGTGGTCTCACTAGAGCTCTGTACAACTGTAGAAGGACCTCTTTGCTCCTATCTTCGATTCCTCTTGTTATATAGGCCAACATGCCATTCGCTTTCTTCACTGCCTGCTGTACCTGCATGCTTACTTTCATAGACTGATGTACAATGACCCCCAGATCCCGTTGTACTTCCCATTTTCCCAACTTGACGCCATTTAGATAGTAATCTGCCTTCCTGCTTTTGCTACCAAGGTGGATAACCTCACATTTATCCGCATTAAACTTCATCTGCCATGCATCTGCCCATTCTCCCAACCTGTCCGAGTCACCCTGCATTCTCATAGCATCCTCCTCAAAGTTCACACTGCCACCTAGCGTTGTGTCATTTGCAAATTTGCTAATGTTACTTTGAATCTCTTCATCCAAATCATTGATGTATATTGTAAATAGCTGCGGTCCCAGCACCGAGCCTTGCGGTACCCCACTAGTCACTTCCTGCCATTCTGAAAGGGACTAGTTAAACCCTACTCTTTATTTCCTGTCTGCCAACCACTTCTCTATCCATGTCAGCACTCTACCCCCAATACCATGTGCCCTAATATTGCCCACTAATCTCCTATGTGGGACCTTATCAAATGCTTTCTGAAAGTCCAGGTACACTATATCCACTGGCTCTCCCATGTCCATTTTCCTAGTTACATCTTCAAAAAATTCCAGAAGATTAGTCAAGTATGATTTCACATTCGTAAATACATGCTGACTTGGACCGATCCTGTTACTGCTATCTAAATGTGCGGCTATTTAATCTTTTATAATTGACTCCAGCATCTTCCCCACCACCGATGTCAGGCTAACTGGTCTATAATTTCCCGTTTTCTCTCTCCCGCCTTTCTTAAAAAGTGGGATAATATTAGCTACGCTCCAATCCACGGGAACTGATCCTGAGTCTAAATACATTGGAAAATTATCACCAATGCATCCACAATTTCTAGAGTCACTTCCTTAAGTTCCCTGGGATGCAGACCATCAGACTATCAGCCTTCAGTCCCACCAGTCTCTCCAACACCATTTCCTGCCTAATGTGGATTTCCTTCAGTTTCTCTGTCACCCCAGATCCTCTGGCCACTATTATATCAGGAAGATTGCTTGTGTCCTCCTTAGTGAAGACACATCCAAAGTACCTGTTCAACTCATCTGCCATTTCCTTGTTCCCCATAATAAATTCACCATTTTCGGTCATCAATGGTCCAACTTTGGTCTAAACTATTTTTTTCCTCTTCACATACCTAAAGAAGCTTTTACTATCCTGCTGTATATTCTTGGCTAGCTTACCTTCGTACCTCATCTTTTCTCCCCGTATTGTCTTTTTTGATTCATATAATGACCTCTGGCAATGCTCTCCGTCTGAAAACCTCTCTCCTGTTCTCGCCGACGTCACTCATGTCAGCCGCTTCCCGCAAAACCTTAAATTCCAACAGCGCGCTCGAGTGACCTATTGAGGTTACTCGGCTGTCGGAGTTTAAGGATTTGCGGGAAGCGGCTGACATGAGCGAAGCCAGCGATCGGCATGTGAGAGGTGTTCAGACGGAGAGCACTGCCAGAGGTGAGTGTAAAAAGGACTTCTTGACACACAAAGTATTTTACTACATAACTTTATTATATGCACTACACACACTATGCCCTAGCTGTCCGTGGTCATCACTGGAGCTAGAGAGCGAGCTGGAGGTGGGGAAGCTACAATTATACAAGAGACAATGGGGATTGGTTAGTAGTGATGAGGTCATTATGTTAAAGGAGCATGCACTGATCTACATCCTTCCTCTTAGAAACAAAAGCGACCACGGCTCATACGCTAGAATCAGACCATAAGCATGGAACAGTTAGAATATATCATGATACAGACTACTCGCACACTCCGTACCGGACAGGCGGCTTGACCAACCGCCCAGAGCGGGTGCGCAACCCGCCTTCCCCTTCAACCGCAGGAGCTGCAGGTACGGGGGCAGGGACAGAGACGGGAGATCCGGGTGAAGAGCGCCCAGGGGAAGGAGGAGAACGGGGGGCGAAACAGGTACACCTGCAGGTGAGGCAGGAGAAGGAGGCTGGCGTGTGCGGGGCACAGAGAGCTGAGAGGGCAGTGTCCGGGGCATGCGAGGAGTGACAGGGGCAGGAGGAGTTTCGGGCAGTGGGGATGGGACAGGCGGCGAAAACGGGTCTGCGGGAGGCGGAGCAGGCTCGTTGACAAGCAGCAGGTGCTGGCGTGTCCGACGGTACACGGTGCCCTCGTAGTCAACCAGGTATGACCGGGGAGAGTCAGCATTGCCAACGACAACGGCCAGCCGGTGATGACCGGAGGTGGACTTCATCCGGACAACCTGGCCTGGGAACAGACGGGGAAGGAGACGGGATGACTTGTCAAAGGAGCGCTTCTGGATGACCTGCTTCTCGATGATGCGCTCCTTGACAGCGGCAGGGCTGCGGACCGCGGGCTTTAGGGATTGCTGAGAGACCGGGAGAGGGGGTCGAGTGGTGCGGGACATGAGGCGCTGGGCAGGCGAACCGAGTGCGGGGTCCCGGGAAATGTTGCGAAGGTTGAGGAGGGCAAGGTAGAAGTCCGAATGAGCAAGCCGACAATGTTCCAGCAGCTCCTTGGCGCTGCGGACAGCGCGCTCCGCAAGGCCATTGCTTTGCGGGTGCTCGGGGCTGCTGGTGATGTGGCGAATGTTCCATCGGGTGGCGAAGGCGCCGAACTCTGCGCTGGTAAACTGGCTGCCGTAGTCGGATTGGAGAGTCACCGGGGAACCAAAGGTCGAAAAGTGGCGGCGAAGCTTCCCGATGACGGCAGCAGACGTGAGGGACGGCAGCTGGTCCACCTCGAACCAGCTGGAGTAGGAGTCCACCAGGACCAGGAAGTGTTTGCCACGCCATTCGAATATGTCAGTGGCGACAGCCATCCACGGCAACTCGGGAGCCGGTTGCTGCATGAGAGGTTGGCGCTGTTGATGAGGCAGGAGACTGTTGCAGGCAGCACAGACTGAGACCCTGTCCCGGATGTCCTGAACCATGCCAGGCCAGTAAAACTGGGCTTGGGCCTGGGACAAAGTGGCCTCCACCCCGGGGTGGCCGTTGTGGGCGGTTTGAAAGTAATGATCCCGCAGCGCGGCCGGCACCACGACCTTGTGACCCTTCACCACCACGCCGTTGTGCAGCACCAATTCGTCCCGAACCAGGAAGTAGGGCACGGCATCAGCCGGTAGGGAAGAACGTCGGTCAGGCCAGCCACGGCGGATGACGCCCTCAAGCTGTTGCAGGGCAGGATCAGCGGCAGTGTGTTTGACCAGGGACTGCATCTGCCAAGAGGGAACAATGTTAACGTTCAGTACCATCAAGTCAGCCGATTCGTATGGATGGCGGGCAACGGAAGGGAGCGGCGCACGGGACAATGTGTCGGCCACGAACATTTCCTTGCCCTTGCGGTACACAATTTCGAAGGTGAAACGCTGGAGTTGCAGCATCATTCGCTGCAAACGTGAAGAGGCCGCATGGATAGGCTTGTGCAAGATAGAGACCAGCGGCTGGTGGTCAGTTTCAATGGTGAAGGAGTTGCCCAGAATGTAGTCCTTGAATTTGGAGCATGCGAACACCACGGCAAGGAGCTCCTTTTCGATCTGAGCGTAGCGCTGCTCAGCAGGGGTCATGGTGCGAGAGGCATAGGAAACAGGCAGCTGCCGATCGTCATAGAGCTGCAGGCAGGCGGCACCGAGGCCGAACCGAGATGCATCGCAAGTGAGGACGATTGGCCTGTTTAGGTCAAAGAACTTGAGAGTCGGGGTGCGTGCGAGCTTGGACTTCAGGGCCACGAAGGCCGACTGGTGGTGCGGGAGCCAGACCCAGGCATTGTCCTTCTTGGTCAGATCCCTCAGGGGGGCACTCAGTTCGCTGAGGTCGGGTATGAACTTCCCCAGGAAGTTGACCATGCCCAGAAAGCGCTGTAGGCCGGGCACGTCGGTGGGAGCGGGCATTTCGGTGACCGCTGCCGTCTTCTGGGGGTCTGGCTTTAGACCCCCCGCCGTGAAAACGTGGCCTACGTAAGTGACTTCCTGAACGCGGAACCGACACTTCTTCGGGTTGAGTTTGAGATTGATCTCACGAGTCCTGTCCAGGACTTGGCGGAGGTGCAGGTCATGCTCAGCGACGTCCCTCCCGTACACCAGGATGTCATCCACAATGATAGCGCACGGCAACCCGGCAAACAGCTGTTCCATGGTGCGCTGGAAAACCTCGCTTGCTGAGTTGATCTCAAAAGGCATGCGGAGAAAACGGAACCTGCCGAAAGGTGTGCTAAAGGTTGTCAGGAAGGAGGAACGTTCATCCAGAGGGATCTGCCAAAAGGAGCTCTTGGCATCTAGGACCGAGAAGACTGTGGCAGGACCGACCTGTGCAGCGACGTCCTCCACCGTCCGCATGGGGTAGTGCGGGCGTTTGATAGCAAGGTTCAGGTCTTTCGGGTTGATGCAGCTCCTGATCTCGCTCGCGTCCTTCTTGGCAGCTACGACCATGGTGGAGACCCACTGGGTGGGAGCGCTCACCTCCTTGAGGATGCCCATGGCCACCATGTCACGCAGTGTGGACTCCACGCGGCCCTTCATGGCAAAAGACACACGGTGGGCCGGTCTAATCACCGGGTTGACCCCCGGGTCAACAACGATTTTGTAGGCACAGGGCAGTTTGCCCAGAACGTCATCAAAACGGTCGGGATACTCGTTCAGGGGGTCCATGGGAGCCTGCACCAGGTGGATGTCGCGGTGGAAAGAGACCAAACCAAAGTCCTGGCATGCACGGGCGCCCAGCAGGGTGGCGTTTTCAGATTCCAGCAGGAGAAAAGTGAGGGGCCGAGAGGTCTCAAGAACTGTACAGATAACCGTGGCCTTCCGCACAGCGACCAGAATGCCTCCCCCATAGGCATGAAGGCGGGAGTCATCGGGAGTCACCCTCTCCCCCGAGCTTATCTGCTTGAAGAGGCTAACAGACATAACATTGGCAAAAGCACCAGTATCGACCTTCGCAGGGAAGGAGTGTCCATTCACAGTAACATGTACAGAGGGATCTGTTATCAATGCAGGTGCACCCAAAAGCGAAAACACAGTTGAATCACCATGGGAGGAACTCGTATCAGAGTCAGGGAGTTCATCTGGCTGGTACTGGGAACCAGGCGCGCTATCACAGTCCACAAGGTTGTTTAGACTCCTTCCAGGAGCAGGGACAGGTTTCCCACGCGACCGACATGCTGCAGAAAAGTGGTTCAGCTTCCCGCAGGAATTACAAGTTTTACCCTGCGCTGGGCAAACGTTGAACTGGTGGGAAGAGAAATTGCAATTTGGGCAGCGATTAGGGGTGACCTTAGCGGGTGCAGAGGCGGTGCACTGGCGTGGCGGGCAATTGATCTGCCGGCGGCCAGCAGTACATGTGAAATTGATGTCCTGGGACACCGGTTGAGATACGGAGCCAACAGCAGAGGCCATGCGAGCGGCATGCATGGCATCCCTTAGCGTTAGATCAGGCTTCATCAGGAGCTCGTCACGCAGCTTAGAGTTTAGGAGACCGTTGACCAGGACGTCCCTGATCATTTCGTCCGGTGGTATCGCTTCAAGGCGGCACCGCCGAGCCATATGTCGCAAAGAGGCAATGAAAGCGTCAATGTGCTCACCGGGAGTCTGACGCCTTTGGAAGAACTTAAAACGCTCAATAATGTTATTGGTGGGTATATCGCATAGGGCAGTGAATTTGGCTATGAGACATGCCGGGTCGTTGCGGTCTTCCGGAGGGGCAAATTCGAACGAGGCATAATGTTCCATTGCCTCCGGACCAGCCAGGTTGAGTAGTAGGTGAGCCTGTACCGCAGGAGTGGCACCAGGGTGAGCGATCGCGATATAGTGTTCGTAGTCGCGCTGGAAGACAGTCCAGCGGTGCACGATGTCCGTGTCAAAAACGAGCGTGTCAGGACGACGACACGAGTTGGACATAGTAAAAATGTTGAGGTGGGGACACAACTGGGATAAACAAATAATAAAATAAAGCCGATGAACAGGAGACGCAAGTCTACCGCGCGGACACCATGTAAAAAGTTTTCTTGACACACAAAGTCTTTTACTACATAACTTTATTATATGCACTACACACACTATGCCCTAGCTGTCCGTGGTCATCACTGGAGCTAGAGAGCGAGCTGGAGGTGGGGAAGCTACAATTATACAAGAGACAATGGGGGGTGGTTAGTAGTGGTGAGCTCACTATGTTAAAGGAGCATGCACTGATCTACAGTGAGCTGGCCGGCAGAAGGTGCTGAGGTGGCAGCCGGTTCTGCTGTAGGGTCCCGGTGGCCGCTCGCAGTCACCCGAGCTGCTTCCTTCCCAGGAAGTGGCGGCCAGTTCCGCTGTCCGTGCCCAGGGCTCTTCGGCAGCGGTGAGTGAGTTACTGACATGATTTCCGACCCCCTCCTTCTCAACACTCTTGCCCTCCCCGCAACTTTAACTCCTGGCACAGACTCTCCACACGCTGTGAAAGGAACTCTCCCTCTAATTGGTCCCTTGAATTAGTATAGTCATCAGTAAGATGACAACTGATTCAACTTGTACCGGTGTGCTCCCGTTTTTCCCACCATCTCTCCACCTGCCTTCACCCTCCATCCCCCACCCATTCAGTAATTAAAAAATGAAGGAGATTTAGAAGCCTTGAGCAAGTTGAATTGTCACTTATTTTTATTTTTTATTTTTACGGAGAGAACAATTTGCGCATGCGCGGTTTAAGATTTTCTTTAAATGCCGACTGTCTGCCTACCTTGAGTAATTACTCACAGCACGTGCCTGCCCAGAAGCGACCTGTCATCTGGCAGTGAGAGTTACAGATGACAGTGTGAGGTACGGAGTCGGCTTCGTGATCTGATACGTCAGTCAATATTTAGCATGGGATTGTGTTTCTGTAGTGTAGTGGTTATCACGTTCGCCTAACACGCGAAAGGTCCCTGGTTCGAAACCAGGCAGAAACATTCTGAAATATTGCTTTTACTGAAATCAGGTGATGTGACACGGAGACAAACGGACGATTTTCAATTAAACACAGCAGCTGCTGCTCCACCCACAGCCATCCTCTGGTCAGAAGAAGGTTTCCGACGAAAAATATCACCAATTAATGTTCTACAAAGATGCTGCTTGAACTGCTGAGTTACTCCTACACGTTGTATCATTTGGTGTAAACAATCATCTGCAGTTTCTACACAGAATCCCCTTGACGTTCTTCCCGCCATTTCCCAGCGCCTATCCCGAGGCATTGCCGGGACTTGATGTCTTTGTCGATGTCTTTGTTCTGCCTCTAATAGTGTTCGATGCACATCATAGATCCGCAATAGTTCACGTTGGGATAGGCACAAAATGCTGGGGTAAGACACCATCTCTGGGTTGTTTGGTCCAAACGTAACAGCAAGTGCTGTTTCTCCTTTTTACTTGTGGTCTCAACGTGCCACCTATGCTTTGTTTCTTACAGCGGCGGAAAATACGGGGGGGGGGTGGTGGGGGTGGGCAGAGGGGACTCGCCCCCCCCCCATGTTTTGAGAGGTGGGGGACATCCTCCCCCAAGTTTTTGTCATCCGTATTTTTAAATCTCCGCGTTCCGCGAGACTGTGGAGGTGGGACGCTGGAATAACTCAGCGGGACATGCAGCATCTCTGGAGAAAATGAATCTGTCATGTTTCGGGTCGACAAATTTCTTCAGACAGATATACTTTACTTAAATTCATAGTTTAACTCAACTGAATTTGTGTATAACATGTCAGATCTGTTTCGGTAGCATACAAAGTAGCATTTCTCCTGTACCTTGGTACACGTGAAAATAAGAAACGTAACCTAAAGGGCGGCGAATCTGTGGAATTATTTGTCACATAAAGCTGTGGAGGGCAAGTCAATGGATATATTTAAGGCAGAGATAGATAGATTCTTGATTAGTACAGGTGTCAGAGGTTATGGGGAGAACGCAGAAGAATGGGGTTAGGAGGGAATGATAGATCAGCCATGATTGAACGGTGGAATATACGATGAGCTGAATGGTTCTAAGTCTGCCCTTATCTATGATGTTATGATCGAACGCCGAACCTCCCTGGACGTGCAGGAAGCCCTCTGTACGTACAGTGGATGTGAAAACGTAAAATATATTCTGGCCAAATTTTGAACACACCATCCGACCGATTGTCCTGCCCTTTGTCTGGAGGCGAATGTACACAGTGGGATGTAAGTACCAAATCAGAGCCGGTACCGTGAGGCCACGTCGGAAATTGGAGGAACAGAGCCTCATGTGGTCAGGTGGCAGAGGTATGCGTTGGGGAACAGTTCGGGTCCAGTGATCACAATACCATTAGTTTCAATATAATTATGGAGAGGGACAAAACTGGACCTAGGGTTGAGATTTTTGATTGGAGAAAGGCTAACTTTGAGGAGATGCGAAAGGATTTAAAAGGAGTAAATTGGGACAGTTTGTTTTATGGGAAAGATGTGGAAGAGAAATGGAGTACATTTAAAGGTGAAATTTTAAGAGTACAGAATCTTTATGTCCCTGTTCGGTTGAAAGGAAATCGTAAAAATTGTAAAGAGCCATGGTTTTCAAGGGAAATTGGACACTTGGTTCGGAAAAAGAGGGAGATCTACAATAGTTATAGGCAGCATGGAGTAAATGAGGTGCTTGAGGAGTATAAAGAATGTAAAAAGAATCTTAAGAAAGAAATTAGAAAAGCTAAAAGAAGATATGAGGCTGCTTTGGCAAGTAAGGTAAAAGTAAATCCGAAGGGTTTCTACCGCTATATTAATAGCAAAAGGATAACGAGGGATAAAATTGGTCCATTAGATAGTCAGAGTGGCCAACTATCTGCAGAGCCAAAAGAGATGGGGGAGATATTGAACAGTTTCTTTTCTTCGGTATTCACCAAGGAGAAGGATATTGAATTATGTGAGGTAAGGGAAACAAGTAGAGTAGCTATGGAAACTATGAGGATCAAAGAAGAGGAAGTACTGACACTTTTGAGAAATATAAAAGTGGATAAGTCTCCAGGTCCGGAGAGGATATTCCCTAGGACATTGAGGGAAGTTAGTGTAGAAATAGCAGGGGCTATGGCAGAAATATTTCAAATGTCATTAGAAACGGGAATAGTGCCGGAGGATTGGCGTACTGCGCATGTTGTTCCATTGTTTAAAAAGGGGTCTAAGAGTAAACCTAGCAATTATAGACCTGTTAGTTTGACGTCAGTGGTGGGCAAATTAACGGAAAGAATACTTAGAGATAATATATATAAGCATCTGGATAAACAGAGTCTGATTAGGAACAGTCAACATGGATTTGTGCCTGGAAGGTCATGTTTAACTAATCTTCTTGAATTTTTTGAAGATGTTACTCGGGAAATTGATGAGGGTAAAGCAGTGGATGTTGTGTATATGGACTTCAGTAAGGCCTTTGACAAGGTTCCTCATGGAAGGTTGGTTAAGAAGGTTCAATGGTTGGGTATTAATGGTGGAGTAGCAAGATGGATTCAACAGTGGCTGAATGGGAGATGCCAGAGAGTAATGGTGGATGGTTGTTTGTCAGGTTGGAGGCCAGTGACGAGTGGGGTGCCACAGGGATCTGTGTTGGGTCCACTGTTGTTTGTCATGTACATCAATGATCTGGACGATGGTGTGGTAAATTGGATTAGTAAGTATGCAGATGATACTAAGATAGGTGGGGTTGCGGGTAATGAAGTAGAGTTTCAAAGTCTACAGAGAGATTTATGCCAGTTGGAAGAGTGGGCTGAAAGATGGCAGATGGAGTTTAATGCTGATAAGTGTGAGGTGCTACATCTTGGCAGGACAAATCAAAATAGGACGTACATGGTAAATGGTAGGGAATTGAAGAATGTAGGTGAACAGAGGGATCTGGGAATAACTGTGCACAGTTCCATGAAAGTGGAATCTCATGTAGATAGGGTGGTAAAGAAAGCTTTTGGTGTGCTGGCCTTTAAAAATCAGAGCATTGCGTATAGAAGTTGGGATGTAATGTTAAAATTGTACAAGGCATTGGTGAGGCCAATTCTGGAGTATGGTGTACAATTTTGGTCGCCTAATTATAGGAAGGATGTCAACAAAATAGAGAGAGTACAGAGGAGATTTACTAGAATGTTGCCTGGGTTTCGGCAACTAAGTTACAGAGAAAGGTTGAACAAGTTAGGGCTGTATTCTTTGGAACGCAGAAGGAATGGAGGGTTATGGTCTGAGCGCAGGTATATGGGACTAGGGGAGATTATGTGTTCGGCACGGACTAGAGGGGTCGAGATGGCCTGTTTCCGTGCTGTAATTGTTATATGGTTATATTATATTATATGTTTCGACAAAGTGCAGGAGTAACACGGCGGTTCAAGCAGCATCTTTGGAGAACATGTATAGGTGATGTTTTGGGTTGGAAATCTCCTTTAGACCAGAGTGTGGTGGAACAGCAGCTGTGTTTATTTGAAGAATCGTCCAGTTGTCTCCATGTCACATCACCTGATTTCACAAAAAGCGAGATTGCTGAATGCTTCTGGTTTCGAAAATTGGACCTTTCGCGTGTTAGGCGAACGTGATAACCACTATACTACAGAAACATTATAACCATATAACCATTACAGCACGGAAAACAGGCCATCTCGGCCCTTCAAGTCCGCGGCGAACACTTATTTTCCCCTAGTCTCATCTACTTGCACTCAGACCATAACCCTCCATTCCTTTCCCGTCCATATACCTATCCAATTTATATTTAAACGATAAAATCGAACCTGCCTCCATCACTTCCACTGGAAGCTCATTCCACACAGCTACCTCTCTCTGAGTAAAGAAGTTCCCCCTCATGTTACCCCTAAACTTCTGTCTCTTAAT
Organism: Amblyraja radiata; assembly: GCF_010909765.2. NCBI lineage: Eukaryota > Metazoa > Chordata > Chondrichthyes > Rajiformes > Rajidae > Amblyraja > Amblyraja radiata. The sequence continues at coordinate 21,106,612 of NC_045992.1, read as the reverse complement.
TCTCAAGTCATGTCCTCTTGTTTGAATCTTCCCTACTCTCAATGGGAAAAGCTTATCCACGTCAACTCTGTCTATCCCTCTCATCATTTTAAAGACCTCTATCAAGTCCCCCCTTAACCTTCTGCCCTCCAAAGAATGAAGACGTAACTTGTTCAACCTTTCTCTGTAACTTAGTTGCAGAAACCCAGGCAACATTCTAATAAATCTCCTCTGTACTCTCTCTATTTTGTTGACATCCTTCCTATAATTAGGCGACCAAAATTGTACACCATACTCCAGAATTGGCCTCACCAATGCCTTGTACAATTTTAACATTACATCCCAACTTCTATCCACAATGCTCTGATTTATAAAGGCCAGCACACAAAAAGCTTTCTTTACCACCCTATCTACATGAGATTCCATCTTCAGGGAACTATGCACAGTTATTCCTAGATCTCTCTGTTCAACTGCATTCCTCAATTCGCTACCATTTACCATGTACGTCCTATTTTGATTTGTCCTGCCAAGATGTAGCACCTCACACTTATCAGCATTAAACTCCATCTGCCATCTTTCAGCCCACTCTTCCAAATGGCCTAAATCTCTCTGTAGACTTTGAAAATCTACTTAATTATCCACAACACCACCTATCTTAGTATCACAGAAACATAGAAACGTAGAAATTAGGTGCAGGAGTAGGCCATTCGGCCCTTCGAGCCTGCACCGCCATTCAGTATGATCATGGCTGATCATCCAACTCAGTATCCCGTACCTGCCTTCTCTCCATACCCTCTGATCCCCTTAGCCACAAGGGCCACATCTAACTCCCTCTTAAATATAGCCAATGAACTGGCCTCGACTACCCTCTGTGGCAGAGAGTTCCAGAGATTCACCACTCTCTGTGTGAAATCTGCATACTTACTAATCCAATTTACCACACCATCATCCAGATCATTGATGTACGTGACAAACAAGAGTGGACCCAACACAGATCCCTGACAAACAGCCATCCACCATTACTCTCTGGTCTCTGGTATCTCCCATTCAGCAACTGTTGAATCCATTTTACTACTCCACCATTAATACCCAACATTTGAACCTTCTTAACCCATGAGCAACCTTGTCAAAGGCCTTACTGAAGTCCATATAGACAACATCCACTGCTTTACCCTCATTAATTTCCCTAGTAACCTCTTCAAAAAATTCAAGAAGATTAGTCAAACATGACCTTCCAGGCACAAATTCATGTTGACTGTTCCTAATCAGACCCTGTTTATCCAGATGCTTATATATATCCTTTCCATAAATTTGCCCACCACTGACGTCAAACTAACAGGTCTATAATTGCTAGGGTTACTCTTAGAACCCTTTTTAAACAATGGAATCCCCTGACTGCGCTATCTTTAAGCGCCTATCTTCCTCTATCTTGAAAGTATCCAGACAACCTGCCTCCACCTGAGGCAGATAATTCCACAAACTCACAACTCTGTGAGAAAAAATGTTTCCTTGTCTCCGTTCTAAATGGCTTGCCCCTTATTCTTAAACTGTGGCCCATGGCCCCTGGTTCTGCACTCCCCTACATCGGGAACACGTTTCCTGCCTCTAGCGTGTCCAAACCCTTAATAATAGTAAGATTAAACGAGAACTTACCAGTTTGAAGTTTGATCCTTATTTTATGAGGAGGAACGTTGAGGGACTACGTGAAGAACCCGCTTGCGACGCATGCGTGTCATTCTTCAAAGCAGCGGTGTGGAATCACAGATAACTATAATGACTAAACATAGTAAGATTAGACAACAGATACCAGTTCAGACTATGATCAAGGGTGGGAGCGGAGGGCACGTAGTCCCTCAACGTTCCTCCTCATAAAATAAGGATCAAACTTCAAACTGGTAAGTTCTCGTTTAATCTTACTATTTTACTTCGGAGTCACGTGAGTGACTACGTGAAGATTTTAAAGCTCTGTGATTTCATGCCGTGGAACGAGTCCATGCATCACATCTGCCTTGATTTTTGGGGAGAGTAGAGTTAACAATATTAGACATCAATACGATATTGAAATCCAACAGTAAAATTATGAACAATTATTGCCCCTATTTATGGGTCTATTATATTACAGAACTTAAATTTGTTTCTGTAAATGTTTCAGGTTCAATGACTGGTTTGTTATAAAGTTGTTGGAAAATTCCTCCGTTGGCCATCCTGCTGTCTTGAGGATTTGGTCCATTGGTACGTCCAACTTCATATCTGCTAATGTAGCTGCAGCCCTGGTGGAGTGAGATTTGAAATGCTAGTTCCCACTCCAGCCTATTTAGGACTTGTTTTAGCCATCCAGAGATGGTCTGGACTGTCACTGTTTTAATCAGCTGTCTTAAGTAGCTGATTAAAGTGACATTCCTCCCCTCTGATGATCTTAGTATACTTCAAGTATGATAGTAAGTGTGTTATAATACAGAGACGACCATCTGTAGGGTAGGCCCTGAATTGTTTTTTAGGCCTGCTGACCCCTGTCTGTTCTGTATGACTATTACACTGATGTAAACCTTAAATTCCAGATGAATTAATCATGTTGCCCAACCTTGTTTCTGTGGTGACTGGACCCTTGTGGCGTGACCAGGACCATCAGCATGACTGTTTTCATAGTCAGTTTCCGTAGGAACAGAGCTGTAGCTGGAGACCAGTTTCTTAACATGGTCAGTACAATGCTCACATCCCATATTTGGGAGTACCTGGTTCTTGGGGACTAATTTTAAAAATGCCCCTCATGAGTTTGTTTACCAGGGTTTGTCCCAACAGAATTCCGCTCTGTACCTTCGACAGGTATATTGACAGAGCACTTCTGGCGCAGTTGATGGCACTATGACTGAGCCTCTCATCGTAATGGAGGCTTGCCAGGAATTCCAGAACAGACGGGATGTTCATAAATCTGTGGGTGATGATTATTGTTGTGACAGTACTTCCCATTACTAGATGATACCAAGTACTGATGTTTAGGTGGACAGTCTGTGACCCGCTGAAATAATTCCGCATTCGGTCCGTCAGTCCCAGGTGTAGAAGAGGTGCTCTCAACTCTAAATAAATAGGTTAATATATAATAGTGACGGGTAACTCCCCTTGTTGCGGACAGACCCAGTAAGTTAGATCTATGATGGATGGTGATGTATGGTTCTGACCCATGTTGATATCACCAGTACCCCGGTTGCGTAGGGCAATCAGGTATATCAAGATTCGAGACGTGAAGTCTATAGTTTCTTCCTAAATAACCGACTGATGAGGCAAAGGGAGGGATGCATAAATGATCCCCCAATCAGCGAAGATACATCTGAACCACTGCCCCAGGTTCTGGCTCCCAAGAACATAATTTGATAACTGGTAAGAGCATGGATGTGAATAGGTCGTTATCTGGTGTTCCATACCAGCTGTTCCAGCAATATTTTATCCAACATCCATACAGTGTTTTTAGACTTAGCGTGACCTGTTGTCTGCCACTAAATTCAGTTTCCCTGGTAGTTGGAAGCTGATATCCAATCTCTATCTGGATACGCTATTAATCCAGATTAATATAGACAGTGACTCTAAGACTATTGCCTGCATCACAGTGTGGAGGTACCCGGTGAACTCACCGCGGCGGATGCCAGCCCGTGTCCATTGTGTGCTGCTATTCTTACATGTATGGCTGCAGGCAACAACATCTCGTTCAGACCGAAAGGTCTGATTGACAAGAAGGATTCAATTCAATTCAATTCACAAATAGTGTTGGCCAGATAGTCACATGGTGTCGATATGTTTCTACCCATATGGTTGACATATGCTCCTCCGGTGGTGTTGCCAATTTGTAGATTAACATACTGGTGTTATAACCCAAAACAATTTGACTTAAAGCCATGACTAGCTCTCACTTCCCCAGGTATATATGCCCAACGTTAGTAGTGATGCCTCCTGAGCATTCCATCTCCCCCACAGCTGGAGATGGAATTAGTAGCATCCCAATCCAAGGCCCATCAGTATGTGGTTCCATAGACGGGTAACTGTGTTTGGTTGTGTCATAAGTCTGTCAGAATGACCCCCACATAATTTCTTGAGTGACGCGTGTAGCGCTCTGTACTATGATTATGTAAAGGTCCGATATCATGTGGCTGTCACCCAGCCCCTAATGCCAATTATTCTACTACCAGTCTGATGGCTGGTTTAGTTCCCTGGAAGCCTCCATAAAGGCTGTACCCTTTCTTACGGCAAAGTACTGCCATGTTCAAGATGGCGGCGCTGGCTTAACAGCTGCGGCCCACCTGCAGTCCGTCTGTTTTTTTTTCTTTCGTTTTGTTCATTGTCATGTTTTAGTTAATTTTGTTTTATTAAGTTGTGTATGTGTGTGGGTGGGGTGGGAGAAACATGTTTTGGTCTCTTCCTTCGGGGGATGCGACTTTCTTCGGTCGTATTCCCCGTCTCCGTCTGCGCCGAGGCCTAATGGCGGAGCGGGCGGCACCGAAGCTGTAGCGGCAACAGCAGCAGCAGCGGAGACCGGACTCGGCACCGAAGCTGTAGCGGCGGCAGCAGCAGCACCGGAGACCTGACTCGGCACCGAAGCTGTGGCGGCGGCAGCAGCAGCAGCGGAGACCCGGCTCGGCCCTGGAGCTGTGGCGGCGGCAGCAGCAGCAACGGAGACCTGACTCGGCCCCGAAGGTGTAGCGGCGGCAGCAGCAGCAGCGGAGACCTGACTCGGCCCTGGAGCTGTAGCAGCAACAGCAGCAGCAGCGGAGACCTGACTCGGCCCCGAAGGTGTAGCGGCGGCAGCAGCAACAGCTGAGACCAGGCTCGGCACAGAAGCTGTGGCGGCGGCAGCAGCAGCAGCGGCGGAGACCCGACTCGGCCCTGGAGTTGTGGCGGAGGCAGCAACCACCCGCGGAGTTTGAACCGTCGCCTCGGCACAGAGGGAGAACAAAGGGGGAAGAGACAGAGACTTTAAGATTTTGCCTTCCACCACAGTGAGGAGGTGTTTGGTGAACTCACTGTGGTGGATGTTAAATTTGTGTTGATGTGTGTTTTTGCCATTTTTTAAATTATATGTATGACTGCAGGGAAACAAAATTTCGTTCAGACCGAAAGGTCTGAATGACAATAAAACGAATCTAATCTAATCTAATCTAATCTAATGTGAAGAGTGTTAACGGTGGACCGCAGACGATCTGTTGTGTTAAATATATATGTGGGCACCTTCAATGAGTCCTATATAGCAAGCGTATTTTAATACCATGCTTGCCATGTAGTACCCTAGGATCAATCCCTTAGTTGCACCAAAGGTTCCCATTTGTAATGAATATAAAGTACGAAGTATTCAAATTAGTCAATCTAAGAAGAAGTGGCAACCACCTCTAAATTATGAGAAGGATATTTAGGACACGAATCCCTGATTCGTGTGGATGTCCTCCATAAGTCCTATAATATATGGGCACTGTAGTTCAGTATGCGCTTTAGTTGTTTCTTTCCCTGTAAGCATGAACATTCAGTTCGGTACATGCTGAACTGGAGGATAATGGAATGAAGAATTCCAAGGTATACCCCTGTACTTCTGAATTTTAAGTGTCGGTAGAATAATTCTATGCATACAGATATATCTGTTATCCACTACCAACCTCCCTGGTTCCTATTATTAGGTTAGTTACTATTTCGGCATCCTCCGTGGTCGTTGAGGTGCCGGTGTCTGATGAGGGTAGCACATTTCTCAGGAAGTAGTTTTTAAGACGTTCCTTAATGTGTCCCAGAGTTCCCTCGATGTGAAGATCTTTCCCTGTTAAGATAAGATGCCTCCAAATTTTAATATTGGAGGTTGGGAGGTTCCAGGTTTTCATCTGTTAGGACTTAGAACATTCTTTCGTTTCAATTCCCTGCCCTACCATGTTTAGGTTGATACTGGGAACATTCAGGTTGTGCAGTTCCCTGATGGTAAGTGTTTTTTCCATAGGTTTTCCGCACCCTAAGTGTACTAGGGGTATGTTCTGCTCCCCTGTTCAAGTGGAGCCCAAACTTGACCCCCTATACTCCCCTCTGAGAAGGGAGAACACTGTGCAGCCCTACAATAGGTACCGCTGTAGGACTTACTAGCTACCCCTCTGTGACTAGTCTCCATCTCATGGAGCTGCCACTTACATGCTCCAACAGCCGCTCCAGCTGGTCCCGATGCTCTCGGGCACCCAACCGGCTCCAATGCACATGATCACTGGCCATCGCGGCTGCTCCTGAAGACGTTACTCCTGAGGCTGCTCCTGCTGCAGTTCCTGCAGCCACTCCATCCGGCTCCAATGCTCACGGGCAATGGCCGTCACGGCTGCTCCTGAAGCTCTCCTGTTCCAGCTCCTGCAGCCAGCCCAGGATTGAGTCTCGGTGTTCCCCTCTGATGAGTGAGAAACTCTGTGCCGCCCCACAAGGAGTACTGCTGTGGGGCTTATTAGTTGCCCACTGTGGCTTTGCCACTTTGGAGTATTTCCACTCTGCAGCCCCACAAGGGGTACTGCTCCTGCAGCCGGTCCAACCGGCTCCAATGCTCTCGGGCACTGGCCGCTACCGGCTGCTCTTTATCCTGCATGCTGCACCCGCTACAACCGACCTCGGTGCTCACGGACACCGGCCGCTCACGGCTGCTCGTCATGCTGCAGCCGCTCCAACCGACCCCGGTGCTCACGGGCACTGGTCGCTCGCGGCTGCTTAATTTCTCCTGCAGCCGGTCCAACCGGCTCCAATGCTCTCGGGCACTGGCCGCTCCCGGCTGCTCTTTATGCTGCATGCTGCAGCCGCTACAACCGACCTCTGTGCTCACGGGCACCGGCCGTCACGGCTGCTGGTCATGCTGCAGCCGCTCCAACCGACCCCGGTGCTCACGGGCACTGGTCGCTCGCGGCTGCTTGCCATCTCCTCCAGCCGCTCAAACCGACCCCCATGCACACGGGCACTGGTCGCTCGCGGCTGCTCCTCTCCCGACCGGCCGCGGCCGGCGCGGGAGCGAAGTCGGGAGCGAAATCGGGCACAGCTGTTCCCATTACGGGAGATCAGCGTGCCGTTTGCTGCTGCTGCTGCCGGCTGCCCGCAATTTTGCAGGTTCTCCCACGCCAGCTTTCTCGCTCCTTCCAGCGCCTCGGACCCATGTATAGGTCCGTGGGGCTGTAGTCCGAGTCGTCGGAAATGACTGCTCCAGACATGCTCCACCACTGTCGGCGTGCTCCTGGAGCTGAAGTCGGCTCCGGCTCCCGTTTTAAGGGAGATAGCAGTGCCCCGGCCGTTGCTGCCTTCCTGCAGTTCTGCAGACTCCCCCCAGCCAGTTCTCATCAGCCTTCTGTAGAAAGAAAAAAAGGTAAGTAAAAGAAACGACGTTCCCTCACCTTACTGTTGCAGGTTCAACCCCTGCCGTTTGGGAGGAACGTCCTTCCTCCAGCAATGACGAGTTCGAATGCGTGTAGCGTAATGACACGCATGCGTCGTAAGCGGGTTCTTCACGTAGTCACTCACGTGACTCCGAAGTAAAATCTTATATGTTTCAATAAGATCCGCTCTCATCCTTCTAAACTCCAGAGTGTACAAGCCCAGCCGCTCCGTTCTTTAGCATATGACAGTCCCGCCATCCTGGGAATTAATGCCCCTGTCCCACTTAGTAAACCTGAACGGAAACCTCTGGAGACATTGCGCCCCACCCAAGGTTTCCATGCGGTTCCCGGAGGTTTTTGTCAGTCTCCCTAATGGTCGAAAGTGGTTTCCACTTCTTCTATGTTCCGGCGATTATTTCAAAAAATTCAAAACCGGCTGTGACTAAAAATAGGTTACCGTTTTCAAAATTGGTAATTTTTAGTCGAATCCGGTTGCGATGCTAGTTCAAGGTGGTTGCCGGAGGTTGCAAGTAAGTGGGACAGGGGCCTTACTGTGTAAACCTACTCTGCACTCCCTCAATAGCAAGAATATCCTTCCTCAAATTAGGGGACCACAACTGCACACAATACTCCAGGTGTGGTCTCACTAGGGCCCTATACAACTGCAGTCTCCTTTACTCCTATACTCAACTCCTCTTGTTAAAAAGGTCAAAATGCTATTCGCTTTCTTCACTGCCTGCTGTACCTGCATGTTTACTCTAATTGACCGATGAAAAAGGACGCCCAGACCCCACTGTACTTCCCCTTTTCCCAACTTGACACATAGAAACATAGAAAATAGGTGCAGGAGGAGGCCATTCGGCCCTTCGAGCCATCACCGCCATTCATTGTGATCATGCCCAATCAATAACCCGTGCCTGCCTTCTTCCCATATCCCTTGATTCTACTAGCCCCTCGAGCTCTATCTAACCCACAAAGCAATATTTCAGAATGTTTCTGCCTGGTTTCGAACCAGGGACCTTTCGCGTGTTAGACGAATGCGATAACCACTACACTACAGCAGCACCATTTATATAGTAATCTGCCTTCGTGTATTTGCTACCAAAGTGGATAACCTCACATTTATGCACATTAACTGCGTCCGCCATGCATCTGCTCACTCACCCAACCTGTCCATGTCACCCTGCATTCTCATAGCATCCAAGGGGCAGAAAACGCTAGTGGGAGTTGTGTACAGGCCACCTAACAGTAGTAGTGGAGTTGGGGATGGCATCAAACAGGAAATTAGAAATGCGTGCAACAAAGGTAAAACAGTTATAATGGGTGACTTCAATCTACATATAGATTGGGTGAATCAAATTGGCAAGGGTGCTGAGGAAGAGGATTTCTTGGAATGTATACGGGATAGTTTTCTAAACCAACATGTAGAGGAACCAACGAGAGAGCAGGCTATTCTAGACTGGGTATTGAGTAATGAGGAAGGGTTAGTTAGCAGTCTTGTTGTGCGTGGCCCCTTGGGCAAGAGTGACCATAATATGGTTGAGTTCTTCATTAGGATGGAGAGTGACATCGTTAATTCAGAAACAAGGGTCCTGAACTTAAAGAAATGTAACTTTGAGGGTATGAGACGTGAATTGGCCAAGATAGACTGGCGATTGATTCTTAATGGGTTGACGGTGGATATGCAATGGAAGGCATTTAAAGACAGCATGGATGAACTACAACAATTGTTCATCCCAGTTTGGCAAAAAAATAAATCAGGGAAGGTAGTGCATCCGTGGATAACAAGGGAAATCAGGGATAGTATCAAAACAAAAGATGAAGCGTACAAATTAGCCAGAAAAAGCAGCCTACCAGAGGACTGGGAGAAATTCAGAGACCAGCAGAGGAGGACAAAGGGCTTAATTAATTGATTAATTAAGATTAGGAAAGGGAAAATAGATTATGAAAGAAATCTGGCATTGAACATAAAAACTGACTGCAAAAGCTTTTATAGATATGTGAAGAGAAAAGGATTAGTTAAAACAAATGTAGGTCCCTTGCAGTCAGAAACGGGTGAATTGATCATGGGGAACAAGGACATGACAGACCAATTGAATAACTACTTTGGTTCTGTCTTCACTAAGGAAGACATAAATAATCTGCCGGAAATAGCAGGGGACCGGGGGTCAAATGAGATGGAGGAACTGAGTGAAATCCAGGTTAGCCGGGAAGTGGTGTTAGGTAAATTGAATGGATTAAAGGCCGATAAATCCCCAGGGCCAGATAGGCTGCATCCCTGAGTACTTAAGGAAGTAGCCCCAGAAATAGTGGATGCATTAGTGATATATTTTCAAAACTCTTTAGATTCTGGAGTAGTTCCTGAGGATTGGAGGGTAGCTAATGTAACACCACTTTTTAAAAAGGGAGGGAGAGAGAAAACGGGGAATTACAGACCAGTTAGTCTAACGTCGGTAGTGGGGAAACTGCTAGAATCAGTTATTAAAGATGGGATAGCAGCACATTTGGAAAGTGGTGAAATCATTGAACAAAGTCAGCATGGATTTATGAAGGGTAAATCATGTCTGACGAATTTTATAGAATTTTTCGAGGATGTAACTAGTAGAGTGGATAAGGGAGAACCAGTGGATGTGTTATATCTGGACTTTCAGAAGGCTTTCGACAAGGTCCCACATAAGAGATTAGTATACGAACTTAAAGCATACGGTATTGGGGGTTCAGTATTGATGTGGATAGAGAACTGGCTGGCAGACAGGAAGCAAAGAGTAGGAGTAAACGGATCCTTTTCACAATGGCAGGCAGTGACTAGTGGGGTGCCGCAAGGCTCAGTTCTGGGACCCCAGCTATTTACGATATATATTAATGATTTGGACGAGGGAATGGAATGCAACATCTCCAAGTTTGCGGATGACACGAAGCTGGGGGGCAGTGTTAGCTGTGAGGAGGATGCTAGGAGGCTGCAAGGTGACTTGGATAGGCTGGGTGAGTGGGCAAATGCATCGCAGATGCAGTATAATGTGGATAAATGTGAGGTTATCCACTTTGGTGGCAAAAACAGGAAAGTGGACTATTATCTGAATGGTGGCCGATTAGGAAAGGGGGAGATGCAACGAGACCTGGTTGTCATGGTACACCAGTCATTAAAAGTAGGCATGCAGGTGCAGCAGGCAGTGAAGAAGGCGAATGGTATGTTAGCATTCATAGCAAAAGGATTTGAGTATAGGAGCAGGGCGGTTCTACTGCAGTTGTATATGGTCTTGGTGAGACCACACCTGGAGTATTACGTACAGTTTTGATCTCCTAATCCGAGGAAAGACATTCTTGCCACAGAAGGAGTACAGAGATGGTTCACCAGACTGATTCCTGGGATGTCAGAACTTTCATATGAAGAAAGACAGGATAGACTCGGTTTGTACCCGCTAGAATTTAGAAGATTGAGGGGGATCTTATAGAAACTTACAAAATTCTTAAGGGGTTGGACAGGCTAGATGCAGGAAGATTGTTCCCGATGTTGGGGAAGTCCAGAACAAGGACTCACAGTTTAAGGATAAGGGGGAAATCTTTTAGGACCGAGATGAGGAAAACCTTTTTCACACAGAGAGTGGTGAATCTCTAGAATTCACTCCCGCAGAAGGTAGTTGAGGCCTGTTCATTGGCTATATTTAAGAGGGAGTTAGATGTGGCCCTTGTGGCTTAAGGGATCAGGGGGTATGGAGAGAAGGCAGGTACAGGATACTGAGTTGGATGATCAGCCATGATCATATTGAATGGCGGTGCAGGCTCGAAGGGCCGAATGGCCTACTCCTGCACCTATTTTCTATGTTTCTATGTTTCTATCCTCCTCACAGTTCACACTGCCACCCAGGTTTATGTCATCTGCAAATTTGCTAATGTTACTTTGAATCCCTTCATCTAAATCATTGATGTATAATGTAAATAGCAGCAGTCCCAGCACCGAGCCTTGCGGTACCCAACTAATCACTGCCTGCCGTTCGGAAAGGGACCCGTTAAGTCCTACTCTTTGTTTCCTGTCTGACAACCAATTTTCTATCCATGTCAGCACTCTACCCCCAATATCATGTGCCCTAATTTTGACCATTAATCTCATATGTGGGACCTTATCAAATGCTTTCTGAAAGTCCAGGTACACTACAACCACTGGCTCTCCCTTGTCCATTTTCCCAGTTACATCCTCAAAAAATTCCAGAAGATTAGTCAAGCATGATTCGTAAATCCATGCTTGCTCGGACCGATCCTGCTACTGCTATCCAAATGTGCGGCTATTTCATCTATTATAATTGAATCCAGCATCTTCCCCACCACTGATGCCAGACTAACTGGTCTATAATTCCGTGTTTTCTCTCTCCCCCCTTTCTTAAAAAGTGGTATAACATTAGCTACCCTCCAATCCACAGGAACTGGTCCTGAATCTATAGAACATTGGAAAATTATCACCAATGCGTCCACGATTTCTAGTGCAACTTCCTTAAGTACCCTGGGATGTAGATCATCAGGCCCTGGGGATTTATCCGCCTTCAGTGACATTTGTCTACCCAACACCATTTCCTGCCTAATGTTGAGTTCCTTCAGTTCCTCCGTCACCCCAGATCCTCTGGCCACTAGGACATCAGGAAGAGTGTTTGTATCCTCCGTAGTGACGATGGATCCATGTTCAACTCATCGCCCACTTCCATGTTCCCCATAATAAATTCACCCTTTTCAGTCTTCAAGGGTACAACTTTGATCCTGTTTTCGTTCTTGTTTTGATTTAGTTCCGCTTCACATACGTAGAAACATAGAAACATAGAACATATAAAATAGGTGCAGGAGGAGGCCATTTGGCCCATCGAGCCGGATTGTGATTCATTCATTGCGATCATGGCTGATCTTCCCCTATCAATAACCCGTGCCTGCCTTCTCCCCTTATCCCTTGACTCCACTAGCCCCTAGAGCTCCATCTAACTCTCTCTTGAATCCATCCAGTGACTTGGCCTCCACTGCCCTCTGTGGCAGGGAATTTCATAAATTCACAACTCTGGGTGAAAATGTTTTTTCTCACCTCAGTCTTAAATGACCTCCCCTTTATTCTAAGACTGTGTCCCCTGGTTCTGGACTCACCCAACATTGGGAACATTTTTCGAGCATCTAGCTTGTCCAGTCCTTTTATAATTTTATATGTTTCTACAAGACCCCCCCCCCTCCCTCACCCCCTCATCCTTCTAAACTCCAGTGAATACAAGCCTAGTCTTTTCAATCTTTCCTCGGATAATAGTCCCGCCATCCCAGGGATCAATCTCGTGAACCTACGCTGCACTGCTTCAATCACAAGGATGTCCTTCCTCAAATTAGGAGATAAAACTGTACACACTACTCCAGATGTGCTCTGACCAGAGCCCTATACAACTGCAGAAGAACCTATACTGAAATATTCTTGTTATGAAGGCCATATACCTAAAGAACTTTTACTATCCTCATTTATATTCTTGGCTAGCTTACCTTCGTACCTCATCTTTTCTCCCGGTATTGCCTTTTAATTTATGTTCTGTTCCTCTTTAAACATTACCCAACCCTCTTACTTCCCGCTCATCTTTGCTATGTTGTACTCCTCTTTTATTTTTATACTGTCCGCGACGTCCCTTGTCAGCCACGGTCGCCCCATACTCCCCTTGGAATCTTTCTTCCACTTTGGAATAAACTGATCCTGCACCTTCTGTATTATTCCCAGAAATACCTGCCAGGGTATCTTTTCACTCAACTTTGGCCAGCTCCTCCCTCAATGCTCCATAGCTCCATTTATTAAACTGTAACACTGACACCTCTGATTTACCCTTCTCCCTCTCCAATCATAGATTAAACTTGACCATATTCTGGTCACTACCTCCTAATGGCTCCTTAACCCCAAGTTCCTTTATCAAATCCGGTTCATTACATAACTCTAAATTCAGAATTGCCTTCTCCCTGGTAGGCTCCAATACAAGCTGCTCTAAGATTCCATCACGGAGGCACTCCACAAACTCCCTTTCTTGGGGTCCAGTACCAACCTGATGTTCCCAGTCTACCTGTGTGTTGAAATCTCCCATTACAACCGTTTACTACATGCCAATTTTAACTTCCGATTCAACTTGCACCCTATATCCAGGCTACTGTTTGGGGCTTGTAGATAAGTCCCATTAGGGTATTTTTACCCGTACAATTCCTTAGTTCTATCCATACTGACTCCACATCTCCTGTTTCAATGTCACCCTTGCAAGGGACTGAATTTCATTCCTCACCAACAGAGCAACCCCACCCCCTGTGCCCACCTGTCTGTCTTTTCTATAGGAGGTATATCCTTGAATATTCAGTTCCCAGCGCTGGCCCTATTGCAGCCATGTCGTTGTACTTCCCACAACATCATACTTGCCAATTTCTAATTGAGCCTCAAGCTCATCCACTTTATTCCTTATACTTCGTGCATTCATATACGACACTTTGACCTCGGTATTCACCTCCCCTCTCACACCGCTCGCAATTGCCCCTGACCTCACTCTCTTATCCCTTCTCGAACTTTCCTTCCCATTAATTCAAGAGTCTTTTGTAACTTTTCTTGTACTCACGTCCCCTTTAACTCCATCTTTATACTCCCAATCTGTCAATCCCTCCCCATCACTATTTAGTTTAAACCCACACGTATAGCCCTAGCAAACCTGCCTGCCAGAACGTCAGTCCCCCTCCAGTTAAGGTGTAACCCATCCCATTTGTACAGGTCACACCTACCCAGAAGAGATCCCAGTGGTCTATACATCTAATTCCTTGCTCCCTGCACCAGCCCCCCAGCCACACATTCAGATCCCGCATCTCCCTGTTTCTGTCGTCACTAGCACGAGGTACTGGAAGCAATCCAGAGATAACCACCCTCGATGTCCTGCTTTTCAGTCATCTTCACTGGAAAAGCTCTCTGAACTCGCGTTGCAGAACGTGCACAACTACTGTCAGCTGTTCACCTTCCCTCTTGAGGATGTTCTGAATTTGGTTTGTGACATCTTGAACCCTGGCCCCAGGGAGGCAACAGACCATCCTCGCATCTCGCCTGCCTCCACAGAATCTCTGGCTGTACCTCGAACAATGGAGTCTCCCACCCTCTATGGTTCTGCCCGACGTAATTCTCGCCGGACGAGTCACATCTCTAGGATTGGAGCCACCGACGTGTCCGCCGCTCGGGCTGGAAACATCGTCTCCCCCGACAGTTCCCAAGAGGGCGTACCCGCCTTCATTGGCACAGACACCTGGGTCTCCTGCACTCCACGGTTACCACTCGGCATGGCAACCTCACTGTTGGTCCTGTCCAGAAAACTCTCGTTTTCCCGGATAGCCCTGAGGTCATTCAGCCAACAGGGTCCTTCAGGAGCTGAATCTGGACGCACTTGCCACAGTTGTAGCAGCCAGAGTCTCCATCCGTGTCCCTGGCCTCCCACATCATGCAAGCATCAAACTGTCTCATCTTTCCCATCATGTGTTCACCGCGTATCATTCTCTCCAGCTTTTGCGTTGTCTCCTCTCTTTAGCCTCTTCGCAGAACCAAAGGCTCGCCATTTTCTCTCAAGGCACTTCCCTCACTGCCGCTCCCCTGGCTGATAAATTGCCTAATTTGCCAATTTACAAATCAAATTCCTCAATAAGCTCTTCTCCCTGCTTTTCTTTGATTGTGCATCACCGAGATCCACGTAAGCACTTGGCTTCGGTTGTAGCGTTTGAGAAGATTTCTGACCGCTACCATGAAATTTTACAACAGCTGCCAAAGTACTTGGTGCAAACATCAACAGTAGTTATGCTGTTTGTTAACAGCCGAGCTTGCCCATATTCCCAGCTGCAGCAGGGGACACTTTATATCGCGGCAGTGTTATATCCTGGTGTTGGTCTGGTGTGAAATGGTTCAATGGATTAAATACTTTAGTGATACAGATGTTACTGTTGACATATCAACTGTCTGGGCGGTGACCCAGAAGCGACCTGTCATCAGGCAGTGAGAGTTATGGAGGGCAGTGTGAGGTACGGAGTCGGCTTCGTGATCTGATACGCCAGTCAATATTTAGCATGGGACTGTGTTTCTGTAGTGTAGTGGTTATCACGTTCGCCTAACACGCGAAAGGTCCCTGGTTCGAAACCAGGCAGAAACATTCTGAAATATAGCTTTTCCTAAAATCAAGTGATGTGACACGGAGACAAGCGGGCGATTTTCAATTAAACACAGCAGCTGCTGCTCCACCCACAGCCGTCCTATGGTCAGGAGAAGGTTTCCGACGAAAAACGTCACCAATTAATGTTCTACAAAGATGCTGCTTGAACTGCTGAGTTACTCCAACGCGTTGTATCATTTTGTGTAAACAATCATCTGCAGTTTCTACGCAGATTCCCCTTGACGTTCTTCCCACCATTTCCCAGCGCCCATCCCGAGGCATTGCCGGGACTTGATGTATTTGTCGATGTCTTTGTTCTGCCTCTGACAGTGTTCGATGCACATCATAGATCCGCAATAGTTCACGTTGGGATAGGCACAAAATGTTGGGGTAATGCACCATCTCTGGAGTAAGGCGGATAAGGCACCATCTCTGGATTAAAGAAATAGGTGACATTTCTGGTCGAGACTATTCTCCCGCTTGAGAGTGAGGAGAGGGGGAAACTAGCGGTATGAAAACGTATGGAACAAATCACAGCAGGCCACGATTACCTAAGAAAGGTGGTAACCACAATGGTCCAATGTTGGCACTTTGTTGTGGAAAAGGTGCGAGCGAAGGGACATCAACAGTGAAACCAGGAAGACGAGGGAGGGGGTGGGGGGAGGAGAGGGGGGACGGGACGCACGTAGAGAGAGGAAATGTAAGGAGACCTTGAAATTAGGGAAATCGCTAGCGCTGGGTTGTTTGATGTCCAAACGTAATAGGAAGTGCTGTTTCTCCCATTTATTTGTGGTCTCAACGTGCCAGCTATGATTTGTTTCTTACATTCCATTGTGTACATTTTCGAGCTGCAGAACCGGATGATCGGCCGGATATTGTGTTCAAAGCTTCGGCAGCAGAACATCGTACACGTCCTTTGTGTAAACAAATATCTGCAGACCCCTTGGCATTCTTCCCGCCATTACTCTGCACATATCCTGAGTCATTGCCGTATCCCACATCACCCACCCAGGCGCTACATCGCCTTTAGTGCTCCTGATGTATGTCCCACATCCGCAACAGTTCACGCTGGGATTTTGCTTCTTCATTGGGGACAATTCTACTCCAGATCGGAAGTTCGTGAAAATTAGTCGTCCTGTGCCCCATGCGCTCGTGATTTGTTCCCAATGTCCCCTTTTCAGAGCAGGCATCACCCACAGATGCCGCTGTCATATGGACATCACAAAACTTCCCGTTCAAAAAATTCTCCTTTAGCCACGACTTCAGCATGGCCTCTACACAACAACTTTATTTTCCATTTCCACTCTCCGATTCACTCGACGCTTTCATACAGATGCACTTTGTGGACTAAGTGTTTTCCTTTGCTCAGGCCGTTCTCTCACCCACTATAAATCCTGTGATCATAAACGCTACCGCTTTGTTCCTGGCGAGTCGTTGTATGAACGCCGTGGCCGAGATCAAGGCAATGGAGCAGAAATGCCGGAGAGAAACCGCAAATTTGTCGGTGGTCAGTGGCCTCACCGAGTAGATAACCGGATCGTCCCAGAGCTGTGTAGGGACATCCTAAAGAGACGAGTAAGACCCAGAATGTCGAAGATCTTTGAAATCGTAGCTTTATTCACATCCCACGTTGCCTCCAGCCAAAGGCAAATGATCGGCCAGATGTTGTTTTCAAAGCTTGGGAGCAGAATATAACGTTCGATCTCACATCATCTGCATGTGCAGAGGGCTTCGTGCACGTCCAGGATGGTTTACGGGTTGGTTTATTATTGTCACTTGTACAAAGGTTCAGTGAAATGAAGTTTATTGCATGCTACCCAAACAGATCAGACATACTATGCATAAGTTTGTCTTTATTGAATTTAATGAATGGTATATCTCATCTATCTTGATAACTTGCAAAACACGGGGCAGAAAGCTCACCATAACTTACTTAAGTAGCAGAAGCCTTCTTTTGGTGCGCATGTGACGAAGTACACCACTGATCCTCGTGGTGTGCAGGAAGGAACTGCATATGCTGGTATAAACCGAAGATGGACACAAAACGCTGTAGTAACTCAGCAGGACAGGCAACATTTCTGGAGAAAAGCAATCCGTGACGTTTCCGGTCGACAAACTTCTTCAGACAGATATACTTTACTTAAATTCAATAGTCAAACTAAACTGAATTTGTGTATAACATGTCAGATCTGTTTCGGTAGCATACAAAATGTAACATTTTCCCTGTACCTTGGTACACGTGAAAATAAGAAACGTAACCTAAAGGGCGGCGAATCTGTGGAAGTCTTTGCCACATAAGGCTGTGGAGGGCAAGTCAATGGATATATTTAAGGCAGAAATAGATAGATTCTTGATTAGTGCAGATGTCAGAGGTTATGGGAATAATGCAGAAGAATGGGGTGAGGAGGGAAAGATAGATCAGGCATGATTGAACGGTAGAATATACGATGAGCCGAATGGCCTAAGTCTGCTCTTATCTATGATCTTATGATCGAACACCGAACCTTCCTGGACGTGCAGGAAGCGCTCTGTACCTACAGTGGATGTGAAAACATAAAGTATATTCCGCCCAAGTTTTGAACACACCATCCGACCGATTGTCCTGCCCTTTGTCTGGAGGTGAATGTGCACAGCGGGATGTAAGTACCAAATCAGAGCCGGCACCGTGAGGCCACATCGGAAATTGGAGGAACAGAACCTCATGATTCGTCAAAGTGCAGGAGCAACACGGCGGTTCAAGCAGCTTCTTTGGAGAACATGTATAGCATGGCCGTCCGAAGAGGGGTGCGTTGGGTGCGACCGCACCCACCCTTTTCCCCCTTAAGAAAAAATCACGAAAAAAAATAGAAAAATTGGAAAAACATTTTTTTTTTAATCGGGAAAAAAAAAAAATCAACGTTTCGACTTTGGAAACGGCCAGTTCACTGTTCTCCCGTCGGCGGGCAAGAGTGGCTGAATCTCAACTCGACGGCTGTAACCCCAACTCCTGACGCCGCTGCGGCGGAGCCCGCTCCCCTCGCCTCCCCCCGCCGCCGGGGCCCAAGCCATCTTCCCCCCACACCACCCCCGCTGACCCCCGCTGGGCCCACGCCACCCCCGCTGGGCCCACGCCACCTCCGCTGGGCTCACGCCACCCCCACTGGGCTCATGCCACCCCAGCTGGGCCCACGCCACCCCCGCTGTGCCCACGCCACCCCCGCTGGGCCCACGCCACCCCCGCTGGGCCCACGCCACCCCCACTGGGCTCATGCCACCCCAGCTGGGCCCACGCCACCCCCGCTGGGCCCACGCCACCCCCGCTGGGTCCACGCCACCCCCGCTGGGCCCACGCCACCCCCGCTGGGTCCACGCCACTCCCGCTGACCCCCGCTGGGTCCACGCCACCCACGCTGGGCCAACGCCACCCTCGTTGGGTCCATGCCACCACTGCTGGACCCACGCCACCGCCGCTGGGCCCACGCCACCTCCGCTAACCCTCGCTGGGTACACGCCACCCTCGCTGACCCCCGCTGGGCCCACGCCACCCCAGCTGGGCCCACGCCACCCCACTGACCAGGGAAAGCGGGATTATCTTTAGTGAGATTGCAAAATTAAGGTAGGATTTAGAGCTATTATATTTTCTCCTACATATGAATAATATTAAACAATATCAAATAATATCAAACAATTGGAACTGCTTTCTTTACCTTGATAACAATACTGAAAAATATGAATTCCATAGTTTGTGACATAAATACACATTTTAATGGGATCATTATATACAGATGTAACATTTCAATTTCGAGATCGGGGGGTTGGGGGCAAATATGCATCAAGCCGATAGCCTGATCTTTAAAGAGTTAAAAGATAGCCTAATTGATAAAGAGCTGAGAAGAGGAATCAGAGCTGCCAAGGAAAGGTACCCTGAGAAGTTGAGGAGCAAGTTCTCAGCTAATGACTCTTCAGTTTGGAAGGGCATGCAAGGAATCACCAGCTATAAGAGGAAAGCCCCCCGCTCTTTGGACAATCGTCAGCTGACGAACGACCTGAATGAGTTTTACTGCACGTTTGAAAATCAGAAACGTAACCCCGGTACCCCCTCCCCAACAAACACAGCCTGACCCCAGTCTACAAAGAATGGACCCTGCACCCTCTCCTTCCCATTCACCACTTCACACCTACTTAAGGCAAGACTCCAGTATGAAAAGAGTGGACCCTTTCCCACCCCACCCAACACTTCACACCTACTCACAGCCTGACCTCAGTCTGCAAAGACAGGGCGCTTCTACACCCATCCCACTCCAATCACCACTTCACACCCAATTACTCATTTTTAACCAGTCCCTGCAAAGATGCACTGTCCCTGCCTGCTTCAAAGTCTCCACTATTGTCCCTGTACCCTAAAAGGTAAGGATTACTGGTCCAAAGGATTACAGGCTTGTCGCACTGACCTCTGTAGTCATGAAGACCGTTGGAAGGCTTGTGCTGGCCAAGCTGAAAAATATCACAATCCCTCTGCTGGACCCTCTGCATTTTGCATATCGGGCCAATAGATCTGTGGATGATGCCGTCAATCTGGGCCTGCACTTCATCCTCCAGCACTTAGACCGCCAGGGAACCTATGCGAAGATTTTGTTTTATTGATTTTAGCTCTGCATTCAACACCATTGTGCCAGAGCTACTACGCTCCAAACTTTCTGAGTTGACTGTGTCTGAACCCCTCTGTTGGTGGATCACCAGCTTTCTGACAGACAGGAAGCAGCATGTTAGGCGGGAAAGCATATCTCGGACCCGCAAACGCTCAGCATAGGAGCACCGCAAGATGCGTACTCTCCCCTCTACTCTCGCCACACCAATGACTGCACCTCCACAGACACCTCTGTCAAGCTTCTCAAGTTTGCGGATGACACAACCCTGATTGGACTGACCCAGGATGGGATCTCTGTACTCTTTTTAGTTTGACATCTTTCCTATAACATGGTGCCCAGAACTGAACACAATATTCTAAATGCGATCTCACCAAAGTCTTATACAACTGCAACTTGACCTCCCAACTTCTATACTCAATACTCTGACTGATGAAGGCCAAAGTGCCAAAATACTTTTTGACCACCTGATATACTTGCGACACGACCTTCAAGGAACCATGCAACCATCAACCATTCCTCTGCCCACCTGGCTAATTGATCCAGATCCTGCTGCAATCTTTCACAACCATCTTCACTATCTGCAAAACCACTCACTTCTGTATCATCAGCAAACTTGCTAATCTTGCCCTGTTCTGTAACGTTTCACAGAGTGCTGGAGTAACTCAGCGGGCCAGGCTCAGTATAGAAGTTGGGAGGTCATGTTGCAGTTGCATAAGAAGTTGGTGAGGCCGCATTCAGAGTATTGTGTTCAGTTCTGGGCACTATGTTATAGGACATATGTTATCAAACTGGCAAGGGTACAGTGAAGATTTATGAGGATGTTGCCAGGACTAGAGAGCCAGAGCTGTAGGGAGAGGTTGAGTAGGCTGGGACTATTTCATGGAGCACAGGAGAATGAGGGATGATCTATTAGAGGTGTATAAAATCATGATTTGAATAGATATGGTTGAGTCTTTTGCCCAGAGTAAGTGAATCGAGGAGCAGAGGACATAAGTTTAAGGTGAAGGGCAAAAGATTTAATAGGAATCTGTGGGGTATGTTTTTCACACAAAGGGTGGTAGGTGTATGGAACAAGCTGCCAGAGGAGGTAGTTGAGGCAGGGACTATCGCAACATTTAAGAAACAGTTAGACAGGTACATGGATAGGACAGGTTCGGAGGGATAGGGGTCAAACGTGGGACTAGTGCAGATGGGACATGCTGGGCCGAAGGGCCTGTTTCCACACTGTATCACTCTATGACTCTATCTTTCCCTCTCAAACCCATTCTCCTGCCTTCTCCCCATTACCTCTGACACCCGTATCAATCAAGAATCTATCAATCTCCTCCTGAAAAATGCCCATTGACGACCTTCACAGCTGTCTGTGGCAATGAATTCCACAGTTCACCACCCTCTGACTTAAGAAATTCCTGCTCATCTCCTTCCTAAAGGGATGTCTTTTAATTCTGAGGCTGTGGCCACTGGTCTTAGACTTTCCCACTAGTGGAAACATCCTCTCCAAATCCACTCCATCCAAGTTTTTATCAGGCTGGGGCAGGCGGCAGCAGCTTCACACTGTGTCCCAACGCTTGTGTCCTGGCCTTCATCACCCAAGGCAGCAGAGATGTTATAGGAAAGGGCAAGCACCGTAACAAAGTAGCTCACGGTGGTTTGGGTAACTTTCAGGAATGTTTATGCATGTCATATCATGAATATTACTGAAGAACTGTCCTGACCCGAAATATAATCTATACCATTTCTCCAGGGATGCGGCCTGACTCACTGAGTTACTCCAGCACTCTGTGACATGTCACCTATCCATGTTCTCCACAGATGCTGCCTGACTCGCTGAGTTACTCCAGCACTCTGTGAAATGTCGCCTATTCATATTCTCTGCAGATGCTGCCTGACTCACTGAGTTACTCCAGCACTTTGTGACTATTTCCCCTTCACCCATCTGCCCAAGCCCACTCTTCCCCCTCCTTTCCTATGTTCCTTTCCACCCATAAACCTCTCTCTGCCTTTACATTTCACTCCTCTTTCAAATCTGCTCTACTTATCTACATGCATTTTTCTTCTTCACTTTTTAGTAATAGAATGATGCAGCGTGGAAACAGGCCCTTCAGCCCAACTTGCCCACACCGACCGACATGTGCCATCTAAACTAGTCCCACTCACACGCCTCCGGCCCATGTTGATTTAAATCTGTCCTATCCATGTACGTGTCCGAATGTCTCTTAAACAGTAGGATAGTCCCAGCCTTAACTACCCCCTCTGGCAGCTCCCCAGCACCCTTTGTGTGAAAAAGCTACCACTCAGGTTCCTGTTAATTTCTGAAATATTGGTCATAAATTTGGTGCAAAAATGTTCCAAAGTAAGGTTCAGAATGCATCAGAGAGCATCTAAAAACCCTGGCATCGAGGGACTTCACGCAGCGCGCACATTATTTCACATTAAGTTTTTTGTAATCCTGTCATGCCACCCCCCTTTTTGAAAAGCTTCGTACGGGCCTGTATAGGTGACGTTTTGGGTCGGAAACCTCCTTCAGACAAGAGGAGGGCTATGGATTGTGGTGGAACAGCAGCTGTGATTATTTGAAGAATTGACCAGTTGTCTCCATGTCACATCACCTGATTTCACGCAAAGCGAGATTGCTGAATGTTTCTGGTTTCGAAAATGGGACATTTCGCGTGTTAGGGGAACGTGATAACCATTATACTACAGAAACATTATCCATTGCTAAATATTGACAGGATTATCAGATTATTATGAAGGGCAATGTGCCATTCGCTATCTTCACTGCCTGCTGTACTTGCATGCTTGATCTGACTGATGAACAAGGACCCCCCAGATCCCTTTGTACTTCCCCATTTCCCAACTTGACTATATTTAGATAATAATCTTCTTTCCTGTTTTTGTTACCAAAGTGGATAACCTCACATTTATCCACATTAAACTGCATCTGCCCACTCACCCAACCTGTCCAAGTCACACTGCATTCTCATAGCATCCTCCGCACATTTCACACTGCCACCCAGCTTTGTGTCATTTGCAAATTTGCTCCTTCGATCACCAATTCGATCTTGCATATAAGTAATTTTTCGGCTTCAATAGACAATAGGTGCAAGTGTAGGCCATTCGGCCCTTCGACCCAGCACCGCCATTCAACGTGATCATGGTTGATCATACCCAATCAGTACCTCATTCCTGCCTTCTCCCCATACCCCCCGACTCCGGTATCTTCAAGAGCCTATCTTCCTCTCTCTTGAAAGTATCCAGAGAACCGGCCTCCACCACCCTCTGAGGCAGAGTGTTCCATAGACTCACAACTCTCTGTGAGAAAAAATGTTTCCTCATCTCCGTTCTAAATGGCTTACCCCTTATTCTTAAACTGTGGCCCCTGGTTCTGCACTCCCCTGCATCGGGAACATGTTTCCTGCCTCTAGCGTGTCCAAACCCTTAATAATGTTATCTGTTTCAATAAGATGCACTCTCGTCCTTCTAAACTCCAGAGAATACAAACCCAGCCGCTCTGTTCTCTCAGCATATGACAGTCCCGCCATCCTGGGAATTAACTTTGTAAACCTACGCTGCACTCCCTCAATAGCAAGAATATCTTTCCTCAAATTAGGGGACCACAACTGCACAAAATACTCCATGTGTGGTCTCACTAGGGCCCTATACAACTGCAGAAGTACCTCTTTGGTCCTATACTGCTCTTGTTAAAAATGTCAAAATGCTATTTGGTTTCTTCACTGCCTGCTGTACTTGCATATTGACTTTCATTGACTGGTGAACAAGAACGTCCAGACCTCACTGTACTTCCCCTTTTCGCAACTTGACACATAGAAACATAGAAAAAAGGTGCAGGAGGCATCATGGGGGTAGAGTGCTGACATCACCGCCAATCATTGTGATCATGCTCAATCAATAACCCGTGCCCGCCTTCTCCCCATATCCCTTGATTCCACTAGCCCCTTAAGCTCTACCTAACCCTCAAAGCAAAATTTCTGAATGTTTCTGCCTGGTTTCGAACCAAGGACCTTTATCGTATTAGCTGAACGTGATAACCTCTACACTACAGAAGCACCATTTAGATAGTAATCTGCCTTCGTGTATTTGCTACCAAAGTGGATAACCTCACATTTATGCACATTAACTGCATCCGCCATGCATCTGCTCACTCACCCAACCTGTAATGTCACCCTGCATTCTCATAGCATCCTCCTCACAGTTCACACTGCCACCCAGGTTTATGTCATCTGCAAATTTGCTAATGTTACTTTGAATCCCTTCATCTAAATCATTGATGTATAATGTAAATAGCTGCAGTCCCCACTAGTCACTTCCTGCCATTCTGAAAGGGATTAGTTAAATCCTACTCTTTGTTTCCTGTTTACTCTTTGTTTACTCATCTCCAATGTGGGACCTTATCAAATGCTTTCTGAAAGTCCAGGTACACTACAACCACCGGCTCTCCCTTGTCCATTTTCCCAGTTACATCCTCAAAAAATTCCAGAAGATTAGTCAAGCATGATTTCCCCTTAGGAAATCCATGCATACTCGGACCGATCCTGCTACTGCTATCAAAATGTGCCGCTATTTCATGTTTTATAATTGACTGGTCTATAATTCCCTGTTTTCTCTCTCCCCCCTTTCTTAAAATATGGTATAACATTAGCTACCCTCCAATCCACAGGAACTGATCCTGAATCTATAGAACATTGGAAAAGTATCACCAATGCGTCCACGATTTCTAGAGCCACTTCCTTAAGTACCCTGGGATGCAGACCATCAGGCCCTGGGGATTTATCAGCCTTCAGTCCAATCAGCCTACCCAACACAATTTCCTGCCTAATGTTGAGTTCCTTCAGTTCCTCCGTCACCCCAGATCCTCTGGCCACTAGGACATCAGGAAGTTTGTTTGTGTCCTCCGTAGTGACGATGGATCCAAAGTACATGTTCAACTCATCTCCCACTTCCACGTTCCCCATAATAAATTCACCCTGTTCAGTTTTCATGGGTACAAGTTTGATCCTGTTTTTGTTCTTGTTTTGATTTTGTTCCTCTTCACATACCTAAAGAATTTTTAATATCCTCATTTATATTATTGGCTAGCTTACCTTCGTACCTCATCTTTTCTCCCTGTATTGCCTTTTGATTCATCTTCTGTTGCTCTTTAAACATTACCCAACCCTCTTGCTTCCTGCTCATCTTTGCTATGTTGTACTTCTCTTTTATTTGTATACTGTCCCTGACGTCCCTTGTCAGTCACGGCCGCCCCTTTATTTCTTATATTTCTTGGTTCTTGGTTCTTGGTTTCTTGGTCCTCCAAAATATTCCAAATGGAATTTAAACTGGAGGTGTTGAAGGGAGGGCTTAAGACAGAAAGGGTTATTGGGAAGAAAGAGCTACTTTAAATTTAGTTGCATCTGGTTGGGTAACTATAGTTGGGTGGAGATTATTCCATGCTTTAATTGTGCGGGGGAAGAACAAATTGCTGTACACATCTGTCTTTGTAGCTGGGATCACACATTGGATCGAATGCCCTCGTCTGCTCCTAATTGGTTTGGGTTTGGTGTAGGTCTTGTAGTCTATGTCGGGCTGACCAATTAACATTTTGTAAAACGGTGAGCTTCACGTCTGTCTTGGAGAGGGTTCCACCCCAGAGAATTCAGAAGTTTGGTGACACTCGCTTCTCTCTCATAGGTGTTAGTAACAAATCGAGCTGCCTGTCTTTGGACACGTTCGATGGAAGAAATGTTTTTATTTGTGTGTGGGTCCCATGCTGCAACTGCGTAGTCCAAATGAGGTCTAACGAGGGTGAAGTATAGCTTCTCCTTGACAGAAGTTGAACAATGATGAAAGTTGCGCCTCAGAAAGTTTAGGACACCTGTTGCTTTCACCGTTGCATGATGAGTCTGACCATTCCAACGCAGATCATTCTGCAATTTGATGCCAAGATACTTGGTTTGTTTGGATTCTTCAAGGGTGGCACAAAGTATATTGTAAGATGTTTCGCCTGGATTCCTCTTTCTGGTGACACGCATGGTTTCACATTTGGAAGGGTTGAACTGCATGCCCCATTGTTGTGACCACTCAACCATAGTATCGAGATCCTTTTGGAGAGCATCTTCATCATCAGATGACTTAATTGGACGGTATAGCAAACAATCATCAGCGAAAAGTCTGGTCGTACTTGCGACTTTTTCATGGATGTCATTTATGTAAAGCAAAAATAGGTGTGGGCCAAGTACTGTGCCCTGTGGTGTACCACTCAACACTGGATGCCAATTGGAGCTTTTTCCGTTCACACACGCACGCTGAAGATGTTTTGTCAGGAAACTGGAAATCCATCGTTTCGTGTTGGAACGAATACCATTCATATACAGTACTTTGACCTCCGTATTCACTTCCCCCCTCGCACTGCTCGGAATTGGCCCTGACCTTACTCTCTAATCCCTTCTCGAACTTTCCTTCCCATTAATTCAAGAGTTTTTTGTAACTTTTCTTGTACTCACTTCCCCTTCAACTCCATCTTTATACTCCCAATTTGTCAATCCCTCTCCACCACTATTTAGTTTAAACCCACACGTGTAGCCCTAGCAAACCTGCCTGCCAGAATGTCGGTCCCCCTCCAGTTAAGGTGTAACCCGTCCCTTTTGTACAGGTCACCCCTACCCCAGAAGACATCCCAGTGGTCTATAAATCTAAATCCTTACTCCCTGCACCAGCCACTCAGCCACAATCAGATCCCCCATCTCCCTGTTTCTGGCGTCACTAGCAGGATGTACTGGAAGCAATCCAGAGATAACCACCCTCGATGTCCTGCTTTGGAGTCATCTTCACAGGAAAAGCTCTCTGAACTCGCGTTGCAGAACGTGCACAGCTACTGTCAGCTGTTCACCTTCCCTCTTGAGGATGTTCTGAATTTGGTTTGTGACATCTTGAACCCTGGCCCCAGGGAGGCAACAGACCATCCTCGCATCTCGCCTGCCTCCACAGAATCTCCAGTCCGTACCTCGAACAATGGAGTCACCCACCACTATGGCTCTGCCCGACGTCATTCTCGCCGGATGAGTCCCATCTCTAGGATTGGAGCCACCGACGTGTCCGACGCTCGGGCTGGAAATATCGTCTCCCCCGACAGTTCCCAAGAGGGCGTACCCGTCTTCATTAGGCACAGACACTTGGGTCTCCTGCACTCCACGGTTACCACCCTTTCTCTCAGTCACACTCCTTCGTTCTTCCCGTATCCTCAGCGTGACAACCTCACTGTAGGTCCTGTCCAGGAAACTCTCGTTTTCCCGGACGGCGCTGAGGTCATTCAGCCGCTTCTTCAGTGCCTCAACACGGTCCTTCAGGAGCTGAATCTGGACGCACTTGCCACAGTTGTAGCAGCCAGAGTCTCCATCCGTGTCCCTGGCCTACCACATCCTGCAAGCATCACACTGCCTCATCTTTCCCGTCATGTGTTTACCGTGTATCGTTCACTCCAGCTTTTTGCGTAGTCTCCTCTCTTCAGCCTCTTCGCCGAAGACTCTCCAGCCAAAGACTCGCCATTTTCTCTCATGGCACTTCCCTCACTGTCACTCCCCTGGAGCAGCGTTGCTTATATTGACTGATAAATTGCCTAATTTGCCAATTTACAAATCAAATTCCTCAATAAGCTCTTCTCCCTACTTTTCTTTGATTGTGCATCCCCAAGATCCAAGTAAGCACTGGGCTTCGGTTGTAGCGTTTGAGAAGTTTTCTGACCGCTGCCATGAAATTTTACAACAGTTGCCAAAGTACTTGGTGTAAACATCAACAGTAGTTCTGCTGTTTGTTAACAGCCGATCTTGCCCATATTCCCAGCTGCAGCAGGGGACACTTTATATCGCGGCCATATTATATCCTGGTGTTGGTCTGGTGCGAAATAGTTAAATGGATTAAATGATTTAGTGATACAGATGTTACTGTTGACATTTCAACTGTCTGGGCGGCGTCCCAGAAGCAACGTGTCATCAGGCAGTGAGAGTTATGGAGGGCAGTGTGAGGTACGGATTCGGCTTCGCGATCTGATACTCCAGTCACCATTTAGCATGGGACTGTGTTTCTGTAATGTAGTGGTTATCACGTTCGCCTAACACGCGAAAGGTGCCTGGTTCGAAACCAGGTAGAAACATTCTGAAATATTGCTTTTACTAAAATCAGGTGATGTGACACGGAGACATGCGGACGATTTTCAATTAAACACAGCAGCTGCTGCTCCACCCACAGCCATCCTCTGGTCAGAAGAAGGTTTCCGACGAGAAATATCACCAATTAATGTTCTACAAAGATGTTGCTTGAACTGCTGAGTTACACCAACACGTTGTATCATTTTGTGTAAACAATCATCTGCAGTTTCTACGCAGAATCCCCTTGAAGTTCTTCCCGCCATTTCCCAACGCCCATCCCGAGGCATTGCCGGGACTTGATGTCTTTGTCGATGTCTTTGTTCTGCCTCTGATAGTGTTCGATGCACATCATAGATCCGCAATAGTTCACGTTGGGATAGGCACAAAATGCTGGGGTAAGGCACCATCTCTGGAGTAAGGCGGATAAGGCACCATCTCTGGATTAATAAAATAGGTGACGTTTCTGGTCGAGGCACTCCTTCCGCTTGAGAGTGAGAAGGGGGTGGGGGGGGGGGGGGGGGGAATTTAATGAGACCTTAAAATTAGACAAATCGCTGGGTTATTTGATGTCCAAACGTAACAGGAAGTGCTGTTTCTCCTATTTACTTGTCTTAACGTGCCAGCTATGATTTGTTTCTTACATCCCATTGTGTACATTATCGAGCTGCAGAACCGGATGATCGACGGATATTGTGTTCAAAGCTTCGGCAGCAGAATATCCTACACGTTCTTTGTGTAAACAAATATCTGCAGACCACCTTGACTCTCTTCCCGCCATTTCCCTGCACATATCCCGAGTCATTGCCATGTCCAACATGACCCAGCCAGGCGCTAAATCGCCTTTAGTGCTCCTGATGTATGTCCAACATCCGCAACAGTTCACGCTGGGATTTTGCTTCTTCATTGGGGACAATTGTACTCCAGATCGGAAGTTCGTGATAATTAGTTGTCGTGTGCCCCATGCGCTCGTGATTTGTTCCCAATGTCTCTTTTTCAGAGCAAGCATCACCCACAGATGTCGCTGTCATGTGGACATCGCAAAACTTCCCGTTCAAAAAATTATTCTTTAGCCACCACAATTTTCTGATGTAACGACTTCAGCGTGACCTCTACACAACAACTTTATTTTCCATTTCCACTCTCCGACTCACTCGACGCTTTCATTTTGAAGACTAAGTGTCTTCCTATGCTCCGGCCGTTCTCTCACCCACTATAAATCCTGTGATCATAAATATTACCCGCTTTGTTTCTGACGAGTCCGTGTATGAACGCCGTGACCGAGATCAAGGCAAGGGAGCAGAAATGCCAGAGAGAAACCACACATTTGTCGGTGGTCAGTGGCCTCACCGAGTAGATAACCGGACCGTCCCAGAGCTGTGTAGGGACATCCTAAAGAGACGAGTAAGACACAGAATGTCGAAGATCTTTGAAATCGTAGCTTTATTCACATCCCACGTTGCCTCCAGCCAAAGGCAGATGATCGGCCAGATGTTGTTTTCAAAGCTTAGGAGTAGAATATAACGTTTGATCTCACGTCATCTGCATTCGGCACGTCCATGATGGTTTACGGGTTGGTTTATTGTTATCACTTGTACAAAGGTTCAGTGAAATGAAGTTTATTGCATGCTACACAAACAGATCAGACATATTATGCATCAGTTTGTCTTTATTGAATTTAATGAATGACATATCTCATCTATCTTAATCACTTGCAAAACACAGGGCAAATGGCTAACCATAACTTACTTAAACGTCAGAAGCCCTCTTTTGGTGCGCATGTGACGAAGTATACCATTGATCCTCGTGGTGTGCAGGAAGGAACTGCTTATGCTGGTATAAACCGAAGATGGACACAAAAAGCTGGAGTAACTCAGCGGGACAGGCAGCATCTCTGGAGAAAAATGAATCCGTGATGTTTCGGGTCATAGAAACATAGAAACATATAAAATAGGTGCAGGAGTAGGCCATTCGGCCCTTTGAGCCCGCACCGCCATTCGATATGATCATGACTGATCACCCAACTCAGTATCCCATCCCTGCCTTCTCTCCATACCCCCTGATCCCTTTAGCCACAAGGGTCACATCTAACTCCCTCTTAAATATAGCCTATGAACTGGCCTCAACTACCTTCTGTGGCAGAGAATTCCACAGATTTACCACTCTGTGTAAAAAATGATTTTCGCATCTCGGTCCTAAAAGACTTCCCTCTTATCCTTAAACTGTGACCCCTAGCTCTGGACTTCCCCAACATCGGGAATAATCTTCCTGCATCTAGCCTGTCCAACCCCTTAAGAATTTTGTAAGTTTCTATAAGATCCCCCCTCAATCTTCTGAATTCTAGCGTGTACAAGCCGAGTCTATCCAGTCTTTCTTCATATGAAAGTCCTGCCATCCAAGGAATCAGTCTGGTGAACCTTCTCTGTACTCCCTCTATGGCAAGAATGTCTTTCCTCAGATTAGGAGACCAAAACTGTACGCAATACTCCAGGTGTGGTCTCACCAAGACCCTGTACAACTGTAGTAGAACATCCCTGCTCTTATACTCAAATCCTTTTGCTATGAATGCTAACATACCATTTGTTTTCTTCACTGCCTGCTGCACCTCCATTCCTACTTTCAACGACTGGTGTACCATGACACCCAGGTCTCGTTGCATCTCCCCTTTTTCTAGGCGGCCACCAAACTTGTGTCGACAAACTTCTTCAGACGGATGTACTTTACTTAAATTCAATAGTCAAACTCAACTGAATTTATGTATAGCATCTCATATCTGTTTCGGTAGCATATAAAATATAGCATTTTACCTGCACATTGGACACGTGAAAATAAGAAACGTAACCTAAAGGGCGGCGAATCTGTGGAATTCTTTGTCACATAAAGCTGTGGAAGGCAATGGATATATTTAAGGCAGAGATAGATAGATTCTTGATTAGTACAAGTGTCAGAGGTTATGGGAATAACGCAGAAGAATGGGGTTAGGAGGGAAAGATAGATGAGCCATAATTGAACGGTGGAATATACGATGAGCCGAATGGCCTAAGTCTGCTCTTATCTATGATCTTATGATCGAACGCCGAACCTCCCTGGACGTGCAGGAAGCCCTCTGTACGTACAGTGGATGTGAAAACGTAAAATATATTCTGCCAAAGTTTTGAACACACCATCCGACCGATTGTCCCGCCCTTTGTCTGGAGGCGAATGTACACAGTGGGATTTAAGTACCAAATCAGAGCCGGCACCGTGAGGCCGCATCTGAAATTGGAGGAACAGAGCCCCATGATTCGACAAAGTGCAGGAGTAACACGACGGTTCAAGCAGCATTTTTGGTGAACATGTATAGGGGATGTTTTGGGTCGGAAACCTCCTTCAAACCAGAGGGGGGCTATGGCTTGTGGTGGAACAGTAGCTTTGTTTATTTGAAGAATCGCCCAGTTGTCTTCATGTCACATCACCTGATTTCACGCAAAGCGAGATTGCAGAATGTTTCTGGTTTCGAAAATGGGACCTTTCGCATGTTAGACGAACGTGATAACCACTATACTACTGAAACATTATCACTTGCTAAATATTGACAGGATTATCAGATTATTATGAAGGACAACGTGCCATTCGCTTTCTTCACTGCCTGCTGTACTTGCATGCTTACTGCCATTGACTGATGAACTAGTTCCCCCAGATCCCATTGCATTTCCCCTTTTCCCAACTTGACTACGTTTAGATAATAATCTTCTTTCCTGTTTTTGTTACCAATGTGGATAACCTCACATGTATCCACATTACACTGCATCTACCATGCATCTGCCCACTCACCCAACCTGTCCAAGTCACCCTGCATTCGCATAGCATCCCCCTCACAGTTCACACTGCCACCCAGCTTTGTGTCCTGAACAAGGGTCCTGAACTTAAAGAAAGGTATCTTTGAGGGTATGAGACGTGAATTGGCCAAGATAGACTGGCAATTGATTCTTAAAGGGTTGACGGTGGATATGCAATGGAAGGCATTTAAAGACTGCATGGATGAACTACAGCAATTGTTCATCCCAATTTGGCAAAAGAATAAATCAGGGAAGGTAGTGCATCCGTGGATAACAAGGGAAATCAGGGGTAGTATCAAAACAAAGATGAAGCATACAAATTAGCCAGAAAAAGCAGCCTACCAGAGGACTGGGAGAAATTCAGAGTCCAGCAGAGGAGGACAAAGGGCTTAATTCACACCAAATCCCCCCACAACATCCCCCCCCCCCTTCTCCCATATCAACTCCAGTTAGCTATAAAAACCTGGATGCAACATAATTTCATCAAACTCAACAGCGATAAGACAGAATTCCTCCTCATAGGCTCCAAAGCCACACTCAGCAAAATCAATAACCCCACTGTCTCCCCGTCTCCCCAGGCCCGCAACTTTGGCGTGATCTTTGATTCCACCCTCTCCCTTGAGCCTCACATCCGCCATGTCATTAAAACCTCCTTCTTTCATCTCCGCAACATAACCATATAACCATATAACCATATAACAATTACAGCACGGAAACAGGCCATCTCGACCCCTCTAGTCCGTGCCGAACACATAATCTCCCCTAGTCCCATATACCTGCGCTCAGACCATAACCCTCCATTCCTTTCCCATCCATATAACTATCCAATTTATTTTTAAATGATAAAAACGAACCTGCCTCCACCACCTTCACTGGAAGCTCATTCCACACAGCTACCACTCTCTGAGTAAAGAAGTTCCCCCTCATGTTACCCCTAAACTTCAGTCCTTTAATTCTCAAGTCATGTCCCCTTGTTTGAATCTTCCCTACTCTCAGTGGGAAAAGCTTTTCCACGTCAACTCTGTCTATCCCTCTCATCATTTTAAAAACCTCTATCAAGTCCCCCCTTAACCTTCTGCGCTCCAAAGAATAAAGCCCTAACTTGTTCAACCTTTCTCTGTAACTTAGTTGCTGAAACCCAGGCAACATTCTAGTAAATCTCCTCTGTACTCTCTCTATTTTGTTGACACCCTTCCTATAATTAGGCGACCAAAATTGTACACCATACTCCAGAATTGGCCTCACCAATGCCTTGTACAATTTTAACATTACATCCCAACTTCTATACTCAATGCTCTGATTTATAAAGGCCAGCACACCAAAAGCTTTCTTTACCACCCTATCTACATGAGATTCCACTTTCATGGAACTGTGCACAGTTATTCCCAGATCCCTCTGTTCACCTACATTCTTCAATTCCCTACCATTTACCATGTACGTCCTATTTTGATTTGTCCTGCCAAGATGTAGCACCTCACACTTATCAGCATTAAACTCCATCTGCCATATTTCAGCCCACTCTTCCAACTGGCATAAATCTCTCTGTAGACTTTGAAACTCTTCTTCATTACCCGCAACCCCACCTATCTTAGTATCATCTGCATACTTACTAATCCAATTTACCACACCATCGTCCAGATCATTGATGTACATGACAAACAACAGTGGACCCAACACAGATCCCTGTGGCACCCCACTCGTCACTGGCCTCCAACCTGACAAACAACCATCCACCATTACTCTCTGGCATCTCCCATTCAGCCACTGTTGAATCCATCTTGCTACTCCACCATTAATACCCAACCATTGAACCTTCTTAACCAACCTTCCATGAGGAACCTTGTCAAAGGCCTTACTGAAGTCCATATACACAACATCCACTGCTTTACCCTCATCAATTTCCCGAGTAACATCTTCAAAAAATTCAAGAAGATTAGTTAAACATGACCTTCCAGGCACAAATCCATGTTGACTGTTCCTAATCAGACCCTGTTTATCCAGATGCTTATATATATTATCTCCAAGTATTCTTTCCATTAATTTGCCCACCACTGACGTCAAACTAATAGGTCTATAATTGCTAGGTTTACTCTTAGACCCCTTTTTAAACAATGGAACAACATGCGCAGTACGCCAATCCTCCGGCACTATTCCCGTTTCTAATGAAATTTGAAATATTTCTGCCATAGCCCCTGCTATTTCTACACTAACTTCCCTCAATGTCCTAGGGAATATCCTGTCCGGACCTGGAGACTTATCCACTTTTATATTTCTCAAAAGTGTCAGTACTTCCTCTTCTTTGATCCTCATAGTTTCCATAGCTACTCTACTTGTTTCCCTTACCTCACATAATTCAATATCCTTCTCCTTGGTGAATACCGAAGAAAAGAAACTGTTCAATATCTCCCCCATCTCTTTTGGCTCTGCAGATAGTTGGCCACTCTGACTCTCTAATGGACCAATTTTATCCCTCGTTATCCTTTTGCTATTAATATAGCGGTAGAAACCCTTCGGATTTACTTTTACCTTACTTGCCAAAGCAACCTCATATCTTCTTTTAGCTTTTCTAATTTCTTTCTTAAGATTCTTTTTACATTCTTTATACTCCTCAAGCACCTCATTTACTCCATGCTGCCTATAACTATTGTAGATATCCCTCTTTTTCCGAACCAAGTGTCCAATTTCCCTTGAAAACCATGGCTCTTTACAATTTTTACGATTTCCTTTCAACCGAACAGGGACATAAAGATTCTGTACTCTTAAAATTTCACCTTTAAATGTACTCCATTTCTCTTCCACATCTTTCCCATAAAACAAACTGTCCCAATTTACTCCTTTTAAATCCTTTCGCATCTCCTCAAAGTTAGCCTTTCTCCAATCAAAAATCTCAACCCTAGGTCCAGTTTTGTCCCTCTCCATAATTATATTGAAACTAATGGTATTGTGATCACTGGACCCGAACTGTTCCCCAACGCATACCTCTGCCACCTGACCCATCTCATTTCCTAACAGGAGGTCCAGTACCGCCCCTTCTCTAGTAGGTACTTCTATGTGTTGTTGCAAAAAACTATCCTGCACACATTTTACAAACTCCAACCCATCCAGCCCATTTACAGAATGTGTTTCCCAGTCTATGTGTGGAAAATTGAAATCTCCCACAATCACTACCTTGTGCTTACTACTAATATCTGCAATCTCCTTACATATTTGCTCTTCCAATTCTCGCTCCCCATTTGGCGGTCTATAATACACCCCTATAAGTGTTGCTACCCCTTTCCCATTTCTCAGTTCCACCCAAATAGCCTCCCTAGACGAGCCCTCTAATCTATCCTGCCAAAGCACTGCTGTAATATCTTCCCTGATAAGCAATGCAACACCTCCACCTCTTGCCCCTCCAATTCTATCACACCTGAAGCAACGAAATCCTGGAATATTTAGTTTCCAATCACAGCCCTCCTGCAACCATGTTTCACTGATCGCCACAACATCATACTTCCAGGTGTCAATCCAGGCTCTAAGTTCATCCACTTTTCTTACAATGCTCCTAGCATTAAAATATACACATTTAAGAAACCCACCCTCTCTTATTCTCTGATTATTTTCTTTTTCTTCTCTCTCCCCTACATTTTGGGTCAGAGTGCTACCATTCTCTGCCCCCTGCTTCACACACTGACTGCTAGCTTTCCCAATTTGAGTCCCTCCCCCCAACCATACTAGTTTAAAGTCTCCCCAGTAGCCTTTGCAAATCTCCCCGCCAGGATATTGGTCCCCCTTGAGTTCAAGTGCAACCCGTCCTTTCTGTACAGGTCGCACCTTCCCCAAAAGAGGTCCCAATGATCCAGAAACTTGAATCCATACCCACTGCACCAGTCCCTCATCCACGCATTTATCCTCCACCTCGCTCCATTCCTACTCTCACTGTCGCGTGGCACAGGCAGTAATCCTGAGATTGTTACCTTTCCAGTCCTTCTCCTTAACTCTCTACCTAACTCCCTAAATTCTTCTTTCAGGACCTCTTCTCTTTTTTTACCTATGTCGTTGGTACCTATATGCACCACAACCTCAGGCTCCTCTCCCTCCCATTTCAGGATTTCTTGGACACGTTCAGACACATCCCTGACCCTGGCACCAGGGAGGCAAACTACCATCCGCGACCTGTCTGCGTCCACAGAATCGCCTATCCGACCCCCTGACTATAGAGTCCCCTATTACAATTGCCCTTCCCTTCTTTTCCTTACCCTTCTGAGCAACCGGACCGGTCTTTGTGCCAGAGGCCCGGCCGCTGTCGCTGCCCCCAGGTAGGCTGTCTCCCCCACCCTTACTCAAACATGAGTACTTATTTTCAAGGTGTACAGCCACCGGGGTACTCACCAGTCGCCAAACTCAGACCCTCTCTCACACCTCCCGCTGCTGAAAGACTCATCCATGCCTCCATCTCCTCCCTACTGGACAATTGCAACTCACTTCTCCTTGGCATCAGCTCCACCTACATCAACCGACTCCAACTGGTCCAGAACGCAGCCGCCCGACTAATCACCCACACCAAATCCTGGCATCACATCACCTTCACTCAAACAACTTCACTGTCTTCCCATCTCCCACCGGATCACCTACAAAATCCTGATCCTCACCTACAAAGCCCTCCACCATCTGCCCCCCCCCCATATCTCACTGACCTCCTCTCCCCCTACCAACCTTCACGGTCCCTCAGATCCACATCAGCCGGTCTCCTCTCCATCCACAAGTCCAACCTCCGCAGTTTTGGGGACAGAGCCTTCTCCAGGGCAGCTCCCAGGCTCTGGAACTCCCTCCCTCAACTGATCCGCAATTCCGTGTCCCTCACCATCTTCCAGTCCCGCATCAAGACCCATCTCTTCAACTCTGCCTATCCTTAGCCCCACGTCCCCCTCCCTTTTCATCTGTGCATTAATTGCCACATATTGTGTTTTGAATTGTATTCTGTCTTTACTTTGTGTACTAGTCAAGTCTCTACTATTTATTTAATTCCCCTTACATGTTTTTCCTCTACCTGCTAAATTTTGTAAGGTGTCCTTGAGACTCTTGAAAGGCGCCCATAAATAAAATGTATTATTATTGTTATTATTAATTAGGAAAGGGAAAATAGATTATGAAAGAAAATTGGCAGGGAACATAAAAACTGATTGCTAAAGTTGTTATATATATGTGAAGAGAAAAAGTTTAGTTAAAACAAATGTAGGTCCCTTGCAGTCAGAAACAGGTGAATTGATCATGGGGAACAAAGACATGGCAGACCAATTCAATAACTACTTTGGTTCTGTCTTCACTAAGGAAGACATAAATAATCTGCCGGAAATAGCAGGGGACCGGGGGTCAAATGAGATGGCGGAAATGAGTGAAATCCAGGTTAGCCGGGAAGTGGTGTTAGGTAAATTGAATGGATTAAAGGCCGATAAATCCCCAGGGCCAGATAGGCTGCATCCCAGAGTATTTAAGGAAGTAGCTGCAGAAATAGTGGATGCATTAGTGAAACATTTTCAAAACTCTAGATTCTGGAGTAGTTCCTGAGGATTGGAGGGTAGCTAATGTAATCCCACTTTTTAAAAAGGGAGGGAGAGAGAAAACGGGGAAATACAGACCAGTTAGTCTAACATCGGTAATGGGGAAACTGCTAGAGTCAGTTATTAAAGATGGGATAGCAGCACATTTGGAAAGTGGTGAAATCATTGGGCTAAGTCAGCATGGATTTATGAAAGGTAAATCATGTCTGACGAATCTTATAGAATTTTGCGAAGATGTAACTAGTAGAGTGGATAACGGAGAACTAGTGGATGTGTTATATCTGGACTTTCAGAAGGCTTTCGACAAGGTCCCACATAAGAGATTGGTATACGAACTTAAAGCACACGGTATTGGGGGTTCAGTATTGATGTGGATAGAGAACTGGCTGGCAGACAGGAAGCAATGAGTAGGATTAAACGGGTCCTTTTCACAATGGCAGGCAGTGACTAGTGGGGTACCGCAAGGCTCAGTGCTGGGACCCCAGCTATTTACAATATATATTAATGATTTGGACGAAGGAATTGAATGCAACATCTCCAAGTTTGCGGGTGACACGAAACTGGGGTGCAGCGTTAGCTGTGAGGAGGATGCTAGGATGCTGCAAGGTGACTTGGATTGGCTGGGTGAGTGGGCAAATGCATGGCAGATGCAGTATAATGTGGATAAATGTGAGGTTATCCACTTTGGTGGCAAAAACAGGAAAGTAGACTATTATCTGAATGGTGGCCGATTGGGAAAAGAGGAGATGCAACGTGACCTGGCTGTCATGGTACACCAGTCATTGAAAGTAGGCATGCAGGTGCAGCAGGCAGTGAAGAAAGCGAATGGTATGTTAGTATTCATAGCAAAAGGATTTGAGTATAGGAGCAGGGCGGTTCTACTGCAGTTGTACAGCGTCTTGGTGAGACCACACCTGGAGTATTGCGTACAGTTTTGGTCTGCTAATCTGAGAAAATACATTCTTGCCATAGAGGGAGTACAGAGAAGGTTCACCAGACTGATTCCTGGGATGTCAGGACTTTCATATGAAGAAAGACTGGATAGACTCGGCTTGTACTCGCTAGAATTTAGAAGATTGAGGGGGGACCTTATAGAAACTTACAAAATTCTTAAGGGTTTGGACAGGCTAGATGCAGGAAGATTGTTCCCGATGTTGGGGAAGTCCAGAACAAGGGGTCACAGTTTAACGATAAGGGGGAAGTATTTTAGGACCGAGATTAGAAAAACATTTTTTACACAGAGAGTGGTGAATCTGTGGAATTCTCTGCCACAGAAGGTAGTTGAGGCCAGTTCATTGGCTATATTTAAGAGGGAGTTAGATGTGGCCCTTGTGGCTAGAGATATCAGGGGGTATGGAGAGAAAGCAGGTTGGATGATCAGCCATGATCATATTGAATGGCGGTGCAGGCTCGAAGGGCCGAATAGCCTACTCCTGCACCTAATGTCTATGTTTATATGTGTCATCTGCAAATTTGCTCTTTCGATCACCAATTCGATCTTGCATAGAAGTAATTTTTCGGCTTCAATAGACAATAGGTGCAGGTGTAGGCCACTCGGCCCTTCCTGTCAGCACCGCCATTCAATGTGATCATGGCTGATCATCCACAATCCGTAACCCATTCCTGCCTTCTCCCCATATCCCCTGACTTCGGTATCTTTAAGAGCCTATCTTGCTCTCTCTTGAAAGTAGCCAGAGAACCGGCCTCCACCACATTCTGAGGCAGAGAATTCCATAGATTCACAACTCTCTGAGAATGTTTTTCCCCTCATCTCCGTTCTAATTGGCTTACCCCTTATTGTTCAACTATGGCCCCTGGTTCTGCACTCAACTACATCGGGAACATGTTTCCTGCCTCTAGCGTGTCCAACCCCTTAATAATGTTATATGTTTCAATAAGATCCACTCTTTTAAACTCTAGAATATATAAGCCCAGCCGCTCTGTTCTCTCAGCATATGACAGTCCTGCCATCCTGGGAATTAACTTTGTAAACCTACGCTGCATTCCCTCATGAGCAAGAATATCCTTTCTGAAATTAGGGGACCACAAATGCACACAATACTCCAGGTGGGTCACACTAGGGCCCTATACAACTGCAGAAGTGCCTCTTTGCTCCTATACTCAACTCCTTTTGTTAAAAAGGTCAAAATGCTATTCGCTTTCTTTACTGCCTGCTATACTTGCACGTTTACTCTAATTGACTGATGAACAAGGACGCCCAGACCCCACTGTACACTACAGGCACACTACACCCACTGGCTCTCCCTTGTCCATTTTCCTAGTTACATCCTCAAAAAATTCCAGAAGATTAGTCAAGCATGATTTCCCCTCCATGATTACTTGGACCGATCCTGCTACTGCTATCCAAATGTGCGGCTATTTCATCTTTTATAATTGACTCCAGCATCTTCCCCACCACCGATGTCAGACTAACAGGTCTATAATTCCCTGTTTTGTCTCTCCCGCCTTTCTTAAAAAGTGGTATAACATTGGCTACCCTCCAATCCACAGGAACTGATCCTGAATCTATAGAACATTCGAAAATTATCACCAATGCGTCCACGATTTCTAGAGCCACTTCCGTAAGTACCCTGGGATGCAGCTCATCAGGCCCTGGGGATTTATCAGCCTTCAGTCCCATCTGTCTCCCCAACACCATTTCCTGCCTAATGCTGAGTTCCTTCAGTTCCTCCCTCACCCCAGATCCTCTGACCACTAGGACATCAGGAAGAGTGTTTGTGTCCTCCGTAGTGAAGATGGATCCAAAGTACCTGTTCAACTCATCTCCCACTTCTTTGTTCCCCATAATAAATTCACCCTTTTCAGTCTTCAAGGGTCCAACTTTGATCTTATCTATTTTGTTCCTCTTCACATACCTAAATATTTTTTACTATCCTCATTTATATTCTTGGCTAGCTTACCTTCGTACCTCATCTTTTCTCCCTGTATTGCCTTTTGATTTGTCTTCTGTTGTTCTTTAAGCATTACCCAATCCTCTTGCTTCTCGCTCATCTTCTTGTACTTCTCTTTTTTTTTATACTGTCCTTGACGTTCCTTGTCAGCCCTTACTCCCCTTGGAATATTTCTTCCTCTTTGGAATGAACTGATCCTGCACCTTCTGTATTATTCCCAGAAATACCTGCCAGGGTATCTTTGCAGTCAACTTTGGCCAGCTCCTCCCTCATTGCTCCATAGTCCCTTCATTCAACTGTAACACTGACACCTCTGATTTACCCTTCTCCCTCTCCCATCGTAGATTAAACTTGACCATATTATGGTTAATACCTCCTAATGGCTCCTTAACCACACGTTCCTTTATCAAATCCGGTTCATTACATAACAACAGGGGGACGACAGATGGCACAATGGGCTAAGTGTTCGGCTGGCAACCGGAAGGTAGCTGGTTCGAATCCCGCTTGGAGTGCATACTGTCGTTGTGTCCTTGGGCAAGACACTTCACCCACCTTTGTCTGTGTGTGTGGATGTAATTATGTGAAGCACTTTGGGGTCAATGCAAGTTGACTAAAAACGTGCTGTATAAATAAAGAAATTTAATTTAATTTTTAATTTTTAATTTAACACTAATTGCAGAATTGCCTCTCCCTGGTAGGCTCCAATACAAGCTGCTCTAACATTCCATCACGGAGGCACTCCACACACTCCCTTTTTCTTGGTTCTTAGTTTATTGGTCCTCCAAAATATTCCAAATGGAATTTAAACTGGAGGTTCAGTACCAACCTGATTTTCCCAGTCTACCTGCGTGTTGAAATCTCCCATAACAACCGTAGCATTACCTTTACTACATGCCAATT
Organism: Amblyraja radiata; assembly: GCF_010909765.2. NCBI lineage: Eukaryota > Metazoa > Chordata > Chondrichthyes > Rajiformes > Rajidae > Amblyraja > Amblyraja radiata. Next base: position 21,065,186 of record NC_045992.1, on the reverse strand, counting down.
TTAACTTCTGATCCAACTTGCACCCTATATCCAGGCTACTGTTTGGGGGCTTGTAGATAAGTCCCATTAGGGTCTTTTTACCCTTACAATTCCTTAGTTATATCCATGCTGACTCCACATCTTCTGTTTCAATGTCAGTCGTTGCAAGGGACTGAATTTCATTCTTCACCAACAGAGCAACCCCACCCCCTCTGCCCACCTGTCTGTCTTTTCGATAGGAGGTATATCCTTGAATATTCAGTTCCCAGCCCTGGCCCTCTTGCAGCCATGTCTCTGTAATTCCCACAACATCATACTTGCCAATTTCTAACTAAACCTCAAGCTCGTCCACTTTATTCCTTATACTTCGCGCATTCATATACGACACTTTGATCTCGGTATTCACCTCCCCTCTCACACCGCTCGCAATTGCCCCTGACCTTACTCTCTTATCCCTTCTCGAACTTTCCTTCCCATTAATTCAAGAGTCTTTTGTAACTTTTCTTGTACTCGCGTCCCCATTAACTCCATCTTTATACTCCCGATTTGTCAATCCCTCCCCATCACTATTTAGTTTAAACCCACACGTGTAGCCCTAGCAAACCTGCCTGCCAGAACGTCGGTCCCCCTCCAGTTAAGGTGTAACCCATCCCATTTGTACAGGTCACCCCTACCCAGAAGAGATCCCAGTGGTCTATAAATCTAAATCCTTGCTCCCTGCACCAGCCCCCCAGCCACACATTCAGATCCCGCATCTCCCTGTTTCTGTCGTCACTAGAAGGATGTACTGGAAGCAATCCAGAGATAACCACCTTCGATGTCCTGCTTTTCAGTCATCTTCACTGGAAAATCTCTCTGAACTCGCGTTGCAGAACGTGCACAACTACTGTCAGCTGTTCACCTTCCTCTTGAGGATGTTCTAAATTTGGTTCGTGACATCTTGAACCCTGGCCCCAGGGAGGCAACAGACCATCCTCGTATCTCGCCTGCCTCCACAGAATCTCAGGCTCTACCTCGAACAATGGAGTCTCCCACCCACTATGGCTCTGCCCGACGTGATTCTTGCCGGACGAGTCCCATCTCTAGGATTGGAGCCACCGACGTGTCCGCCGCTCGGACTGCAAGCTTTATCTCCCCCGACAGTTCCCAAGAGGGCGTACCTGCCTTCATTTGGCACAGTCACCTGGGTCTCCTGCACTCCACGGTTACCACCGTTTCTCTCAGTCACACTCCTTCGTTCTTCCCGTATCCTTGGCGTGACAATCTCACTGTAGGTCCTGTCCAGGAAACTCTCGTTTTCCCGGACGGCCCTGAGGTCATTCAGCCGCTTCTCCAGTTCCTCAACACGGTCCTTCAGGAGCTGAATCTGGACGCACTTGCCACAGTTGTAGCAGCCAGAGCCTCCGTCCGTGTCCCTGGCCTCCCACATCTTGCAATCATTACACTGTCTCATCTTTCCCATCATGTGTTCACCACGTATCGATCTCTCCAGCTTTTTGCGTAGTCTCCTCTCTTCAGCCTCTTCGCCGAAGACTCTCGAGCCAAAGGCTCACCATTTTCTCTCAAGGCACTTCCCTCACTGTCGCTCCCTTGGAGCAGCCTTGCTTATATTGGCTGATAAATTGCCTAATTTGCCAATTTACAAATCAAATTCCTCAATAAACTCTTCTTTGATTGTGCATCTCCGGGATCCACGTGACCACTGCCATGAAATTTTACAACAGCTGCCAAAGTACTTGGTGTAAACATCAACAGTAGTTCTGCTGTTTGTTAACAGCCGACCTTGCTCATATTCCCAGCTGCAGCAGGGGACACTTTATATCGCGGCAGTGTTATATCCTGGTGTTGGTCTGGTGCGAAATGGTTCAATAGATTAAATAATTTAGTGATACAGATGTTACTGTTGACATTTCAACTGTCTGGGCGGTGACCCAGAAGCGACGTGTCATCTGGCAGTGAGAGTTATGGAGGGCAGTGTGAGGTTCGCTTTCGGCTTCGCGATCTGATACTCCAGTCACCATTTAGAATGGGACTGTGTTTCTGTAATGTAGTGGTTATCACGTTCGCCTAACACGCGAAAGGTCCCGTTGGGATACCATCTCTGGATTAAATAAATAGGTGACATTTCTGGTCGATACACTTCTCCCGCTTGAGAGTGAGGAGAGGGGGAAACTAGCGGTATGAAAACGTATGGAACAAATCAGAGCCGGCCACGATTACGAAAGAAAGTTGGTAACCACAATGGTCCAATGTTGGCACTTTGTTGTGGAAAATGTGGGAACGAAGGGACATCAACAGTGAAAACAGGAAGACGAGGGAGGGGGTGGGGGGGGGGGGGGGGGGGGGTAGAGAGAGGAAATGTAAGGAGACCTCCCATTGTGTACATTCACCAGCTGAAGAACCGGATGATCGGCCGGATATTGTGTTCAAAGCTTCGGCAACAGAATATCGTAAACGTCCTTTGTGTAAACAAATATCTGCAGACCACCTTGGCTTTCTTCCCGCCATTTCCCTGCACATATCCGGTGTCATTGCCATATCCCACATCACCCACGCAGGCGCTATACCGCCGGTAGTACTCCTGATGTATGTCCCACATCCGCAACAGTTCACGCTGGGATTTTGCTTCTTCATTGGGAACTATTCTACTCCAGATCGAAAGTGCGTGAAAATTAGTCGTCCTGTGCCCCATGCGCTCGTGATTTGTTCCCAATGTCCCCTTTTCAGATCAGGCATCACCCACAGATGCCGCTGTCATATGGACATCACAAAACTTCCCGTTCAAAAAATTCTCCTTTAGCCACCACGATTTTCTAATGTAACGACTTCAGCATGGCCTCTACACAACAACTTTATTTTCCATTTCCACTCTCCGATTCACTCGACGCTTTCATACAGATGCACTTTGTGGACTAAGTGTTTTCCTATGCTCCGGCCGTTCTCTCACCCACCCGAGTAGATAACCGGACCGTCCCAGAGCTGTGTAGGGACATCCTAAAGAGACGAGTAAGACCTAGCATGTCGAAGATGTTTGAAATCGTAGCTTTATTCACATCCCACGTTGCCTCCAGACAAAGGCAGATGATCGGCCAGATGTTGCTTTCAAAGCTTAGGAGTAGAATATTACGTTCGATCTCACGTCACCTGCATGTGCAGAGGGCTTCGTGCACGTCCAGGATGGTTTACGCGTCGGTTTATTATTGTCACTTGTTCAGTGAAATGAAGTTTATTGCATGCTACCCAAACTGATCAGACATATTATGCATACGTTTGTCTTTATTGAATTTAATGAATGGCATATCTCATCTATCTTGATAACTTGCAAAACACGGGACATAAGGCTAACCATAACTCACTTAAACGTCAGCAGCCCTCTTTTGCGCGCATGTGACGAGGTATACCACTGATCCTCGTGGTGTGCAGGAAGGAACTGCATATGCTGGTATAAACCGAAGATGGACACAAAACGCTGGAATAACTCAGCGGGACAGGCAGCATCTCTGGAGAAAAATGAATCCGTGATGTTTCGGGTCGACACGCTTCTTCAGACAGATATACTTTACTTAAATGCAATAGTCAAACTCAACTGAATTTATGTATAACATGTCAGATCTCTGGAATTCTCTGCCACAGAAGGTAGTTGAGGCCAGTTCATTGGTTATATTTAAGAGAGTTAAAGGGATCAGGGGGAATGGATATAACGCAGATACAGGATACTGAGTTGGATGATCAGCCATGATCATATTGAATGGTCGTGCAGGCTCGAAGGGCCAAATAGCAGGGGACCGGGGGTCAAATGAGATGGAGGAACTGAGTGAAATCCAGGTTAGACTGGAAGTGGTGTTAGGTAAATAGAATACATTAAAGGCCGATAAATCCCCAGGGCCAGATAGGCTGCATCCCAGAGTACTTAAGGAAGTAGCCCCAGAAATAGTGGATGCATTAGTGATAATTTTTCAAAACTCTTTAGATTCTGGAGTAGTTCCTGAGGATTGGAGGGTAGCAAATGTAACCCCACTTTTTAAAAAGTGAGGGAGAGAGAAAATGGGGAGTTACAGACCAATTAGTCTAACATCGGTAGTGGGGAAACTGCTAGAGTCAGTTATTAAAGATGGGATAGCAGCACATTTGGAAAGTGGTTAAATCATTGGACAAAGTCAGCATGGATTTATGAAAGGTAAATCATGTCTGACGAATCTTATAGAATTTTTCGAGGATGTAACTAGTAGAGTGGATAAGGGAGAACCAGTGGATGTGTTATATCTGGACTTTCAGAAAGCTTTCGACAAGGTCCCACATAAGAGATTAGTATACAAACTTAAAGCACACGGATTTGGGGGTTCAGTATTGATGTGGATAGAGAACTGGCTGGCACACAGGAAGCAAAGTGTAGGAGTAAACGGGTCCTTTTCACAATGGCAGGCAGTGACTAGTGGGGTACCGCAAGGCTCAGTGCTGGGACACCAGCTATTTACAATATATATTAATGATTTGGACGAGGGAATTGAATGCAACATCTCCAAGTTTGCGGATGACACGAAGCTGGGGGGCAGTGTTAGCTGTGTGGAGGATGCTAGGAGGCTGCAAGATGACTTGGATAGGCTGGGTGAGTGGGCAAATGCATGGCAGATGCAGTATAATGTGGATAAATGTGAGGTTATCCACTTTGGTGGTATAAACAGGAAAGTGGACTGTTATCTGAATGGTGGCCGATTAGGATAACGGGAGATGCAACGAGACCTGGGTGTCATGGTACACCAGTCATTGAAAGTAGGGATGCAGGTGCAGCAGGTAGTGAAGAAAGTGAATGGTATGTTAGCATTCATAGCAAAAGGATTTGAGTATAGGAGCAGGGAGGTTCTGCTGCAGGCGTACAGGGTCTTGGTGCGACCACACCTGGAGTATTGCGTACAGTTTAGGTCTCCTAATCTGAGGGAAGACATTCTTGCCATAGAGGGAGTACAGAGAAGGTTCAACAGACTGATTCCTGGGATGTCAGGACTTACATATGAAGAAAGACTGGATAGACTCGGCTTGTACTCGCTAGAATTTTGAACATTGAGGGGGGATCATAGAAACTTACAAGATACTTGAGGGGTTGGACAGTCTAGATGCAGGAAGATTGTTCCCGATAATCATATAACCATATAACCATATAACAATTACAGCACGGAAACAGGCCATCTCGACCCTTCGAGTCCGTGCCGATGATGGGGAAGTCCAGAACAAGGGGTCACAGTTTAAGGGTAAGGGGGAAATCTTTTAGGACCGAGATGAGAAAAACATTTTTCACACATAGAGTGGTGAGTCTCTGGAATTCTCTGCCACAGAAGGTAGCTGAGGCCAGTTCATTGGCTATATTTAAGAGGGAGTTAAATGTGGCCCTTGTGGCTAAAGGGATCAGGGGGTATGGAGAGAAGGCAGGTTCAGGATACTGAGTTGGATTATCAGCCATGATCATATTGAATGGCAGTGCAGGCTTGAAGGGCTGAATTGCCTACTCCTGCACCTATTTTCTATGTTTCTATGTTTCTATGAACACACCATCCGACCGATTGTCCTGCTCTTTGTCTGGAGGCGAATGTACACAGTGGGATGCAAGTACCAAATCAGAGCCGGCACCGTGAGTCCGCATCTGAAATTGGAGGAACAGAGCCTCATGTTTCGACAAAGTGCAGGAGTAACACGACGGTTCAAGCAGCATTTGTGGAGAACATGTACAGTGGCTTGCAAAAGTATTCATACACCTTGAACTTTTCCACATTTTGTCACGTTACAACCACAAACGTAAATGTTTTTTATTGGGATTTTATGTGATAGATAGAAGTGGTGCATAATTGTGAAGTGGAAGGAAAATGATACATGGTTTTCAAATTGTTTTACAAATAAATAACTGAAAAGTGTGACGTGCAAAAGTATTCAGACCCCTTTACTCTGATACCCCTAAATAAAATCCAGTGCAACGAATTGCCTTCAGAAGTCACATAATTAGTAAATAGAGTCCACTTGTGTGTAATCTAATCTCAGTATAAATACAGCTGTGCTGTGAAGACCTCAGAGGTTTGTTAGAGAACATTAGTGAACAAACAGCATCATGAAGCCCAAGGAACACACCAGACAGGTCAGGGATAAAGTTGTGGAGAAGTTTAAAGCAGGGTTAGGTTATAAAAAAATATCCCAAGCTTTGAACATCTCACGGAGCACTGTTCAATCCATCATCCGAAAATGGAAAGAGTATGGCACAACTGCAAACCTACCAAGACATAGCCGTCCACCTAAACTGACAGGCCGAGCAAGGAGAGCATTGATCAGAGAAGCAGCCAAGAGGCCCATGGTAACTCTGGAGGAGCTGCAGAGATCCACAGCTCAGGTGGGAGAATCTGTCCACTGGATAACTATTAGTCGTGCACTCCTCAAATCGGGCCTTTATGGAAGAGTGGCAAGAAGAAAGCCATTGTTGAAAAAAAGCCATAAGAAGTCCCGTTTGCAGTTTGCCACAAGCCATGTGGAGGACACAGCAAACATGTGGAGGAAAGTGCTCTGGTCAGATGAGACCAAAATTGAAGTTTTTGGCCTAAATGCAAAACGCTATGTGTGGCGGAAAACTAACACTGCACATCACCCTGAACACACCATCCCTACTGTGAAACATGGTGGTGGAAGCATCATGCTGTGGGGATGCTTTTCTTCAGCAGGGACAGGGAAGCTGGTTAGAGTTGATGGGAAGATGAATGGAGCCAAATACAGGGCAATCTTGGAAGAAAACCTGTTAGAGTCAGCAAAAGACTTGAGACTGGGGCAGAGGTTCACCTTCCAGCAGGACAACGGCCCTAAACATACAACCAGAGCTACAATGGAATGGTTTAGATCAAAGCATATTCATGTGTTAGAATGGCCCAGTCAAAGTCCAGACCTAAATCTTGAAAATTGCTGTTCACAGACCATCTCCATCCAATCTGACTGAACTTGAGCTATTTTGCAAAGAAGCATTGGAAAAAAATTCCGTCTCTAGATGTGCAAAGCTGGTAGAGACATACCCCAAAAGACTTGCAGCTGTAATTGCAGCAAAAGGTGGTTCTACGAAGTATTGACTCAGGGGGGCTGAATACTTTTGCACGCCACACTTTTTAGTTTTTTATTTGTAAAAAAAATTGAAAACCATGTATCATTTTCCTTCCACTTCACAATTATGCACCACTTTGTGTTGGTCTATCACATAAAATCCCATTTACGTTTGTGGTTGTAACGTGCCAAAATGTGGAAAAGTTCAAGGGGTATGAAAACTTTTGCAAGCCATTGTGTAGGTGATGTTTTAGGTCGGAAACTTCCTTCAGACCAGAGGAGGGCTATGGCTTGTGGTGGAACAGCAGCTGTGTTCATTTGAAGAATCGTCCAGTTGTCTCCATATCACATCACCTGATTTCACAAAAATTGAGATTCCAGAATGTTTCTGGATTCGAAAATGGGACATTTCGCGTGTTAGGCGAACGTGATAACCACTATACTACAGAAACATTATCCCATACTAAATATTGACAGGATTATCAGATTATTATGAAGGCCAACGTGCCATTCGCTTTCTTCATTGCCTGCTGTACTTGCATGCTTACTTTCATTGACTGATGAACAAGGACCCCCCAGATCCCGTTCTACTTCCCCTTTTCCCAACTTGGCACCATTTAGATAATAACCTTCTTTCCTGTTTTTGTTACCAAAGTGGATAACTTCACATTTATCAACATTATACTGCATCTACCATGCATCTGCCCACTCACCCAACCTGTGCTAGTCACCCTGCATTCCCATAGCAGACGCCTCACAGTTCACACTGCCACCCAGCTATGTGTCTAATCTGCAAATTTACTCTTACGATCACAATTCGATCTTGCATGGAAACAATTTTTCGATTTCGATGCAGGGTTAACGATTTCTGAACACTCCCATAAAATTTTACAACAGCGGCCAAAGTACTTGTTGTAAACAACAAGAGTAGTTCTGCTGTTTGTTAACAGCCGATCTTGCCCATATTCCCAGCTGCAGCAGGGGACACTTTATATCATAGAAACATAGAAAATAGGTGCAGGAGGAGGCCAGTCGGCCCTTCGAGCCTGCACCGCCATTCAATGTGATCACGGCTGATCGTCCCCAATCAATAACCCGTGCCTGCCTTCTCCCCATATCCCTAGACTCCACTAGCCCCAAGAGCTCTATCTCACTCTCTCTTAAATCCATCCAGTGATTTGGCCTCCACTGCCTTCTCTGGCAGGGAATTCCACAAATTCACAACTCTCAGGTTGAAAAGTTTTTTCTCACCTCAGTCTTAAATGGCCTCCCCTTTATTTTAAGACTGTGGCTCTCTTCTGGACTCGCCCAACATTGGGACCATTTTTCCTGCATCTAGCTTGGCCAGTCCTTTTATAATGTTATATGTTTCTATAAGATTCCCCCTCATCCATCTAAACTGCAGTGAATACAAGCCTAGTCTTTTCAATCTTTCCTCATATGACAGTCCCGCCATCCCAGGGATCAATCTTGTGAACCTACACTGCAGTGCCTCAATCACAAGAATGTCCTTCCTCAAATTAGGAGACCAAAACTGTACGCAATATTCCAGATGTGGTCCTACCAGAGCACAATACAACTGCAGAAGAACCTCTATCACCTATACTGAAACCCTCTTGCTATGAAGGCCAACATTCTATTAGCTTTAAAGGTACGCAAAATTGCTGGGGAAACTCAGCGGGTGCAGCAGCATCTATGGAGCGAAGGAAATAGGCGACGTTTCGGGCCGAAACCCTTCTTCAGACTGATGGGGGGTGGGGAAAGAAAGAAGGAAAAGGGGAGGAGGAGGAGGAGCCCGAGGGCGGGCGGATGGGAGGGTGGGAGGAGACAGCTAGAGGGTTAAGGAAGGGGAGGAGACAGCAAGGGCTAGCCAAATTGGGAGAATTCAATGTTAATGCCATAAGGACGCAAGGTCCCCAGACGGAATATGAGTTGCTGTTCCTCCAATTTCCGCTGTTGCTCACTCTGGCAATGGAGGAGACCCAGGACAGAGAGGTCGGATTGGGAATGGGAGGGGGAGTTGAAGTGCTGAGCCACCGGGAGGTCAGGTAGGTTATTGCGGACTGAGCGGAGGTGTTCGGCGAAACGATCGCCCAACCTACGCTTGGTCTCACCGATGTAAATCAGCTGACATCTAGAGCAGCGGATGCAGTAGATGAGGTTGGCGGAGATACAGGTGAACCTTTGTCGCACCTGGAACGACTGCTTGGGACCTTGGATGGAGTCGAGGGGGGAGGTGAAGGAACAGGTGTTGCATTTCTTGCGGTTGCAACGGAAAGTGCCCGGGGAGGGGGTGGTGCGGGAGGGAAGGGAAGAATTGACGAGGGAGTTGCGGAGGGAGCGGTCTTTGCGGAAGGCAGACATGGGGGGAGATGGGAAGATGTGGCGAGTGGTGGGGTCACGTTGGAGGTGGCGGAAATGGCGGAGGATTATGTGTTGTATTGGCTGGTGGGATGAAAGGTGAGGACCAGAGGGACTCTGCCCTTGTTGCGTGTGCGGGGATGGGGAGAGAGAGCAGTGTTGTGGGGTATGGATGAGACCCTGGTGTGAGCCTCATCTATGGTGGCGGAGGGGAATCCCCGTTCCCTGAAGAACGAGGACATTTCCGATGCCCTGGTATGAAATGTCTCATCCTGGGAACAGATGCGGCGTAGGCGGAGGAATTGGGAGTAGGGGATGGAGTCTTTACAGGGGGCAGGGTGGGAAGACGTGTAGTCCAGATAGCCATGTGAGTCAGTGGGTTTGTAATGTATGTCGGTCAGGAGTCTGTCCCCTGCGATGGAGATGGTGAGGTCAAGGAATGGTAGGGACGTGTCGGAAATCGTCCAGGTGTATTGGAGTGCCGGATGGAAGTTGGTGGTGATGTGGATGAAGTCAGTCAGTTGTGTGTAGGTGCAGGAGGTGGCACCAAAGCAGTCGTCAATGTAACGGAGGTAGAGGTCGGGGATGGGGCCCTGGTACGTCTCGAACAAGGATTGTTCAACGTACCCGACAAAGAGGCAGGCGTAGCTGGGGCCCATGCGAGTGCCCATAGCTACGCCTTGTGTTTGAGGAAATGGGAGGAGTCAAATGTAAAGTTGTTGAGGGTGAGGACCAACTCCGCTAAGCGGAGGAGAGTGTCAGTGGCTGGGTATAGGTTGCTCCTCTGGTCGAGGAAGAACCGGAGGGCTCCGAGGCCATCCTGGTGGGGGATGGAGGTGTAGAGTGACCGGACATCCATGGTGAAGATGAGGGGGTGAGGGCCCAGAGAGTGGAATGCGTGGAGGCGGCGGTGAGTGTCTGAGGTGTCTAGAACATAGGTGGGGAGGGATTTGACCAAGAGGGATAGGATGGAGTCAAGGTATGTGGAGATTAGTTCGGTGGGGCACGAACACGCAGAGACAATGGGTCTGCCGGGAGAGCCGGGTTTGTGGATTTTGGGGAGAAGGTAAAAACGGGCCGTGCGGGGCTGGGGAACGATGAGGTTGGGGCTTGGTCAGGTAGGGCGTGGGAATTGATGAAGTCGGTGATGGTGCTAGAAATGGTGGCCTGGTGCTCGTCAGTGGGGTCATGGTCCAAGGGTAAGTAGGAGGAGGTGTCCGAGAGTTGGCGCGTGGCCTCGGCTTTGTAGAGATGGGCGCGCCAGACTACCACGGCACCTCCCTTGTCGGCTGGTTTGATGACCCAATCTGGGTTTTTGCGGAGTGATTCGATGGCAGTGCGTTCAGAGGGGGAAAGATTAGAGTGAGACGGGGGAGTGGAGAAGTTGAGGCGGTTGACGTCGTGGCGGCAGTTCTGAATGAAGAGTTCCAGAGCCGGAACTTTATGAGGGGGGTTCCACGAGGAGGGAGACGGGAAAAGGGGTCATCATTGGGGGGCGAGGACTCCTTCCCATGGAAGTGCGCTGTGAGGCGGAGACGACGGTAGAAGCGCTCCAAGTCATGGTGGGCGCGGAACTCATTGAGATGGGGACGGAGGGGGACAAAGGTAAGACCTCTGCTGAGGACAGACCGTTGGGTGGGGGAGAGGGGGGGTCGGGGGGGATGGTGAACACCCGGCAGGGGTGGGAGTTGGGGCCAGAGGAAGGCAGGTGGGTGGACTGGGGACGGGGCGATGTGTGTGTGTGTGTGTGTGGGGGGGGGGGGTTCTATTAGCTTTCTTCACTGCCTGCTGTACCTGCAAGCCAACTTTCAGTGACCGGTGTACAAGGAATCCCTGGTCTTGCTGTACCTCCCCCTTACCCAACCTAACCCCATTGAGATAATAATCTGCCCCCTTGGTTTTCCTTGTGGATAACCTCACATTTATCTATATTATACTGCATCTGCCACACATCTGCCCACTCACTCAACTTGTCCAGGTCAACCTGCAACCTCTTAACATCCTTTTCACAGTTCACACGGCCACCCAGCTTTGTGTCATCCGCAAACCTGCTGGTGTTGCTCCTAATTCCCTCTTCCAAATCATTAATATACAGTATATGGTAAACAGTTGCGGTCTAACACCGTGCCTTGCTGCACTCCACTCGCCACTGCCTACCATTCTGAAAAGGACCCGTTCACTCCTACTCTTTGCTTCAGGTCTGTCAACCAATTGTTTATCCACGTCAACACCCTACCCCCAATACCATGAGCTCTACTTTTAGTCATCAGTCTCCCATGCGGGACCTTATCAAAGGCTTTCTGGAAGTCTAGATACACTAGATCCACTGGTTCCCCTTCATCCATTTTACTTGTCACATCCTCAAAAAATTCCAGAAGATTAGTCAAGCATGATTTCCCTTTCATAAATCCATGCTGACTTGGCCTAATCCTTTTACTGCTATCCACATGCCCCATTATTACCTCTTGACCACATAAGTCAGGCTAACTGGTCTGTAATTCCCCGTTTTCTCTCTCGCTCCTTTCTTGAAAAATGGGATAACATTAGCTATCCTCCAAACCACAGGAACTAATCCTGGATCTATTGAACATTGGAAAATGATCACCAATGCGTCCGCTATTTCTGGAGCCACCTCGCTGAGGACCCTGGTTTGCAGTCCATCAGGCCCATGGGATTTATCATCCTTCAGTCCCATTACCCTACCCAATACTATTTCTTGCCTAATGAAAATGTATTTCAGTTCATCGACCCCCTTAGATCCTCTGACCTCCAGTACTTCTGGGAGATTGTTTGTGTCTTCCTTAGTGAAGAAGGATCCGAAGTACCTATTCAACTCGTCTGTCATTTCCTTGTTCCCCATAATAATTTCACCCGTGTCTGCCTGCAAGGGACCCACATTTGACTTTGCTATGCTTTGTCCCTTAATATATCAAAAGAAGCTTTTACTGTCCTTCTTTACATTCCTGGCCAGCTTCCCCTCGTACTTCATCTTTTCAGCCCGTATATCTCGTTTTATTTCCTTCTGTTGTCATATGAAAGTTTCCCAATCCTCTGGCTTCCGGCTACTCTTTGCTGTGTTATACATCTTTTATATTAGTTTTATTCTATCCCTAACTTCTCTTGTTAGACACGGTCGCCTCTTACTCCCCTTAGAATCTGTTAGGTATGGGATAATTAGCATAAGTAATTGGTGTCTTGTGATGTCTTGTGCAAGTACGCATGAGCAGGGGTAGACTCAAGGTGGCGTCCTGCAGTGAAGAAGCTTGTAAGATTACTCCTGTGTCCGAGCCTTTATTCAAGTGTTCAACGCATCCGAATACACAACAATTGGCGACGAGGATAAAAGAACGAAGATAAGAACAAGGCCAGCAAGAAGAATCGAAAACAAGTTAAAAATAGAAGTAGTATTTGGAAACAAAGTGGAACAACCCCAAGCCAAATGGTTTTGAATTGGCGCCAAAAAGAAAAAAAGGTAGGAATGGGAAGCAATAGCTCAGGGAAGAGCTAGGAAAACAAGCAGGGGCAGTAAGGGTCACCGAGCACGGTGTCAGCTTACCTGGAATGTATCCAGGGCTGGGCAGCCCACAGCCAAGCCCAAGCAGCAGCCACAGACGTAGGGTGGGGGCCTAGTACCGTAAAGGCCACGGACAGGTCTGGAAAAGCCACTGACAAGAGGACCGTGTAGCCCACGGTCAGCCCCAGTTAAAGCCACAGACGTCAGGTGAGGGCCTCGTACCGTGTAGGCCACGGACAGGTCCAGAGAGCCACCGACAGAGGCTGAGTCTTCAGCCCAACCGGGAACAGTCAACCCGGTGGGGGAAGAAAGCAGAGAAAACCCGGTCAGGAGCAGAGTCAGCCCGACCATGAACAGAAAGCGGACAGTCCCGCGAGAGAAGCGGAGAGCCATGAAAGCCCAGTCGCAAGGGACGGCCGAGAGTGGAGAAAGCTGAGAGGCACAGTCCCGACTCTTGGAGCAGCGGGGACCGGCAGCAGAAACGAGCAGCGACTCACCTTCACCTTCCGCAGGGTGGCCACGGGAGCCAGCGACGAGCCGTGCAGCGGGTCCAGTAGCAGCCGGGAGGGCTGTGGAGACAGCGGGCAGGCAAATCGGCGGAGCAGCGGTGGAGAGGAAGGTCAGCAGGCAAGCAGGCCAGCAAAGCAGCAACAGCCAGCCCGGGAAGCCAGCAAAAGCCAGCCTGAAAGTCCAGCCGGTGGAGACAGCGAGAGCCAGCAGAGGCAACAGCAACAGCTGAGCCAGCAGCAGCATCGGAGGTCCGGAGTGGCCAGCGGTGTTTAAGAGTGACAGTGAAGCCCCGAGGAGGAGCCAGCTAAAGCAACAGTGGAGGTCGAGAATGCACCAGAGTCCACAGCAAAGATACTATAGTATCTTTGGTCCACAGGCCGCAAGCTGGAGCAGTGAAATCCTTTACAATAAAACTGTAATGCATTGTCACAGTAAAAACAGGACTGTTGGATGTGTAATGCATTGGACTGTTATCAATAATTTAAGTAAATCTATGTGCATTGGAAGAATATGTTTATAATGTTCTAGTTGCTATTAACAGGAAATGTGGGTTAATAGTATACATCTATTATTATAAGATTAAGTAAGAGACAGTGATTGTCGCTAAAGCTAATTAATACTGAACTGTGTTATCCAGGGCAGAAGCCAGTGTTTTGGCTGTACAGGAGATATGTGTTTTATTATCTTGAGGCAAGCAGTGTTTTGTCTGTACAAGAGCACCTGAATAGGGCACCTGGATACTACCTACCTACCTACCTACCTACCTACCTACCTACCTACCTACATTTCTATCTTTCTATCTACATTTCTATCTTTCTATCTACATTTCTATCTTTCTATCTATATTTCTATCTTTCTATCTATCTTTCTATCTTTCTATCTTTCTTTCTATCTTTCTTTCTATCTTTCTATCTTTCTTTCTATCTTTCTATCTTTCTATCTTTCTTTCTATCTTTCTATCTTTCTTTCTATCTATCTAGTAGCATGGTTATTCAATGGATAGGAAAGTGGCCCCAGTTAGATTCTGGGTGCAATTTTGAAAAATGGGCTGAAGTCTTGGAGGCTTTGTTCATTTCTAATAATATCACTGCAGAGGAGAAGAAGAGAGCATGGTTCATATTAGGCTTAGGAAGAGAGAATTATCACACCTTCCGTACGTTACTGCTGCCAGCAGCGCCCACGGATAAAATGTACGAGGAGTGTAAGGAGGTATTAATGGCTCATTTCTCGCCAAAACCTCCAAGGGCATCAAGGAGCCTGAACTAAAGAGGGCAGGGAGTCCCTCAAAGGACAAATGTCTAGTGCAAAAGGACAAAGGTCAAGTGCAAAAGGACAAAGGTCATGCGCAAAAGGACAAAGGTAATGTGCAAAAGGACAAACGTCATGTGCAAAGGGACCAAGGTCAAGTGCAAAAGGACCAAGGTCAAGTGCAAAAGGACCAAGGTCAAGTGCAAAAGGGCCAAGGTCAAGTGCAAAAGTACCAAGGTCAAGTGCAAAAGGACCAAGGTCAAGTGCAAAAGGACCAAGGTCAAGTGCAAAAGGACCAAGGTCAAGTGCAAAAGGACCAAGGTCAAGTGCAAAAGGACCAAGGTCAAGTGCAAAGGGACACAAGTCAAGTGCCAAGTGACGAAGGTCAAGTGCAGAGGGAAAGGGCCAAAGGGAAAAGGCAAATGAAAAGAAGTTAAAGGAAAAGGTAAATTGCCATCCAAAGAGCAACCCTAGCGATTCAAGCTGCATTCAGGGGTATGAAGGTACGGAGAGATCCGGAACAAACAGAAGGCAGCAACGGTAATACAAGCAGCATTTAGAATGCATAGAGTATACCGTCAATACAAGGCAATGAGAAGGGCAGCTATAATAGTGCAAACCCATTATAGGGCACACCTTCAAATGGTAAGTGATCGCAAAACTTACATGAAGGTACGCAGCAGTGTTGTACTGCTTCAGGCAGCCTACTGTGGAATGCTTGTTCAAAGGTAATTGCAGTGCATGCATAAATCTGCCAAGGCCATACAGACTTATTATCAGATGCATAAACAGCATCAGTATTTTAAGAAACTACGCTGGTCTGCCATTGTGGTACAGCAACGGTATAGAGCTTGCCAGATAAGTTTGAGAAAAGCAGTGGTTTGTATTCAGGCCTTATACCGCAGTCATTTCGATCCAAAGATGGTACAAAGCATGCAAAATAGGGCATTCCCAGTTTGTGCAATATCAGTCAATGAGGGATGCAACTATTACCATTCAGACTGCCTACACGAGTATGATGGTTAGGCAGTGGGTTAAGCAAAAGAGAGCTACAGTAAAAGTGCAGTCAGTACTCCGTAGGAGTTGGGATAGGAAAGACTTCCTCAAACGGAAAGATACAACAATTGTAGTGCAGTCTCACTACCGTGCTTATAAAGCAAGAAAACTAAGCAGAGCACAAGTCAAAGCCAGTGTTGTAGTGAAAAGACAATATAGATCTTATTTGATCAAGAACCAGAGATGTGACTTAAGTGGACAAATAGATAAACAACAGAAAAGGCTTAAACGATACAAAAGGCTTAAACAATATAGGAAAGCCAGTGTTGTATTGCAAAGACAATATAGATCTTACTTGATGAAGAACAAGAGATGTGACTTTAGTGGACAAGTAGATGAACTACAGAAAAAGCTTAAACTATACAAAAAGCTTAAACGATATAGGAAAGTCAGTGTTGCATTGCAAAGACAATATAGATCCTACTTCTTGATAAAGAACCAGAAAGGTGACTTAAGAAGATGAGTGGATGAACAACAGAAAAGGCTTGAACGATGCAAGGAAAGGTTGAATAAATGTGTGACAATGAGTAGAAAGCTGTTAATAGAAAAGTCTAAAGAAGAGAGGCTGGTCGGTCAAGACAAAAGTATGCGGGACCGATTACAATTAGGACACTTCAGTATAGTCCAGCATAGAGCCTCCTTCACGAAGCAATGGACAAAGGGTTATGCATTGTAGAATCTCATGAACCAACAAGAGCAGATAAATAATCAGAGAAGGGAAACTGAACAGCAGAGGAAGCTGCTAGAAAATGGAAACTTGCAGCCGTGGGTCAGATCCCACCTACAAAGAGGAAAACAAAACAAATACATGAAACAGAAAATGATAACTCATAAAGCAAGGGTTAATGTATTTGGTTTAAGTATAATACCATTGTGCAACAGTGTATTATTCAACGATGGGTAGGAAAAGAGCATATACCGTACAGGTGAAATGGACTTAAAAGGAGAGAAGTGTGGTGTATGTAATAGAAATGGTATTACCTGCCTCCAAGTTAAAGGGGGAGGAGTGTTATGTATATAATAGAAATAGTGTTACCTGCCTCCAAGTTAAAGGGGGAGGAGTGTTATGTATGTAATATAAATGGTATTACCTGCCTCCAAGTTAAAGGGGGAGGGGTGTTAGGTATGGGATAATTAGCATAAGTAATTGGTGTCTTGTGATTTCTTGTGCAAGTACGCATGAGCAGGGGGAGACTCAAGGTGGTGTCCTGCAGTAAAGAAGCTTGTAAGATTACTCCTGTGTCCGAGCCTTTATTCAAGTGTTCAAAGCATCCGAATACACAACAGAATCTTTCTTCCTTTTTGGAATAAAATGATCCTGGGTCTTCCGGATTATGCCCAGAAATTCCTGCCATTGCTGTTCCACTGTCATTCCTGTTAGTATCCATTTCCAGTCTACCTTCGCCAGCTCCTCTCTCATGCCTTCATAGTCCCCTTTGTTCAACTGCATCACTGACACTTCCAATTTAACCTTCTCCTTCTCAAATTGCAGATTTAAACTAATCATTTTATGATCACTACCTCCAAGCGGTTCCTTTACCTCGAGTTCTCTTATCAAATTTGGTTCATTGGACGACACTAAATCCAGAATTGCCTTTTTTCTGGTCGGCTCCATTACAAGCTGCTCTAAGAATCCATCCCGGAGGCACTCTACAAACTCTCTTTCTTGGGGTCCTGAACCAACCTGATTTTCCTAGTCTACCTGCATATTGAAATCTCCCATCACCACATTGGCATTACCTTTGTTACATACCAGTTTTAACTCCTGCTGCAACTTACACCTGACGTGTCCAATTTTGGCTACTATTTTGGGATCTGTAGATAACACCAATTAGTGTCTTCTTGCCTTTGCAATTCCTCAACTCAATCCATAGTGACTCTACCTCATCAGTCCCTATGTCTTCCCTTCCCGTGCCCAACGAACAGGCACAAATGCATGTTGACTGTTCCTAATCAGACCCTGTTTATCCAGATGCTTATATATATCATCTCTAAGTATCCTTTCCATTAATTTGCCCACCACTGATGTCAAACTAACAGGTCTATAATTGCTAGGTTTACTCTTAGAACCCTTTTTAAACAATGGAACATGCGCAGCACGCCAATCCTCCGGCACCATTCCTGTTTCTAATGACATTTGAAATATTTCTGTCATAGCCCCTGCTATTTCTACACTAACTTCCCTCAATGTCCTTGGGAATATCCTGTCACGACCTGGAGACTTATCCACTTTTATATTTTTCAAAAGTGTCTGTACTTCCTCTTCTTTGAATCTCATAGTTTCCATAGCTACTCAACTTGTTTCCCTTACCTCACATAATTCAATATCCTCCTTGGTGAATACCGAAGTAAAGAAATTGTTCAATGTCTCCATCTCGTTTGGCTATGCAGATAGCTGTCCACTCTGACTCTCTAATGGACCAATTTTATCCCTCGTTATCCTTTTGCTATTAATTTAGCTGTAGAAACCCTTTGGATTTACTTTCACCTTACTTCCCAAAGCAACCTCATACCTTCTTTTGGATTTCTAATTTCTTTCTTAAGATTCTTTTTACATTCTTTATACTCATCTGCTTTTCTAAGTCCCTACCTGGTCGGAGGGGTTGCCTTCCTCCGAGCAGCGTCTTCGACCTGTCCTCGCGGCCTACCAGCGGGTCCTGGAGCGACGTTTCCCTGAGGGGACCGGGCCAGAACATCGGCTTTGGTGGCGGCGCAGAACGTCGGCGTTGGCGGCAGTGCAGCGCTGGAGCGCTATTGCGGAGCGGGCGATGCCTTTCCTGGGTCGCCGCGCTGGGACTCCAGTATGCTTGGTACCGCCGAGGAAAACAACGTGGAGCCGCGGTTCTGCGGAGCGGCCAGCTGCGACGTTGAACTTACATCTCGCCGAGATCACCAGTGTGCGGAGCTCCGTCTGGCGCGGTCTGTTGGCTTGGAAGCCGCAGGCTCCGGTGGGAAGGCGGCCGTTCCTGGCACCCCAAGCCGCTGGGGGTTCTCCCGACGCCGGAGTACCATCACCAGCGGAGAACATCGGGCACTGTGGCGGCGACTGTGGAGGCCTCAATAGGCCCGACTATGGGTGGACAAGAGGATGGGGACTGGACTTTGTGCCTTCCCCCACAGTGGGAATCACTGTGGGGGGATGTTTTGGTGTTGAATTTCTTTATGAATACTGTGTTGTATTTTTATTAGTGTGCTGCAAGGACATCAGAATTTCCCCTGAATAAGGGGATTAATAAAGTATTTATCTATCTATCTATCTATCTATCTATCTATCTATCTATCTATCTATCTATCTATCTATCTATCTATCTATCTATCTATCTATCTATCTATCTATCTGTGCCACAGGTGCTGTCGCCGAGGGAGGACGGACGGAGCCGCGGCTCGAGAGATAACAGAGACTAACAGAGGTAAAGAGGTTTGCCACGCACTGCAAGGGAGCAGTGGACCAGACAGGAAGAGCGGACGGATTTACCACTAGACAGCCAAACCAGTAGGTAATTTACGGCTGGGGTGAGTACTTTCCCATTTATAGGAGGTAGGATTATATAAATAAGGGGTGTATCAATACAGTAGGGGATTCTTAAATAGGACCAGTTAATTACTTATATAAGATGGGCGGTCAGGAGATGTGCCAATACTGCGAGATGTGGGAATTTGTCGACACCATTGATGTAGAAGATCCCTACAGCTGCAGTAAGTGTTTGAGGCTAGAGGAACTCCAGCTCCGCATTGATGAGCTGGAGACCCAACTTCATACGCTGCGGTACATCAGGGAGGGGGAGTATTACCTCGATGTTTTGTGCCAGGGGATGGTCACACCGACCAGTTTAACTAATTCAGTAGGCAGTGAGCAAGGAAAGGAAGGTGTGGCCATAAGCGAGGCAGGTAGGGGGAACCAGGAGGAGATGCGGCAGGAGCCACAGCCCTTGTCCCTGACGAGCATGACCGAGGCTCTTACTCAATGTAAGGACGGGATCAGGGGCTGTGGGAGGGATGAGCAACCTGGCTGCAGCACCGTGGATCAGGAGGCCATTCAAGAGGGGGGAGTTAGAAGAAAGGCCGTAGTGATAGGGGATAGTATTATTCGGGGGGTAGATAAGGTTCTCTGCGGCCAGCAGAACATGTCCCGAAGGCTGTGTTGCCTACCCGGTGCTAGGGTTAAGGATATCTCTGCGATGCTGGAGAGAAATTTGCAGAGGGAGGGGGAGGATCCAGTGGTCGTGGTCCATGTGGGGACCAATGACATAGGAAGGACGAGGAAGGAGGATCTGCTGAAGGAGTTTGAGCAGTTAGGGAATAAATTAAAAAGCAGAACCTCGAGGGTACTGATCTCCGGATTGCTACCTGAGCCACGGGCCAAATCGGCGAGGGTACGTAAAATTAAAAAGCTGAATGCGTGGCTCAAAGACTGGTGTGGGAATAATGGGTTTGGTTTCTTGGGCCACTGGCACCAGTACTGGGACAGGGGGGATCTGTTCTGTAAGGACGGACTTCACCTGAACGGTGGTGGGACTGGGGTCCTGGCAAATCATATAACTAGGGCAGTAGAGAGGTCTTTAAACTAAGTAGCGGGGGGGAGGTATCAAGGGGGGTAATAACGGCAGGGGTAGAGGAAATAGAGCAGGGTATCAGTGGGGAAGCGGAAAGTCAAAATGTGACAGGAGACAGAATGTGTGAAGATAAAGCTCTAGATGTAAAAGGGGCAAAAACGGAAAGGAAGGGTAGTAAAAATCATCTGAAAGTGCTTTATCTAAATGCACGGAGTATTCGTAATAAGATAAATGAATTAACGGTGCAATTAAGTATATATAGTTATGATATCGTGGCCATTACGGAGACATGGCTGCAAGGGGATCAGGACTGGGAGTTAAATATAGAGGGGTACTCGACAATTAGGAAAGATAGACAGGAAAGAAAGGGAGGAGGGGTGGCCATTTTAATAAGGGAGGGAATAACGGCAATAGAGAGGAAGGATATTGCGTTGAAGGATCAGGATAGTGAAACAGCTTGGGTACAGATAGAGAATAACAAGGGGAAAAAAACACTAGTGGGTGTAATTTATAGACCTCCAAACAGCTGTGACGCTGTTAGTCAGAACATAAATCTGCAAATAGTTGACGCATGTAAAAAGGGAACTGCTGTAATCATGGGGGACTTCAATTTTCATATTAATTGGGCAAACCAAACTGGGCAGGGTAGACTAGAGGAAGAGTTTATAGAATGTATTAGAGATGGGTTCCTAGAACAGTATGTCACAGAACCAACAAGGGGGGAGGCAATCTTGGATCTGGTCCTGTGTAATGAAGCAGGATTAATTAAAAATGTCATAGTTAGGGACTCGTTGGGAACAAGTGACCACAATATGGTCGAATTCCATATTCAAATAGAAGGGGAGCAGGTTGAAACTCAGGCTAGGGTGCTTAGTCTAAATAAGGGGGATTATGAAGGTATGAGGACTGAGCTGATCAAAGTTGACTGGGATAGCAGACTCAAGAATAAGACGGTACATGAGCAGTGGTGTACGTTTAAGGGTCTACTGTATAACCTTCAAGAAAAATTTATTCCTATGAAGAAAAAAAGGGGTAAGGGTAAGAACAGTCAGCCATGGCTCAGTAAAACTATAAAGGATAGTATTCGGCTGAAGGCAAGGGCATATAAGGTAGCCAGAGATAGTGGGAGGGTAGAGGATTGGGAAGCATTTAAAGGTCAGCAAAAAATAACTAAGAGATTAATTAAGACGGGGAAAATAGACTATGAAAGGAATTTAGCGAACAACATAAAAACTAATAGTAAGAGTTTTTATAGCTATATAAAAAGAAAAAGGGTGGCTAAGGTGAACGTTGGTCCATTGGAGGGTGAGACTGGAGAGTTGTTGGTGGGGAACATGGAAATGGCAAAGGCATTAAACGAGTATTTTGTATCAGTCTTCACCATAGAAGACACAAAAAATATTCCAACGCTGGATAAACAGGGGGCGGTAGGAATGGAGGAGCTAAATACTATTAAGATCACCAAGGAGGTGGTATTAGGGAAATTAATGAGACTGAAGGAGGATAAATCCCCTGGGCCTGATGGATTACATCCAAGGGTCTTGAGGGAGATAGCGGTGGGGATTGTGGATGCATTGGTGATAATTTTCCAAACCTCCCTGGAGGCAGGAACGGTCCCAGTGGATTGGAAAATGGCCAATGTAACACCTATATTTAAAAAAGGAAGTAAACAGAAGGCGGGTAACTATAGACCGGTTAGTCTAACATCGGTGGTGGGTAAAATGTTAGAGACAATTATTAAAGAAACACTAACGGGGCACTTGGATAAACATGACTTCATCGGACAGAACCAGCATGGTTTTGTGAAGGGGAAGTCCTGTTTAACGAATCTGCTCGAATTCTTTGAGGAAGTAACAACCCGGGTGGATAAAGGGGAACCGGTGGATGTGGTATACTTGGACTTCCAAAAGGCTTTTGACAAGGTGCCACATAAGAGACTATTGCTAAAAATAAAAATTATGGGATTGGGGGTAATATATTAGCATGGGTAGAGGATTGGCTAACAAATAGGAAGCAGAGAGTGGGGATAAATGGTTCATACTCGGGATGGCAACCGGTAACTAGTGGGGTTCCACAAGGGTCGGTGCTGGGACCTCAGTTGTTCACAATTTATATAAATGATTTGGAGGAGGGAACCAAGTGTAATATATCAAAATTTGCGGGCGATACAAAAATGGGAGGAAAAGTAGGGGATGAGGAGGATAGGAAGAGTCTGCAAAAGGATATAGATAAGCTAGGTGAGTGGGCAACAACTTGGCAGATGAAATTTAATACTAATAAATGTGAAGTCATTCACTTTGGGAAAAAAAATGATAGGGCAAGTTATTTTCTAAATGAGGAGGAGCTGCGTTGTAATGCAATGCAAAGGGATCTAGGGGTATTAGTACATGAATCACTAAAAGTTAGTATGCAGGTGCAGCAAGCAATCAGGAAGGCCAATGGAGTTTTGGCCTTTATTGCTAGGGGGATTGATTATAAAAACACGGAGGTCTTGCTGCAGCTGTACACAGTATTAGTGAGACCACATTTGGAATACTGTGTACAGTTCTGGGGTCCATACTTAAGAAAGGATGTACTAGCCCTGGAGGCAGTGCAGCGAAGGTTTACAAGATTAATTCCTGCAATGAGGGGATTGACATATGAGGAAAGGTTAAGTAGGCTGGAACTCTACTCTTTGGAGTTTAGAAGAATGAGAGGCGTTCTCATTGAAACATATAAGATCGTGAGGGGCCTTGATCGGGTGGATGCACCGAGGATGTTCCCAATGATCGGGGAAACTAGAACTAGGGGACATAGTTGCAGAATAAGGGGGGGCTCTTTTAAAACTGAGATGAGGAAGAACTTCTTCACCCAGAGGGTGGTTAATTTATGGAATTCACTGCCCCAGGGAGCAGTGGAAGCAGAAACTTTAAATATATTTAAGACTAAAATAGATGGTTTTTTAGCTGCCAAGGGGATAAGGGGCTACGGGGAGAGGGCAGGGATATGGACCTAGGTATGGTTAGTATAGTAAGACCTGAGTGATCTCCTGGACAAGTGTCGATCGCCTGGATTGGGGTCGGAGAGGAATTTCCCGGATTTTTTTCCCCGAATTGGACCTGGGTTTTTATCCGTTTTTTTGCCTCCCCCAGGAGATCACGAGGTTCTTGGGGTGGAGAGGGGTGATAGCGGTATAAAGGGGAGGGTAGTGTCTTGTGTTCTGTGTCTTGTGTCTACTGTTTGTGGGTAAGTGTGTCTGTTTAGTGTTCAGCCATGAGCGAATGGCGGTGCGGGCTCGACGGACCTGGTGGTCTACTCTCGCACCTACTTTCTATGTTTCTATGTTTTCTATATTTCTATCTATCTATCTATCTATCTATCTATCTATCTATCTATCTATCTATCTATCTATCTATCTATCTATCTATCTATCTATCTATCTATCTATCTATCTATCTATCATCAAGCATCTTTTACTCCATGCTGTCTATAATTATTGTAGATCTCTCTCTTTTTCCGAACCAAGTGTCCAATTTCCCTTGAAAACCATGGCTCTTTCCAATTATTACTACTTCCTTTCAACCGAACAGAGACGAAAAGATTCTGTACTCTTAAAATTTCACCTTTAAATGTCCTCAATTTCTCTTCTACATCCTTCCCATAAAACAAAATGTCCCAATTCACTAATTTTAAATCCTTTCTCATCTCTCAAAGTTAGTTAAGTTCCCAGACCTGATCCTCCTGCAGCCACGTCTTGGTAATCCCCACAATGCCATATCTACCAACCTCTATAACCATATAACAATTACATCACGGAAACAGGCCATCTCGGCCCTACAAGTCCGTGTCGAACAACTTTTTTCCCTTAGTCCCACCTGCCTGCACTCATACCATAACCCTCCATTCCCTTCTCATCCATATGCCTATCCAATTTATTTTTAAATGATACCAACGAACCTGCCGCCACCACTTCCACTGGAAGTTCATTCCACACCGCTACCACTCTCTGAGTAAATAAGTTCCCCCTCATGTTACCCCTAAACTTCTGTCCCTTCATTCTGAAGTCATGTCCTCTTGTTTGAATCTTCCCTATTCTCAAAGGGAAAAGCTTGATCACATCAACTCTGTCTATCCCTCTCATCATTTTAAAGACCTCTATCAAGTCCCCCCTTAACCTTCTGCGCTCCAGAGAATAAAGACCTAACTTATTCAACCTATCTCTGTAACTTAGTTGTTGAAACCCAGGCAACATTCTAGTAAATCTCCTCTGTACGCTCTCTATTTTGTTGACATCCTTCCTATAATTGGGCGACCAAAATTGTACACCATACTCCAGATTTGGTCTCACCAATGCCTTGTACAATTTTAACATTACATCTGAGCCTCAAGCACATCTACTTTACCTCTTATACTTCGCGCATTCAAATACAGTACTTTTAATTCCCTACACATCTCACCATTCACATCGATCCCAATTACACTTGGCTATACTCTCTTATCCCTTTGTGAGCTTTCTTTCCGTTAATTCCTGTTCCCCCAACGCAATAGTCCACCACTCACGCAGTCCCCCAACCGCACAGCCACGGCTCATTTCCCCTCATCCCCAGTACACCCCCCTCTCCTCCTCCCCTCCCTAATTCCTCCCTCACCTGTCCCTCTCTCCTTTCCCCTAACCTCAGTCACTCCCTCCCCCCATAACTCCTCTCCCAACCCCCTCTTATCCTTCTATTCCCCACTTCTCACCTCCACGTCCCACCACTATCCCTCCTGATCCCCAATGCCCTCCTCTCCTTATATTCCCCACTCCCTACCTCCCCCCTCACCATACCCCCTCCACCCCCATTCTCCCTCCTCATACCCCCTCCACCCCCATTCTCCCTCCTCACCTCCCTTCACTTTCCCCCCTTTCCCTCCCTACATTCCCCCCTCCACCCCCACTCTCCCACTTCACCTCCCCCACTTCCCCCTCTCCCTCAATCCCCCCATACTCCCTCCTCACCTCCCCAGGATCTTTCCCCTCTTCTCCTCCCCTTCCCCAATCCATCCCTAATAATAATAATAATGGATGGGATTTATATAGCGCCTTTCTAATACTCAAGGCGCTTTACATCGTGTTATTCATTCACTCCTCAGTCACACTCGGTGGTGGTAAGGTGGGTGAAGTGCCTTGCCCAAGGACACAACAACAGTATGCACTCCAAGCGGGATTCGAACCGGCTACCTTCCGGTCGCCAGCCGAACACTTAGCCCATTGTGCCATCTGTTGTCCCTCACCTCTCCTTTCCCCTACCCCCAGTCACTCCCTCCCTCCATAAAAAGCAGCATCTGCAGTTCCTTCCTTCACAGGTCATTCATTGGTAGCTGTGGTATAGATCCCGTTGACTTGACAATTGGACCAGTTTGCATCGTTGTGTGTGTTACTCAAACTCCGTGCAAACTGCTCGGCACCCTGCAACCACTCTCCCTCCCTCCCTCCCTCTGCCCAGCAACGTCCTGCCCGCTTGCCCGCTGCTGCTGCTCGGCCCTTTCCCGCCCCTGCCCACCCGCCTGTTGCCGCTGCTGGTCAGGGCCGCTGGGGGGGGGGAGAAGGGATGTAGTCGGTGTTCGTCACGGTGGTTACCACGGGTTTCGACAAGCTGGTGGAGAAGATCTGCTCAGAGGGCAGTGAGGGTGAGTTACCGCAGCGACGGGGGCAGAGGATCATACGGTCACAGCCATTAACCCAGGGGGACAGGTAGACGGGAGGGCGAGTGGAGGGGGGAGTTGGGCGAATGAGGGAGAGAGAGACGGGACCAGCTTCCACTGAACCCCTCCTTCCACTTGCGGCCGCTGCCAGGGTTGGGGGAGACGACAGATAAGTTACTGCGAGGAGGGGAGAGAGGGGTTTGTGAGTGAGGCGGGAGAAGCCGCGGTTCAGGAAGGGGCGTCACCTTCCCGGCCGCGGCATTGACTGACAGGAGAGGAGACCAATATGCGCATGCGTGGTATCCTTTTAAAAAAAAGTTTTAAACGTCAATAACATAAAATATACCAGTAACCTGAACGAAACCTGTTGAATTTACATCACAGGACTATGGTGCGTAAGCTGGGCCAACATTGTAGCGCTATCGTGTGCCGTTTTTGCGCAAAAATAGGCACAAACAAACAAGATGAGAGTTTTAGTAATGTATGTATATTTAATTCTCCCTTTCTACAATCTTGATCCTTCTCCCGATGCTCTCCCGCAAAATCTTCTCCAAACTCCCCGCTGAGAACCTTTCCACAAAAGCGGACATTTTCTCTGGCCCCCGCACTTCGTCCCTCCCCCTCTGGCTGAAGTTCCAGACCCACTATCCACAGGACTTCAGTACCACCGCGAGCGTGCATTCACCCAGAGGGATGCACCCAGTTCCCCTGGGTCTTACTGCCCGTCCGTATGCATCAAATCTGCCGCTTCTCTTCGCCTCTGCTTTTCAATGGGCTCCCCACAGTCCCATCGTCTCTCTTGTTCTTCATGCTCCGTAGGGTCCTGCTGCCCCTCCTGTTCCCGGGGCTCCGCAGGGTCTCGCTGCCCCTCCTGTTCCCGGGGCTCTGCAGGGTCCTGCTGCCCCCCCTGATCGTGGTGTTCCGCAGGGTCCCGCTGCCCCCTCTGTTCCCGAGGCTCCATAGAGTCCCGATGCCCCTCATTCTGGAGCTCCACATGGTCCCTTCGCTCCTCATTTTCCAGGGGGTCCACAGGGTCGCGCTGTCTCTCATGTTCCTGGGACTCCACAGGATGCTGCTGTCCCTCAGTTTTCCTCATTTCCTCGGGCAGTGTGATTCGCCCCCGATTGACATAATGGAGGATCCTCGACTCGAGCCCCTCGCATCTCTGCCGCTCCATCAGCGGCTTGTATTTCCTGGGCCGTACTCCCTCCAGCAGGGACTGAGACAGGTCAGTGAAGGTGGGCTGGGTGCGGCCCCAGGCAGTCAGCGCACTCTCCTCCTCATCATCCCCCTCCTCCTGGTCCTCTGCAAGAAGGCAAGCACACAATTGGTTGTTGTATTTAGGCCCTGCTCTCCCACTGCCCCTCCCATTCTACCATAAGGTCCTACCCCTCTCTAAACCCCCAGTCCTTTAGTCCACAATGGCATGACAGGTGGAGAGCAATGAAGAGTAGGTTTAGCATGCCGGCCTTCATTAACCGAGGCACTGTGTGCAAGACCTGTGACGTTCTGTGTATAAAACATCATCAGATCCACAAGGTATTAAAGGGACAGGCACAGTCATTTGGCCCACCATACCTGTGCGGACCTTCATGCTCATCTAATCTAATCTGCCTGCATGCAATCAATTTTCCTCTATTCCCAGGCTTTTCTTGTGTCTATCAAACAGCCATTTAAATGCCCCTACTGTATCTGTTTCCACCGCCTCCTCTGGCAGCGCGTTCCAAGCACCACCATTCCTCTGAGAGAGACAAAAAACTTGCCCTACACATCGTTAAATTTCCCCCTTCTGACCTTAAACCTCAGCCCTCTAGTGTTTAAAATTTAGGTAAATAATTGACCAGCTGCACTATCTACACCTCTCATCATTTTATATATTTTTCTGAGGTCTCTCCTCAAACTCAGACGTGGAAGAGCAAACAATCCAAGTCGGCTTAGCTGATCCTTAAAGCTAAAAAAAACATGACAATAGAGGGATGTTTTTCAGTCTGGAGGCCTGTGAAGAGCGGTGTGTCACAGGGAACTACATTAACAACTTGGATGAGAATGTAGACGACATGCTCAGTAAGTTTGTAATCTTACTTCATAAGTTTGAAAATAGTTATGAATAAGGATGTCTGGACATTGGAGAAACATAGTAAATTGGAGGATGCCAGTTGAAAACATTATTAGGCAAAAACTAGGGAAAGTAAATTGGGAGCAGTTGTAATTAGATAAATCTACATCTGGTCATTTAAAGGCCACTGATCAGAGTTCAGGACCAGCATGTTCCAGTAAGGAGGAGGGATTAGGATGGTAAAGTAAAGAGACATTGGATGATCAAAGAGGCTCAAAATGTGGTATGGGAGCGGACAACATGACACGATTGAGTGGTAGCCAGAGCTGTGATTCCAACCCTGGTACCGAGGTTCAATGGGGAAGAGTGACGTCAGGCAGAGCCATAGTGGTGGGAGACTCCATCGTCATAGTTGCGGACAGGAGATTCTGCGGCAGCAGGTGAGACTCCAAGATGGCGTGTTGCCTCCCTGGTGCCAGGATCCAGGATGTCTCGGAGCGGCTGCACGGCATCCTCAAGAGTGAGGGGGAGAAGCTGGAGGTTATTGTGAATGTTGACACAAATGATATAGGTCAGAAAAGGAAGGAGGTTCTGCAACAAGAATTTACGGAATTGGGTAGAAGACTGAAAAGCAGGACCTACAGGGAGGTGATCTCAGGATTGCTTCCAGTATCTTGTGCTAGTGAAGGCAAGAATAGGAAGATAGGGGAAATTAATGTGTGGCTGAGGAATTGGTGCAGGGTCAGGGATTCAGGGATACTGGAGCTTCAGGAGAGACAGGGGTGATGGAAAAGGAGCAGGGGTGTTGCATTGTTGGTTAAGGAGGATGCCACAGCTTTGTTCAGAGGTACATTACGGACGGTTTGTCTAACAAGGTTAAATGGGTGGAGCTGAGGAACAAGAAAGGGATCATCAGTTTGTTGGGGTGTACTACAGGCCCCCAAATAGTCAGCGGGAATTGGAACAAATGTGCCAAGGGATTGCAGACAGCTGTAGGTCAAATAAGGTTGGTGTAGTAGAGGATTTTAACTTTCCCAATATAGAGTGGGAAAATCATAGCGTGAAGGGTTCAGATGGGGTGCTCAGTGTTCAGGACAGTTTTCTTAAGCAGTATGTGGAGGCCCCCCAAGTGTGAGAGGGCAACGCTGGATCTAGTATTGGGAAATTGCGAAGGGCAAGTTAATGAAGTGTGTGTGGAGGAGCCTTTTGGGACCAGTGACCACTGTTCGATTACGTTCAAGATAGTTATGGATAGGGATGGAGAGGGTCCATGTGTTAAAATGCACAACTGGGGTAAGCCCAACTTTGAGACTAAGAGAAAAGGTCTCGCTCAAGTTGACTGGAGCAGGTTATTAGATGGGTAAGGAACATCGGCCAAGTGGGATGTTTTTAAAAGTGTACTGAAGAAAGATCAGGATGTGTACATCCCCGTTAGAGTGAAGGACAAAGCAGCCAAACGTAGGGAAGCTTTGCTGACGAGGGAAATTGAGACATTACTCACAAACAAGGATGATTGGGACAGGTGCTGGGATCAAGTTCATACCTGGAGGAGTTTCGGGAGCTGAAGAGTAAACTAAAAAAGGAAATTAGAAGGGCAAAAAGAGGCCAGGAGATAACTCTGGCAGGTAGCATTAAAGACAAGCCCCAAATATTTTATTCATGCATAAGGAGGAAAAGGGTAACTAGAGAGAGAGTGGGACCTCTCAGGAATCAAAGCGACATTTACCGATAAGAAATACCTCTGTATTTACTGAGGAGAAAGACAGTAGGATGGAGGAATTTGGAGCAGTCACTGGAAGTGTCTTGAGAGCAGGGTTACTGTCGAAGAAATACTGAAGGTGCTGTCGTGTTTGAAGGTAGACAAATATCCAGGGCCTGATCTGATATATCCGTGGACATTGTGGGAAACTAGAGAGGAAATTGCGGGAGCCCTGGTTGTAATTTACGAGTGGTCTTTAAATACAGGAGAGGTGCAGGAAGACTGGAGGGTGGCAAACGTTGTACC
This sequence comes from Amblyraja radiata, assembly GCF_010909765.2. Taxonomy (NCBI): domain Eukaryota; kingdom Metazoa; phylum Chordata; class Chondrichthyes; order Rajiformes; family Rajidae; genus Amblyraja; species Amblyraja radiata. The sequence continues at coordinate 21,035,178 of NC_045992.1, read as the reverse complement.
TCTTTTCAAGAAAATGCTGGGAACTATTGGCTGGTGAGCTTAACATTTGTAGTTGGTAAGTTACTGGAGAGTATTCTAAGAGATACGATATACAGGCATTTGAATGGGCAAGGGCTGATTAGGGATAGTCAACATGGTTTTGTACGTGGGAGGTCGTGTCTCACAAATCTGACTGATTCTTTTTTGAAGAAGTGACCAAAAAGGGTGATGCAGAGCTGTTGATGTTGTGTACATGGACTTCAGTACGGCGTTCAACAAGGTTCTGCATGGTAGACTGCTCTGGAAGGTTAGATCTCATGGGATCCAAGGAAAGATAACTGAATGGATAGCAAATTGGCTCCATGGTAGGAAGCAGAGGGTGATTGTGGAAGTTTGCTTCTCGGACTGGAGGCCTGTGACTAGTGGTGTGCCTCAGGGTTCGGTGCTGGGTCCGTTACTGTTTGATTCTACATCGATGATTTGGATGAGAACATCCAGGGCAAGATTAGCAGGTTTCCTGATGATACAAAAGTTAGTGGTTTTAAGATGGTTGTGCACGATTGTAGCAGGATCTGGATCGATTGGCCAGGTGGGCAGAGGAATGATTGATGGAATTTAATACAGAGAAGTATGAGGTTGCATTTTGGGACGTCAAACAAGGGCGTCAAACAACCTACACAGTAAATGGTAGACCTCTGGGTAGTGTTGTAGAGCAGTGGGATCGTGAGTACAGGTGCATGGTTCCTTGAAGGTTGAATCGCAGGAAGATGAGATGGTCAAAAAAAGGCTTTTGGCACTCTGGCACATCAGTCAGAGTATTGAGTAAAGAAGTTGGGAGATCATGTTGTAGTTGTATAAGACGTTGGTGAGACTGCATTTAGAATATTGTGTTCATTATGGGCACCATGTTATAGGAAAGATATTGTCAAGCTCGAAAGGGATCAGAAAAGATTTACGAGGATGTTGCCAGGATTAGAGGGTATGAGCTATAGAAAGTTCATGAGAGGTATAGATCCGGTAGATGAACAGAGTCTTTTTCCCAAAGTAGGGGAATCGAGGACCAGAGGACATAGGCTCAAGGTGAAGAGGAAAAGATTTAATAGGAATCCGAGGGGTAACTTTTTCACAGAAAGGGTGGTGGGTGTATGGAACAAGCTGCCAGAGGAGGTAGTTGAGGCTGGGACAATCCCATTGTTTAAGAAATAGTTAGACAGGTACATGGATAGGACAGTTTTGGAGGACCATGCACAGCAAGTGGGAGTAGTGTAGCTGGGACATTGTAGGCCGGTGTGGGCAAGTTGTGCCGAAGGGCCTGTTTCCACGCTGTATCACTTTTTGAAGCGGCAAATGTAAGGTTTAGAAAGAAGAAATCAGACAGGGCCTTTCATTTATATAAAGCAAGCAGGAAATCAGTCAAATGGGAAATTAGAAGGGCCAAAAGTGACCATGAAATGTCATTGGTCATTCAGGCTTTTTTTTTTTAAATCACTCGCTTTTTATACATCCATTAAAAACAAAAGGTTAGCCAGGGAGAATGATAAAAGTACCGAATTAATGCTTGGGAGTCAGAGGCTGTAGGTGGGGCACTAAACAAGTACTTTGCATCTGTGTTTGCAAGGTGAGACGTGTAGGTCAGTGAGATTAGTGTGCGCAGGAGCAACATGCTCGGGCACTTTGAGACCAATGAAAAGCTAGTGTAAGGGCTCTTGAAGAACATTAATGTGAATAAAACCCGAGGGCCATATGGGATCTCTCACAGGTTATTGATGGAGACAAGAGAGGAGATTGCAGGAACCTCGACAAAGATCTTTGTATCTTTTCTGGGTACAACCTAGATCACGGATGTTCAGACAGTGCTCAACTTTCTTCCTTTATCTAAGATGGGTATTAGATATAATGGAGGACATTGTATGCTGACGCGTCTCGTAAATAATGGGGAAGCTACTGGAGAGGATATTTTGGATGGGATTTACTCACATTTGGAAGAGTATGGGATAATTAGGGATAGTCAGCATGGGTTTGTATACAGCAGGTCATGTCTTACTAAATAGATTTAAGATTTTGAGGAGTTGACAAAGGTGATTTATGAGGATACGATAAAGGATGCTGTTTAATGGAGTTTAGTAAGGCAAAAATGAGGTTAGTTAGAAACTAGTGTAGCTGGGACATTGTTGGCCGATGTGGGCGAGTTTGGCCGAAGGGCCTGTTTCCACACTATTATTAACGAGGTTAGTTTCCGTTTTGCTGCTGAAAACAGTTAGCATCGCATTGTGACTGCTCCTTGTGGTTGTATTAAAAGGCTGACATTAGCAGACTGGCCTGTTGGGATCAGCTGTGTGGAAGTGACGTGCTTTGCAGAGGCAAAGTGTGTGCTTTGACAAGAGGTTTTGCAAAGGTTAAGTGCTGGGGCTCTGGTTCAGGAGGCTCTGGATAAGGTCCGGTCCGCATTTTTTCTTATTTCCATCCTAAATCTTCCTTTGTCTAGTGCAGTAAAGATGGCAGCTAGGTTGTGGGAATTCAGGCAGACTTTCAGTGGCCCAGATGACTATACCTATGAGGTGCGTCCAACTGCAACTACTTACAAACCGTGTTAGGGAACTGAAGCAATAGCTGGACAACCTCTGGTTCATCCAGTAAACTGAAGATGTCATAAGTAAGAGTCACAGTTAAGGTGCAGGCAGAAAGTAGTTGGGTGACCACTAGGGAAGAGAGTAGGTAGAGTGCAGGAATGCCCTGTGGCCATTCCACTCAGGTATCTCTTGAAGAAGGGTCTCGACCCAAAATATCACCGATTCCTTTGCTCCATAGATGCTGCCTCACCCACTGAATTTCTCCAGCATTTTTGTCTACCCACTCAGGTATACCTCGTTGGATGTTCAAGAAGGAACTGCAGATGCTGGAAGATCGAAGGTACACAAAAATGCCGGAGAAACTCAGCGGGTGCAGCAGCATCTATGGAGCGAAGGAAATAGGCGACGTTTCGGGCCGAAACCTCGCCTATTTCCATACCTCGTTGGATGCTGTTTGGGGATGATGGCAGATTAGTGGAGAGCTGCAACAGTGGCCAGGTCTGTGGCGGCCAGTTGGCTCTGAGGCACAGTGAGACATGGTAAGGTCAGGCAGAGCAATAGTGACAGCAGACTTGTTAGTTGGGGGTATAGACAGGAGATTCGGCAGCAGCAAACAAGACTCCAGGATGGTGTGTTGCCTTCCTAGTGCCAGGATGTCCCAGAGTAGGTAAACAGCCAGAAATCATTGTAAACATTGGCACAAATGACATAGGTCAGAAAAGGGGTGAAGTCCTGCAGAGTGAATACAGGGATCAAAGCAAAAGATTAATGAGTAGCACACCAAGGGTAGTAGACCCACATTGTCCCAGTGCCAAGTTGTGGTTTGGGTAATAATGGGAATCTAGGATGGATGAATGTGTGGCTGAAGATGTGGAGCAGGGGTCAGGGATCCCAATTCTTCGAACATTGGGATTTGTGTACAAGAGGGATGGATTTCACCTGAACTGGAGGGACATTAATAGTATGACGGGTAGGTTTACAAGTCCAAGGTTGATAAGGTTCCGTATGGTCGTTTTCTCCAGAAGGTTGAATTGAATCATGTGGGATCCAAGTAAAACTAGCTATCTAGATACAGAATAGATTTGTTGGATGGAAGCGAGTGGGAGTGGAAGATTGTTTTCAGATTGGAGGCTGGTGACTAGTGGTGTGCATGAGTACAGCAGCAGGAGATTAGCAAGAGATACGACTGATTGGCTCTAGCCCAAGTGGGAGGAGAGAAGTGAGTCAGAGGGGTGAAAACAGTTAAAGTAGGGGCCAAGGACAGGCAGACTTTACTCAGAACTGCTGTAGATTTGGGAGCAACAGCAGCAGGAGTTTAGCAAGAGATACGACTGATTGGCTCTAGCCCAAGTGGGAGGAGAGAAGTGAGTCAGTGCCGGGAAAACAGTTGAAAACTGAGGAATTTGGTTTGTAAATTGGTAAATCAGGCAATTTATCAGTCAATTTAAGCAAGACGGCTCTTAGCGAGCAGCAGTGAGTGAGCGGCCTTGTGAGGGAAGTGTGAGTCTTTGGCTCGAGAGTCTTAGAAGAGGAGACCACGCAATACGCTTGAGAGGTAGAGACGAAAGAAGGAGATGTCAGGCAAGCTGATTCAGTGCGATGCTTGCAGTATGTGGGAGGTCAAGGACACCGCTAGTGCCTCTGGCTGCTACAAATGCGAGAAGTGCATCCAGGTAGAGCTCCTGAAGGGCCGTGTTGGGGAATTGGAGAAGCAAGTGGATGACCTCCGGTTCGTCCGAGAAACGGAGTCGTTCCTCGACAAGTCCTACAGTACGATTGTTACACCTAAGGTACTGGTAGAGAGAAGGTGGGAGACAGTGAGAACGGGAGGGAAGCATGGAATGCCAACGTCCCCGGGTGTTGTACCTCTTGTGAACAGGTTCACCCACTTAGAAGCTGTCGGGACAGAAGAGGTGTTTACACTGGGCGGCAGACTGGCTTGTGATGCAAATAGGGCTGTTGAGCCAAAACCAAAAAGGCCTAAGGCAGGCAACGCCATTGTAGTGGGAGACTCCATTGTGAGAGGTGCGGACAGGGGTTTCTGCAGCAACAGACGGGATGCGAGGATGGTGTGCTGCCTTCCTGGTGCCAGGATCCAGGATGTCACGGTCAGAGTGCAGAAAATCCTCAAGGGCGAAGGTGAACATCCGGAAGTGGTAGTGCATGTCGGCACAAACGATGTCGGAAAGAAGGGGATGAATATTCTGCAGCGTGACTTTAGAGAGCTCGGAAAAATGCTGAAAAGCAGGACCTCCAGGGTTGTTATCTCTGGTTTGCTTCCAGTTCCTCGTGCTGGCGAGAGCAGGAACAGGGAGATACGGGACCTGAACGTGTGGCTGAGGAACTGGTGCACGGGGCAGGGATTTAGATTCTTAGATCACTGGGATCTGTTTTGGGGTAAGGGGGAACTGTACAAAAGGGACGGATTGCATCTTAACAGGTGTGGGACGAGCATTCTGGCAGGCAGGTTTGCCACTACTACACGGGTGGTTTTAAACTGAATAAGGGGGGTGGGGTGTCGAATGGGATAGTGGAGGATGGAGTTAAAGGGAAAGGGTTTCTTAAATGTGCGAGCGTAGAGACAGAGGGGTGTAAAATGAGGGTAGAAGCAATAGGTAGCAAGGTGAAAAGTAAAAGTGGCAGGCAGACAAAACCAGGGCAAAAATCAAAAAAGGCCACTTTTCAACATACTTGTATAAGGGGACAAGCCTGAAGGCTTTGTGTCTCAATGCAATGAGCATTCGTAATAAAGTGGATGAGTTGAATGTGCAGATAGCTATTAATGACTATGATATAGTTGGGATCACGGAGACATGGCTCCAGGGTTTACAGAGGAGCGACCTTCGTGTGGTGAGTTAAAAAACCCATCGCGGGGCTTGTCTCAACAGAGGCCCAGGAGCCGTTACAGAGGGAGGAGCGACCTTCGTGTGGTGAGTTAAAAAACCCATCGCGGGGCTTGTCTCAACAGAGGCCCAGGAGCCGTTACAGAGGGAGGAGCGACCTTCGTGTGGTGAGTTAAAAAACCCATCGCGGGGCTTGTCTCAACAGAGGCCCAGGAGCCGTTACAGAGGGAGGAGCAACCTTCGTGTGGTGAGTTAAAAAACCCATCGCGGGGCTTGTCTCAACAGAGGCCCAGGAGCCGTTACAGAGGGAGGAGCGACCTTCGTGTGGTGAGTTAAAAAACCCATCGCGGGGCTTGTCTCAACAGAGGCCCAGGAGCCGTTACAGAGGGAGGAGCGACCTTCGTGTGGTGAGTTAAAAAAACCATCGCGGGGCTTGTCTCAACAGAGGCCCAGGAGCCGTTACAGAGGGAGGAGCGACCTTCGTGTGGTGAGTTAAAAAAACCATCGCGGGGCTTGTCTCAACAGAGGCCCAGGAGCCGTTACAGAGGGAGGAGCGACCTTCGTGTGGTGAGTTAAAAAACCCATCGCGGGGCTTGTCTCAACAGAGCCCCAGGAGCCGTTACAGAGGGAGGAGCGACCTTCGTGTGGTGAGTTAAAAAACCCATCGCGGGGCTTGTTTCAACAGAGGCCCAGGAGCATTTACAGAGGGAGGAGCGACCTTCGTGTGGTGAGTTAAAAAACCCATCGCGGGGCTTGTTTCAACAGAGGCCCAGGAGCCGTTACAGAGGGAGGAGCGACCTTCGTGTGGTAAGTTAAAAAACCCATTGCGGGGCTTGTTTCAACAGAAGCCCAGGAGCCGTTGGTGAGGGAGGAGCGAACTCCGTGTGGTGAGTTAAAAAACCCATCGCGGGGCTTGTTTCAACAGAGGCCCAGGAGCCGTTACAGAGGGAGGAGTGACCTTCGTGTGGTGAGTTAAAAAACCCATCGCGGGGCTTGTTTCAACAGAGGCCCAGGAGCCGTTAGAGAGGGAGGAGCGACCGTCGTGTGGTGAGTTAAAAAACCCATCGCGGGGCTTGTTTCAACAGAGGCCCAGGAGCCGTTACAGAGGGAGGAGCGACCTTCGTGTGGTGAGTTAAAAACCCCATCGCGGGGCTTGTTTCAACAGAGGCCCAGGAGCCGTTACAGAGGGAGGAATCACAATCTGCAACGTCCTATTCGCAGATCACACTTCAAATTAAGGGGGCTGGTGGAAGCCTCTGATTGGTCGAACGGACTAGAGGAAGCAGCCGTTACAGGACTAGAGGAAGCAGCTGATTGGCTTGTATCCCGGGTAAGGCTTTATTGTATTCGGTTAAGGGGGAGAATGAGGGCCAGGGCAGTTTACTGTTCCGGATGTCAGATGTGGGAGGTCATGGAGTCTGAGTGACCTCCAGACGTCCACATCTGCGCCAGGTGCGTCGAGATGGGGCTCCTAAGGGACCGTGTTAGGAGCCTGGAACAGCAACTCGATGACCTCTGTCTGCTCAGGGAGAGCGAGGAGGTCATAGATAGGAGTTACAGGGAGGTGGTCACTCCAAGACCACGGGAGACATAAAACTGGGTCACAGTTAGGAAGGGCAACGGGCAGAGGCAGGGACTGGTGAGTACCCCGGTGGCTGTACACCTTGAAAATAAGTACTCATGTTTGAGTAAGGGTGGGGGAGACAGCCTACCTGGGGGCAGCGACAGCGGCCGGGCCTCTGGCATAAAGACCGGTCCTGTTGCTCAGAAGGGTAAGGAAAAGAAGAGGAGGGCAATTGTAATAGGGGACTCTATAGTGAGGGGGTCGGATAGGCGATTCGGTGGACGCAGGCAAGAGACCCGGATGGTAGTTTGCCTCCCTGGTGCCAGGGTCAGGGATGTGTCTGAACGGGTCCAAGAAATCCTGAAATGGGAGGGAGAGGAGCCTGAAGTTGTGGTACATATAGGTACCAACGACATAGGTAAAAAAAGAGAAGAGGTCCTGAAAGAAGAATTTAGGGAGTTAGGTAGAGAGTTAAGGAGAAGGACTGCAAAGGTAACAATCTCAGGATTACTGCCTGTGCCACGCGACAGTGAGAGTAGGAATGGAGCGAGGTGGAGGATAAATGAGTGGATGAGGGACTGGTGCAGTGGGTATGGATTCAAGTTTCTGGATCATTGGGACCTCTTTTGGGGGAAGGTGCGACCTGTACAGAAAGGACGGGTTGCACTTGAACTCGAGGGGGACCAATATCCTGGTGGGGAGATTTGCAAAGGCTACTGGGGAGACTTTAAACTAGTATGGTTGGGGGGAGGGACTCAAATTGGGAAAGCTAGCAGTCAGTGTGTGAGGCAGGAGGCAGAGAATGGTAGCACTCTGACCCAAAATGTAGGGCAGAGAGAAGAACAAGACAATAAACAGAGAATAAGGGAGGGTGGGTTTCTTAAATGTGTATATTTTAATGTTAGGAACATTGTAAGAGAGGTGGATGAACTTAGAGCCTGGATTGACACCTGGAAGTATGATGTTGTGGCGATCAGTGAAACATGGTTGCAGGAGGGCTATGATTGGAAACTAAATATTCCAGGATTTCGTTGCTTCAGGTGTGATAGAATTGGAGGGGCAAGAGGTGGAGGTGTTGCATTGCTTATCAGGGAAGATATTACAGCAGTGCTTTGGCAGGATAGATTAGAGGGCTCGTCTAGGGAGGCTATTTGGGTGGAACTGAGAAATGGGAAAGGGGTAGCAACACTTATAGGGGTGTATTATAGACCGCCAAATGGGGAGCGAGAAATGGAAGAGCAAATATGTAAGGCGTTTGCAGATATTAGTAGTAAGCACAAGGTAGTGATTGTGGGAGATTTCAATTTTCCACACATAGACTGGGAAACACATTCTGTAAATGGGCTGGATGGGTTGGAGTTTGTAAAATGTGTGCACGATAGTTTTTTGCAGCAATACATAGAAGTACCTACTAGAGAAGGGGCGGTGCTGGACCTCCTGTTAGGAAATGAGACGGGTCAGGTGGCAGAGGTATGCGTTGGGGAACAGTTCGGGACCAGTGATCACAATACCATTAGTTTCAATATAATTATGGAGAGGGTCAGAACTGGACCTAGGGTTGAGATTTTTGATTGGAGAAAGGCTAACTTTGAGGAGATGCGAAAGGATTTAAAAGGAGTAAATTGGGACATTTTGTTTTATGGGAAAGATGTGGTAGAGAAATTGAGTACATTTAAAGGTGAAATTTTAAGAGTACAGAATCTTTATGTCCCTGTTCGGTTGAAAGGAAATAGTAAAAATCGGAAAGAGCCATGGTTTAAGGGAAATTGGACACTTGGTTCGGAAAAAGAGGGAGATCTACAATAATTATAGGCAGCATGGAGTAAATGAGGTGGTAGAGGAGTATAAAGAATGTAAAAAGAATCTTAAGAACGAAATTAGAAAAGCTAAAAGAAGATACGAGGTTGCTTTGGCAAGTAAGGTGAAAGTAAACCCAAAGGGTTTCTACAGCTATATTAATAGCAAAAGGATAACGAGGGATAAAATTGGTTTATTAGAGAGTCAGAGTGGACAGCTGTCTGCAGAGCCAAAAGAGATGGGGGAGATATTGAACAATTTCTTTTCTTCGGTATTCACCAAGGAGAAGGATATTGAATTATGTGAGGTAAGGGAAACAAGTAGAGTAGCTATGGAAACTATGAGATTCAAAGAAGAGGAAGTACTGACACTTTTGAGAAATATAAAAGTGGATAAGTCTCCAGGTCCGGACAGGATATTCCCTAGGACATTGAGGGAAGTTAGTGTAGAAATAGCAGGGGCTATGACAGAAATATTTCAAATGTCATTAGAAACGGGAATAGTGCCGGCGGATTGGCGTACTGCGCATGTTGTTCCATTGTTTAAAAAGGGGTCTAAGAGTAAACCTAGCAATTATAGACCTGTTAGTTTGACGTCAGTGGTGGGCAAATTAATGGAAAGGATACTTAGAGATAATATATATAAGCATCTGGATAAACAGGGTCTGATTAGGAACAGTCAACATGGATTTGTGCCTGGAAGGTCATGTTTGACTAATCTTCTTGAATTTTTTGAAGAGGTTACTCGGGAAATTGATAAAGGTAAAGCAGTGGATGTTGTATATATGGACTTCAGTAAGGCCTTTGACAAGGTTCCTCATGGAAGGTTGGTTAAGAAGGTTCAATGGTTGGGTATTAATGGTGGAGTAGCAAGATGGATTCAACAGTGGCTGAATGGGACATGCCAGAGAGTAATGGTGGATGGTTGTTTGTCAGGTTGGAGGCCAGTGACTAGTGGGGTGCCACAGTGTCTGTGTTGGGTCCACTCTTGTTTGTCATGTACATGAATGATCTGGATGATGGTGTGGTAAATTGGATTAGTAAGTATGCAGATGATACTAAGATAGGTGGGGTTGTGGATAATGAAGTAGATTTTCGAAGTCTACAGAGAGATTTATGCCAGTTGGAAGAGTGGACTGAAAGATGGCAGATGCAGTTTAATGCTGATAAGTGTGAGGTGCTACATCTTGGCAGGACAAATCAAAATAGGACGTATATGGTAAATGGTAGGGAATTGAAGAATGCAGGTGAACAGAGGGATCTGGGAATAACTGTGCACAGTTCCCTGAAAGTGGAATCTCATGTAGATAGGGTGGTAAAGAAAGCTTTTGGTGTGCTGGCCTTTATAAATCAGAGCATTGAGTATAGAAGTTGGGATGTAATGTTAAAATTGTACAAGGCATTGGTGAGGCCAATTCTGGAGTATGGGGTACAATTTTTATCGCCTAATTATAGGAAGGATGTCAACAAAATAGAAAGAGTACAGAGGAGATTTACTAGAATGTTGCCTGGGTTTCCGCAACTAAGTTACAGAGAAAGGTTGAACAAGTTAGGGCTTTATTCTTTGGAGCGCAGAAGGTTAAGGGGGGACTTGATAGAGGTCTTTAAAATGATGAGAGGGATAGACAGAGTTGACGTGGATAAGCTTTTCCCACTGAGAGTAGGGAAGATTCAAACAATGGGACATGACTTGAGAATTAAGGGACAGAAGTTTGGGGGTAACATGAGGGGGAACTTCTTTACTCAGAGAGTGGTGGCTGTGTGGAATGAGCTTCCAGTGAAGGTGGTGGAGGCAGGTTCGTTTTTATCATTTAAAAATAAATTGGATAGTTATATGGACGGGAAAGGAATGGAGGATTATGGTCTGAGCGCAGGTATATGGGACTAGGGGAGAATACGTGTTCGGCACGGACTAGAAGGGTCGAGATGGCCTGTTTCCGTGCTGTAATTGTTATATGGTTATATGGTTATAGGGTGACCAAGGCTGGGAGCTGAACATCCAGGGATATTCAATATTCAGGAGGGATAGAGAGAAAGGAAAAGGAGGTGGGGTAGCGTTGCTGATTAGAGAGGAGATTAACGCAATGGAAAGGAAGGACATTAGTTTGGAGGATGTGGAATCGGTATGGGTAGAGCTGCGAAACACTAAGGGGCAGAAAACGCTGGTGGGTGTTGTGTACAGGCCACCTAACAGTAGTAGTGAAGTTGGAGATGGTATCAAACAGGAAATTAGAAATGCGTGCGACAAAGGCAAAACCGTTATAAAGGGTGACTTCAATCTACATATAGATTGGGTGAATCAAATTGGCAGGGGTGCTGAGGAAGAGGATTTCTTGGAATGTATGCGGGATAGTTATCTAAATCAACATGTAGAGGAACCAACGAGAGAACAGGCTATTTTAGACTGGGTATTGAGTAATGAGGAAGGGTTAGTTAGCAGTCTTGTTGCACGTGCCCCCTTGGGCAAGAGTGACCATAATATGGTTGAGTTCTTCATTAGGATGGAGAGTGACATTGTTAATTCAGAAACAATGGTTCTGAACTTAAAGAAAGGTAACTTTGAGGGTATGAGACGTGAATTGGCCAAGATTGACAATTAATTCTAAAAGGGTTGACGGTGGATATGCAATGGAAGACATTTAAAGACTGCATGGATGAACTACAAAATTTGTTCATCCCAGTTTGGCAAAAGAATAAGTCAGGGAAGGTAGTACATCTGTGGATAACAAGGGAAATCAGGGATAGTATCAAAGCGAAGGATGATGCGTACAAATTAGCCAGAAAAAGCAGCATACCGGAGGACTGGGAGAAATTCAGAGACCAGCAGAGGAGGTCAAAGGGCTTAGTTAGGAAAGGAAAAATAGATTATGAAAGAAAACTGGCAGGGAACATAAAAACTGACTGCAAAAGATTTTATAGATATGTGAAAAGAAAGAGATTAGTTATAACAAATGTAGGTCCCTTGCAGTCAGAAACAGGTAAGTTGATCATGGGGAACAAGGACATGGCGGACCAATTGAATAACTACTTTGGTTCCGTCTTCACTAAGGAAGACATAAATAATCTGCCGAAAATAGCAGGGGTCAAAGGAGTTGGAGGAATTGAGTGAAATCCAGGTTAGCCGGGAAGTGGTGTTGGGTAAATTGAATGGATTAAAGGCCGATAAATCCCCAGGGCCAGATAGGCTGCATACCAGAGTACTTAAGGAAGTAGCTCCAGAAATAGTGGATGCATTAGTAATAATCTTTCAAAACTCTTTAGATTCTGGAGTAGTTCCTGAGGATTGGCGGGTAGCAAACGTTACCCCACTTTTTAAGAAGGGAGGGAGAGAGAAAACGGGGAATTACAGACAAGTTAGTCTAACATCGGTAGTGTGGAAACTGCTAGAGTCAGTTGTTAAAGATGGGATAGCAGCACATTTGAAAAGTGGTGAAATCATTGGACAAAGTCAGCATGGATTTACAAAAGGTAAATCATGTCCGACGAATCTTATAGAATTTTTCGAGGATGTAACTAGTAGCGTGGATAGGGGAGGACCAGTGGATGTGGTGTATCTGGACTTCCAGAAGGCTTTCGACAAGGTCCCACATAAGAGATTAGTATACAAACTTAAAGCACACGGCATTGGGGGTTCAGTATTGATGTGAATAGAGAACTGGCTGGCAAACAGGAAGCAAAGAGTAGGAGTAAACGGGTCCTTTTCACAATGGCGGGCAGTGACTAGTGGGGTACCGCAAGGCTCAGTGCTGGGACCCCAGCTATTTACAATATATATTAATGATCTGGATGAGGGAATTGAAGGCAATATCTCCAAGTTTGCGGATTACACTAAGCTGGGGGGCAGTGTTAGCTGTGAGGAGGATGCAAGGTGACTTGGATAGGCTGGGTGAGTGGGCAAATGTTTGGCAGATGCAGTATAATGTGGATAAATGTGAGGTTATCCATTTTGGTGGCAAAAACAGGAAAGCAGACTATTATCTAAATGGTGGCCGACTAGGAAAAGGGGAGATGCAGCGAGACCTGGGTGTCATGGTACACCAGTCATTGAAAGTAGGCATGCAGGTGCAGCAGGCAGTGAAGAAAGCGAATGGTATGTTAGCTTTCATAGCAAAAGGATTTGAGTATAGGAGCAGGGAGGTTCTACTGCAGTTGTACAGGGTCTTGGTGAGACCACACCTGGAGTATTGCGTACAGTTTTGGTCTCCAAATCTGAGGAAGGACATTATTGCCATAGAGGGAGTGCAGAGAAGGTTCACCAGACTGATTCCTGGGATGTCAGGACTGTCTTATGAAGAAAGACTGGATAGACTTGGTTTATACTCTCTAGAATTTAGGAGATTGAGAGGGGATCTTATAGAAACTTATAAAATTCTTAAGGGGTTGGACAGGCTAGATGCAGGAAGATTGCTCCCGATGTTGGGGAAGTCCAGGACAAGGGGTCACAGCTTAAGGATAAGGGGGAAATCCTTTAAAACCGAGATGGGAAGAACTTTTTTAACACAGAGAGTGGTGAATCTCTGGAACTCTCTGCCACAGAGGGTAGTCGAGGCCAGTTAATTGGCTATATTTAAGAGGGAGTTAGATGTGGCCCTTGTGGCTAAGGGGATCAGAGGGTATGGAGAGAAGGCAGGTACGGGATACTGAGTTGGATGATCAGCCATGATCATATTGAATGGCGGTGCATGCTCGAAGGGCCGAATGGCCTACTCCTGCACCTAATTTCTATGTCTATGGATGGCTGTTTGTCGGGTTGGAGGCAGGTGACTAGTGGGGTGCCTCAGGGATCTGTGTTGGGTCCTTTGTTGTTTGTCATGTACATCGATGATCTGGACGAAGGGGTGGTAAATTGGATTAGTAAGTATGCAGATGATACCAAGATAGTGAAGAGGATTTCCAAAGTCTACAGAGTGATTTAGGCCATTTGGAAAAATGGGCTGAAAGATGGCAGATGGAGTTTAATGCTGATAAATGTGAGGTGTTACACCTTGGCAGGACAAATCAAAATAGGACGTACATGATAAATGGTAGGGAATTGAAGAATACAGTTGAACAGAGGGATCTGGGAATAACCGTGCATAGTTCCTTGAAGGTGGAATCTCATATAGATAGGGTGGTAAAGAAAGCTTTTGGTATGCTAGCCTTTATAAATCAGAGCATTGAGTATAGAAGCTGGGATGTAATGTTAAAATTGTACAAGGCATTGGTGAGACCAAATCTGGAGTATGGTGTACAATTTTGGTCGCCCAATTATAGGAAGGATGTCAACAAAATAGAGAGAGTACAGAGGAGATTTACTAGAATGTTGCCTGGGTTTCAACAACTAAGTTACAGAGATAGGTTAAATAAGTTAGGTCTTTATTCTCTGGAGCACAGAAGGTTAAGGGGGGACTTGATAGAGGTCTTTAAAATGATGAGAGGGATAGACAGAGTTGATGTGATCAAGCTTTTCCCTTTGAGAATAGGGAAGATTCAAACAAGAGGACATGACTTGAGAATTAAGGGACAGAAGTTTAGGGGTAACAGAGGGGGAACTTCTTTACTCAGAGAGTGGTAGCGGTGTGGAATGAGCTTCCAGTGGAAGTGGTGGCGGCAGGTTCGTTGGTATCATTTAAAAATAGATTGGATAGGCATATGGATGAGAAGGGAATGGAGGGTTATGGTATGAGTGCAGGCAGGTGGGACTAAGGGAAAAAAGTTGTTCGGCACGGACTTGTAGGGCCGAGATGGCCTGTTTCCGTGCTGTAATTGTTATATGGTTATATGGTTATATGGTTTCTATGTTTCTATGAGGGATCAGTACTGATACCATTGCTGTTTTTGGTTATATCAATGATTCAGGCAAAATGAATAATGCATGATTAGTAAATTTGCAGATGCCACTAAAATGGATAAGTCAAAGAGTGATACAGTGTGTGTATAAACAGGCCCTTCGGCCCAACTCACCCACACCGATGTCCCAGCTATACTGGTCGCACTTGCCTGCGCTTGGTCCATAATCCCTCCAAACCTGTCCGATCCATGTGCCTGTCTAACTGTTTCTTAATTGATGGGATAGTCCCAGCATCAACTACCTCCTCTGGCAGCTTGTTCCATACACCCACCATGCTTTCTGTGAAAAAGTTACCCCTCAGATTCCTATTAATTTTTTTCCCCTTCATCGTGAACCTATGTCCTCTGGTCTTCGATTCCTACTCTGGGTAAAATCTACCCGATCTATTCCTCCCATGATTTTGGATATCTCTACAAGATCTCCTCTCATCCTCCTGCGCTCCATGGAATAGAGACCCAGCCGACCCAACCTCTCCCTAAAGCTCACACCATCTAGTCCTGGCAACATCC
The DNA here is from genome assembly GCF_010909765.2 of Amblyraja radiata. Classification (NCBI taxonomy): domain Eukaryota; kingdom Metazoa; phylum Chordata; class Chondrichthyes; order Rajiformes; family Rajidae; genus Amblyraja; species Amblyraja radiata. Next base: position 21,020,087 of record NC_045992.1, on the reverse strand, counting down.
TCGTAAATCTTTTCTGAAAGCTTTCATGCTTGACAATATCTTTCCTATAACATGGTGCCCACAACTGAACCCTATATTCTAAATGCGGTCTCACCAACGTCTATAACGGACTAGAAGGGCCGAGATGGCCTGTTTCCGTGCTGTAATTATGGTTATACATGATCTCCAAACTTCTATACTCAACACTCTGATGAAGACAAAGTATAGTATACATTGAAGATGTTATTAAAAATGACAGCAGGACCTTGTTCAGCTCGGCACGTGGAATGAGGAAGGGTAATGTAGTTTAATGCGTAAAAGTGGGAGATCCTGTATCTTGAGAAGTCAAATTAGGGCAAGACCTTCAGTGAAGGGCAGGGCCCTGGGGACAGTTACGGAACAGAGGAATCCAGGAGTACAGGCACAGAGTCCCCTAAAACCATGTGTGAGGATATTGCATATAGAAGTTGAGAGGTTATGTCGCATTCATAGAATCGTACAGCACAGAAATAGGTCCTTCGACCCAACTTGCCGACGACAACCAACTAACACCATCTACACTAGATCCATCTGCCTGCTTTTGGTCCATATCCCTCTAAAATATCCCTATCCATGTACAAGTCTAAATGTGTAGGAAGGAACTGCAGATGCTGGTTTAAACGGAAGATAGACAAAATGCTGAAGTAACAGAGTGGGATAGGCAGCATCTGTGGAGAGAAGGAATGGGTGACGTTTTGGGTCGTGACGCTTCTTCACACTGAAAGTCACAGGAAAGGGAAATGACGTAGAATGGCGATGAAGTAGAGAAACATGGAACATATGAATGAAGGATACGCGAAAAAAGTAACAATGGTAAAATAAACAGTTCATTGTTCGTTGTAGCTAGGTTACAACAAAAAGCTAGTGTGATCTGGGTGGGGTGGGATGGAGAGAGGGAATGCAGGGGTTACTTGAAGTTAGAGCAATCAATATTAATATCCCTGGGTTGTAAGCTGTGAAATATGAGATGTTGTTGTTCGAAAAATGAGAGGTTGTTGCTCAAATGAGATGGAGGAACTGAGTGAAATTCAGGTTAGCGGGGAAGTGGTGTTAGGTAAATTGAATGGATTAAAGGCCGATAAATCCCCAGGGCCAGATAGGCTGCATCCCAGAGTACTTAAGGAAGTAGCCCCAGAAATAGTGGATGCATTAATGATAATTTTTCAAAACTCTTTAGATTCTGGAGTAGTTCCTGAGGATTCGAGGGTAGCTAATGTAACCCTACTTTTTAAAAAGGGAGGGAGAGAGAAAACGGGGAATACAGACCAGTTAGTCTAACATCGGTAGTGGGGAAACTGCGAGAGTCAGTTATTAAAGATGGGATAGCAGCACATTTGGAAAGTGGTGAAATCATTGGACAAAGTCAGCATGGATTTATGAAAGGTAAATCATGTCTGACGAATCTTATAGAATTTTTCGAGGATGTAACTAGTAGAGTGGATATGGGAGAACCAGTGGATGTGTTATATCTGGACTTTCAGAAGGCTTTCGACTAGGTCTCACATAAGAGATTAGTATGCAAACTTAAATCACACGGTTTTGGGGGTTCAGTATTGATGTGGATAGAGAACTGGCTGGCAGACAGGAAGCAAAGAGTAGGAGTAAACTGGTCCTTTTCAGAATGGCAGGCAGTGACTAGTGGGGTACCGCAAGGCTCGGTGCTGGGACCCCAGCTATTTACAATATATATTAATGATTTGGACGAGGGAATTGAATGCAACATCTCCAAGTTTGCGGTTCACACGAAGCTGGGGTGGGCAGTGTTAGCTATGAGGAGGATGCTAGGAGGCTGCAAGGTGACTTGGATAGGTTGGGTGAGTGGGCAAATGCATGGCAGATGCAGTATAATGTGGATAAATATGATGTTATCCACTTCGGTGGTAAAAACAGGAAAGGTTACTATTATCTGAATGGTGGCCGATTAGGAAAAGGGGAGATGCAACGAGACCTGGGTGTCACGGTACACCAGTCATTGAAAGTAGGCATGCAGGTGCAGCAGGCAGTGAAGAAAGGTACGTTAGCATTCATAGCAAAAGGATTTGAGTATAGGAGCAGGGAGGTTCTACTGCAGTTGTACAGGGTCTTGGTCAGACTACACCTGGAGTATTGCGGACAGTTTTGGTCTCCTAATCTGAGGAAAGACATTCTTGCCATAGAGGGAGTACAGAGAAGATTCACCAGACTGATTCCTGGGATGTCAGGACTTTCATATGAAGAAAGACTGGATAGACTCGGCTTGTACTCGCTAGAATTTAGAAGATTGAGGGGGGATTTTATAGAAACTTACAAAATTCTTACGGGGTTGGACAGGCTAGATGCAGGAAGATTGTTCCCGATGTTGGGGAAGTCCAGAACAAGAGGTCACAGTTTAAAGATAAGGGGGAAGTCTTTTAGGACAGAGATGAGAAAAACATTTTTCACACAGAGTGGTGAATCACTGGAATTCTCTGCCACAGAAGGTAGTTGAGGCCAGTTCATTGGCTATATTTAAGAGGGAGTTAGATGTTGCCCTTGTGGCTAAGGGCATCAGGGGGTAAGGAGAGAAGGCAGGTACGGGATACTGAGTTGGATGATCAGCCATGATCATATTGAATGGCTGTGCAGGCTCGAAGAGCCGAATGGCCTACTCCTGCACCTAATTTCTATGTTTCTATGAATTTGTGTTTAGCCTCACTAACAATGGAGGAGGCCTAGGATTGAAAGGTCAGTGTGGGAATGGGAAGGGCAATTAAAGTGTTTAGCAACTGGGAAATCGGATACAGTGCCCCCCATAATGTTTGGGACAAAGACCCATCATTTATTTATTTGCCTCTGTACTCCACAATTTGAGATTAGTAATAGAAAAAAAATCACATGTGGTTAAAGTGCACATTGTCAGATTGTATTAAAAGCTATTTGTTATACATTTTGGTTTCAACCATGTAGAAATTACAGCTGTGTTTATACATAGTCCCCCATTTCAGGGCACCATAATGTTTGGGTCACATGGCTTCACAAGTGGTTGTAATTGCTCAGCAGTGTTTCCCAGATCTGTGTCTTGGCGCAATCCTGTCTTCATGGCTTGGTTTTTGCTCTGATATGCACTATCACCTGTGGGACCTTATATAGAGAGGTATGTTCCTTTGCAAATCATGTCCAATCAAATTAATTTACCACTGGTGAACTCCAATCAATTTGTAGAAGCATCTCAAGGATAATCAATGGAAACAGGACGAACCTAAGCTCAATTTTGAGTGTCATAGCAAAGGGTCTGAATACTTATGTAAATGTGATATTTCAGTTATTTCTTTTTAATTACTTGTAAAAATTTCAAAACACCTGTTTTTGCTTCTTCATTCTGGGGTATTGTGTGTAGATTGAAGATAAAAAGAAAGTGAATTTATTGTAAAATAACGCTGCAATGTAAAACAATGTGGAAAAAGTGAAGGGGTCTAAATACGTGCTGAATGCACTGCATGTAATGTGCATGTGACTAATAAAATTGATTTTGACTTTGACCATAATACTGACTGCTCTCACGCCACTTTCACTGACTTCCACAAGTTCCCCAGTCCTCGTATTTCTCCACAGAAAAAATACTAATTATGGACCTTACCCATCTCCTTATGCTCCACAGAGTTAACTTATTTGATTCCTTAGGGGTCCTAAACTCTCCCCGGTTACCCTTTTTTCCTTCATGTACTTATAAAATCTCTTGGAACTATCCTTAACATTACCAACCAGAACTACCTCCTGTCCCCTTTGTGTATTCCTGATTTCCTTTTTTAGCTTGCTCCTTAGCTCTCAAAACTCCTTCACGACACACTGGATCCCTGCTGCTTATACCTGCTCCATGTTCCCTTCATATGCCACCTTCTGAGCCTCAATCTCCCTCACCATCAAAGCTTCCTTACACTCACCTGCCTTGCCCTTAACTCTGACAAGAACATGCATGGCCTGGACTCTTGCTAGCACTCTTTTAAAAACATGCCACATTCCTGACATCCCTTTTGCTACAAAAAACTGTTCCAATCAACTCAAGTTCCTGTCTTGTCCCTTCCAAGTTCGCCTTGCCCAAATTTAGAATTTTAATTTGTGGTCCTGGCCTGTCTCCATTCATAACTAAAAGCTAGTACAACAGTAGTCGCTGGTCCCAAAACGCTCATGCACGAAAAATACTCGATCAAGCATTGCCCTCTCCTGTGTGCGGTCATAACGGAATAAACTTTCCTGAACACATTTGACAAATTCCACCCCTTCTAAACCTTTCGCACTATGACATTCCCAGTCAATATTGGGAAACAAGTTGTACAAGACATTGATGAGGCTGCATTTGGAGTATTGTGTTCAGTTGTGGTCACTCTCCTATAAGAGGGATGTCATTAAGCTCGAAAAAATGCAGACATTTTTAACGAAAATGTTGCCAGAACTCGAGGGCTAAGCTACAGAAAACGGTTGGGCAGGCTAGAACTTTATTCCTTCTATAATAGGAGGTTGAGGGATGATCATATAGAGGTTTATAGAATCACAAGGGGAACAGATAGGGTGCATGCAGTCTTTTCACCAGGGTCGGGGAATGGAGAACCAGAGGACATTGGTTTAATTTGAGAGGAGTTTAAAGTGAGAGCGGCAAGATTTAAAAGTGGCAAAGTTTAAAATAAATGAGCAGGTAAGTACACAGAGACAGAGTACACAGTGTACACAGTATGGCTTCTTGGATATACTACCAGGGCTAGTGATGGAGGCATGCATGATCGTAGCTTACAAGAGACTTTTAGATAGACACACAGATTTGCAGGGAGTGGAGGGATATGGATCATGTGCAGAGAGAGGAGGTTAGTTTAAATTGGCATCCTGTTCGGCGTGGACATTGTAGGATGAAGGGCCTGTTCCTGTGCTGATCTAAGTCATGTACCACTAATGTTTATGCTGTTGGATTAGTGGATTGCAAAGAAGGTTGTGTAAAGGATCCTGATCAAATGGCAAATTGGGCAAAGAAATGGCAGATGGAATATAACTCGTACGTGTGAAGTCGTGCACTGTGACAAATTATATACAGTAAAACCTACAGGAGCCTGACGACTGTTGTAGAACAAAGTTACAAAAGAGTGAATAGTTCCCTGACAGTGGCAACAGGGTGATAAAGATGGCGTTGGGCGCCCCTGCCTTCATCGGATGGGGTACTGAATACATGAGCTGGGACATCAATTTACAGCTGTAGAAAACGTAGATGAGTTTGAAGTTGAAGTATTGTGTGCAGTTTGGTCAACTGGTTGGATGCGATTACCTATGTGCCCAAGAGATTCACCGGGATGTTACAAAGATTGGAGGACTCAAGTTATTAGGAGTGGCTGGATAAGTTCAACCTGGGGCAGAGGAGGCTGGGGTGACTTTACAGAAGTTCATGAAATCATGTCGGACGTAGAGATGGTGGACAGTCTTTCTCACCCAGGCTAGGAGGGCCTAAATTGGAAGGTACAGATTTAAGATGAGACAGATTTAAAGGTGTCCCGAAGGGCAGGTTTCCCACACAGCGGGTTGTGGAACGAGCTGCCAGAGGAGGTGTTGGAGGCGGACATATAATAACATTCAGGAGACACCCGTATAGGCTCGTGATAGAAAGGGCTTTGGAAAGATATGGGCCAAACACAGGGAGATGGGAATAGCATCGATAGGGCATCTTTAGAGGCATAGTTGCATACAGCATGGAAACTGCTCCTTCGGCCCAACATCCATGTTGAAAGATGCCCCATTTACACTAGTCTGACCTGCCTGCATTTGGCCCACATCCCTCTAAACCTTTCATATCCATGCACCTGTTCAAATGCCTTTTAAAGGTCATGAGGGATAGGAGTAGAATTAGGCCATTCAGCTCGTCTTCTCCGCCATTCAATCATGGCTGATCTATCTCTCCCTCCTAACCACATTCTCCTGCCTTCTCCCCATAATCTCTGACACCTGTACTAATTAAGAATGTTGAATTAAATGTTGTTATAATACCTACCGCAACTACCATTTCTGGCAGCTCGTTTCATATAGCCACCACCCTCTGTGAAAACGTTGTGCATCTGGTTCCTACTAAATCTTTCCCCTCTGACCTTAAACTTATGGTTCTTGATTTCTTACTCTGGATAAAAGACTGGATTTACCTCAACTATTCCCCTCATGATCTTACACACATATATAAGATCACCTCTCATCGTTCTGAAGTCTGAGGAATAAGGTCCTAGCCCGCCTACCTTCCACCTATCGTTCAGGCCGTCAGGGCTTGGCAACATCCTTGCAAATCTTCTCCACCCTTTCCAACTTAATGACAAAAATTGAATGCAATACTCCAAATGAGGACTCACCAACGTCTTGAGTAACTGTAACATGACAGCTCATCTTCTGTACTCAACTCGTTGCCTGATGAAGGCCAATGTACCAGATGCCATAATGACCACCTCATGTATCTGTGATGCAATTTTCAAGGAACTATGTACCTGCCCAATGCTCCACAACATACCCATGGCCCTGCCATTCACTGTTCTTTGTCAGCCTGTTACACAGGGACATGTTCAGGCCTTTTCTCTCCACACACATTCAACTGTATTCTGAACTCCCCCTCCTACCTGGGTCCTGGGGATTGGGTGCCTGTCCCAGTCCGCTGAGCATGGAGTAAAGGATCCGGGTTTTGATGGCATAACTGGCCCACATGGTCTGCAGGTCACGCACTGTGAAGGCATGGACCTCCGGGTCGAAGTTCCACTCCAGGTTTTCGTAGGAGCAGTCGTGCAGAACCAGCGGATAATCCACAGCCATGCTATAGACAGGGGAGCGTCTGTCAGCAAATGCAGATAATGCAGATGCAGATGCAACAATCCTGGATGTTGACAAGCAGGAGGTTGTCATCTGGCTCCAGGGAAGCTCGAGGGCAGAGGAGTACAAGGGAGGATACACACCGAGAATGGTGGGGACTACTGAGAAACATCATGGTATAAAGGAAGTCACCCACCATGTAGGGAGTGCTGACAAACAGTGGAATATCAGGATACAAGGGAGGACACACAATGTGAATGGTAGGGAGTTTTGAGGAGCAGAGGGACCTTGAGGGTAGGGCCTGCAACTGTGGAGATGGGGGGCGGGGGCGGGGGGGGGGGGGGGGGGTTAGAATGAAACTGAGCCTCCTCAACACATGTGACACAATCAGAGGAGGTTGAGGGTCAATTGTTGAGGTGTGGGGTAAGGGTTTAGGACAGTCATGCAAGTCAAAAACCAAACTACTTGAGGGTCGGTGGGGTTTGGGGGGGGGGGGTCGGAGAGGCAGGGAGGTCGATGGTCACAGTTTGGAGGTCAGGATGCTGGGATGGCTGGGAAGACAGAGGTGAAGAGCAGGTGGTGTCGGGCGGATGATGGGTCGGCAGGATTGGTGGTCGCCGTGGGTTGGAGGTCAAGCGGGTTAGGGGTTGGAGGTAATGCAGCCGTACCTGTACTGGGGTTTGCAGGGGTTGCTCTCCACGTCCAGGAGCCGGTCCACCACTTCCACATCCTCCAGCCCACGGCCCACAAGCAGCAGCACGGCGGCCATGCAGCGCACCTGATGGTAGAGGAAGGAGCGGGCCCGCACCTCCATGCAACCTAGGCCGCTGCCAGCCCGCCACACTCGCACCCGCAGCACCGTGCGTACGAAGCGCAGCACCCCGTTGGCCACGTCCATGCGGCAGAGGTTGCGGAAGTCATGCGTGCCGCACAGCCGGCGCCCCGCCTCCACCATGCGGCCCAGCTGCAGCCCCGCCACCGGGAACAGGTAGCGGTAGGTGCGGTGCTGGCAGCTGAAGCGAGCGCTGAAGCCGGGGGGCGCCGGCGCCCAGGCCAGGGCGCGCATGTCCCGCGGCAAAGACCGGTTCAGCAGCCGTGTGTACGGCAGCTCGTCCCCCGGCAACTTTGCACCGTCCGGGCCCCGGGTCCGAGAGCGCAGCTCCAGAGACACCACCTGAGGGGAGGGAGGACGTGAGGGTTAGGATGGCGAGAGGGTGGCGGGGGTGCGTGGCAGATAGGACGGTTAAGATGGATGGAAGGGATGGGAGAATACAGGGGGAGGAGGGGGTGGAGACAGAGAGGAGGGAGGGGATGAAGAGCAGAGAATGGGGAAAGGAAGGGGGAGAAAAATGGAGAAGAGGGAGGGGGGAAAGGGAGGCACAGGGATAAAGGGGAAAGAGGATGAATGGAGAGGGAGAGTTCACAAAACCAAATTAGCAGAAAAAAGGGACTTTTGCCGACACCCTTTTATTCCCCTTCATCTACCTGCAGATTCTCTCTCACCACACAACGGGAGGCAACTCCCAATGGCCCAACAATACCCAACTGTGACCCCACTTCTATCAGGTCTCCCCTCAGCCTCGAATGCTCCAGAGAAAACAATCCAAGTTAGTCCAAACTCTCCTTGCTGCTAATACCCACCAATTCAGACAGTAATTTGATGATCTTCTGCATCCTCTCCAAAGCCTCGGCATCCTTCGTAAAGTGGGACAGCAGGAATGGCACACCTCACTACATATTCAGCCTGACCCAAGTTTTACACACATGACTTCCTGGCGCTTATACTCAATGCTCCGATGATGAAGGCTAGTATACCATATGCCTTCTTTACCACTCTATCTAATTGTGTTATCACTTTCAGGGAACTGTGGAATCGTACCTAAAGCTCCATCTGTTGACCAATGCTGCGCACGATTCTGCCATTTACTCTCACTTCCATTCAACGTCCTCACATTTTGCTGCATTAAACTGCATTTGAAGGTTCTCTGCCGAGCTTCCCGCTGATCTATATCCCGGCCCACACCAGTTCTTACTTCCTGCACCAAGGCTTCTCTTCTCGGGAGCAGAGAAAAGAACAGCACAAGGCCTTTGGTCTACAATATCTGTGCCACACACAATGCCAAGACTCACCTGCCTGCCCATAATCCATACACATCCATTCCCTTCCTATCAATATGTCTAAAAGCTTCCTAGACATCACAATCATGTTGCCTCCGCCTCTATCCCTGGCAGGCGTTCCAGCCACCTCCTGTACTATGTGTAAAATGAATGCCTCACACATCTCCTTTACAATTTGCCCCTTTCACCTAAAAGCTATGCCCTCCAGTCTTTGACATTCCAACCCCGGGAAAAAGATTCTGATACTCTACCTTATCAGTTTTATAAATCAGGTTGTCCCTCAGCCTTTGAGGCTCCAGAGAAAACAATCCAAGTCTGTCATTAGGTCATAAGTGATAAGAGTAGAATTAGGACATTTGGCCATGAAGTCTATCATGGCTGATCTATCTCTCCCTCCTAACCCCTTTCTCCTGCCTTCTTCTCATAACCTCTGACACCCATACTAAACATAAATCTACCCATCTCTGCCATAAATATCCACTGATGATCTCTACAGCTTTCTGTAGCATATAATTCCACAGATTCACCACCCTCCGATTAAAGAAATTTCATCTCATCTCCTTCCTGAAAGAACGTCCTTTAATTCTGAGGCTAGACTTTCTTAGTCGTAGACTTTCCCGCTAGTGGAAACATCCTCTCCACATCCACACTATCCAAGCCTTTCACTATTATGTATGTTTCAAAGAGGTTCCCTCTTGTTCTTGGTTTCTTGGTCCTCCAAAATACTCCAACTGGAATTTAAACTGGAGGTGGTGAAGGGAAGGATTAAGCCAGAAAGGGTTATTGGGAAGATTACCCTCATTCTCCTAAACTCCAGTGAGTACAGACCCAGTGCCGACAAACACTCATCATAGGTTAACCAACTAATTCCTGGAATTATTCTTGTGAACTTACTCTGGACCCTCTCCACAGCCATCACATCCTTCCTCGGATATGGTGCCCAATACTGCTCACAATATTCCAAATGCGGCCTTACCAGCGCCTTATAGAGACTCTGCATTACATACCTGTTTTTGTATACAAGCCCTCTTGAAATAAATGCGAGCATGGAGTTTGCTTTCTTTACAACCGATTAAACTTGCAGATCAACTTTTTGGGAATCCTATGCCAGCACTCCTAAGTACCTTTGCACCTCCGATTTCTGCATTCGCTCCCCATTTAGAAAATAGTCTATGCCTTTATTCCTCCTTCCAAAAAGCATGACTCCACATTTTGCTGCACTATATTCCATCTGTCACTTCACTTCCCGCTCTCCCATCCTGTCCAAGTCCTTCTGCAGAGTCCATGCCCTCTCTACACCACCCACCCCCCATTTATCCTCATCATCCACAAACTTGGCCAGAAAACCTTCAATCCCCTCATCCAAATCTGTTTGTAGCCAATGTCATAAAATCCAGGCAGCATTCTGGTAAAACTCTTCAACACCCTCACCCTCCACATCCTTCCTGTAATGGGGCGACCAGAATTGTAAGCAATACTCCAAATACATCCTGACCATTATGTGCAGGAAGGAACTGCAGATACTTGTCAAAAACAAAGATAGTCATAAAAAGCTGGAGAAACTCAGCATTGCTGCAGAAAGGATAAAAAGAGGACCAGCTTCACTAGGTGGAGAATAGTCTTAGTAGAGGGACATTGGCTGGGCCTGCGGTCAAGAAATAAACGGAGGTCTGAGGATGGGACTCGACCCTAAACGTCACCTATTCCTTTTCTCCAGGAATGTTGTCTGACCGGCTGAGTTACTCCAGGTCCTTGTGTCTTTCTCCTGACTCTTGTACGCAATGTCTCAACTGATGAATGCGTCTACCTTCGATTTAAACCAGCATCTGAAGTTCCTTACACATTTGTCCAGTCCACTGCGAAATATCCTCAAGGTATGTCTACCACTACCCCACCTCACGACACTGACCCACCCCCAAGCCAGCCTTACCTGCCCAAAGGCGCTGACCCCTTTATCAGTGCGGCCGCTGCGGTGGTAGTTGGCAGTTTGTCGGCTCTCCACCAGCCGGGTCTGGAGCAGGGCCTGGAATAGTTTGGCCTCCACTGTGTTGTCTGTGTTGGCCTGGCTGGCGAAGCCCTGGTAGCCCCAGCCCAGGTAGGCCAGGCGCACCGCCACATGCCGGCGCCCGTGCTGGCTGAAGTCGAAGGGGCGCTGCCGGCGGGGGCGTTTGCTGGACGTGTGGAGCCCGGGCTCTCCGGCTGCTTTATCTGGGGAATCACCGCTGTCGGCTTGTCTACCCTGTGCGCCGTCGCCATGGGGACATTGGTCCGTTCCAGCTGTGTCTACATTGTCCTGGGGACACAAAGTCGCCATCCTGCACTCACTTGTAATGGCCGCCATCGCCACAACGAACCGGAAGTGTTCAACCGCCGAACCCGCGGCAAGCCGGGAATTGTAGTTCAACATCGCTGCAGGAGACGGGAGTAAAAGAGAAATTCTTTCTCTCCAGAGATGCTGCCTGTCCGGTCCCGCTGAGTTAATCCAGCATGTTGTGTCTATCCTCGGAACAAAGGAGAGACAATGAACTGCAGATGTCCGAATCTTGAGCAAAAGACAGTGCTGGAGTAACTTAGCGGGACAGGCAGCATTTGTGGAAGGAAACGGGTTCAGTTTTCAGTGTCAGAGCAAATTCAGGAACAAAGGAGCGGGGTGAAATCAGGGCGCCTGCTGTTGGATGGCCAGAGCTGCAGAAGTATCCTCCCAGCTCCGACTCTCCCGTCACCACCAAAGATACAACAGGCCGCGGGCCGGCGGTCTGAGCTCTTATCCGGCGAGGAATCCCAGACTCCGTGAGGGAAAGTGCACGCTGCCCCGCGATGAGAAGCTCCGAAAACCGCGGCTTTAGGATGTAAAGGTCCGCGGGCCAGCGATCGGAGCAATTCTTCTGGCGACCCCTGGCTCCGCGATCTGAGCTATAGGAAGGTTTCACGGCAGTCGGGTCACGACCCATGACCCGTGCTGTTGCTACGATACTCCCAGTGGAGTACACGCGATGTACTGCAGGCAGGCACTTACCATTGTTTCCAGCGTAGCGGGCCCGTTAAAACCGGCTGAAATTGTCAATTTGTGCGCTGTAAATAATTATGGAAATCGGGATAAGCGTGAGAGACATTTAGCCTACTTCAGAATTCCAAAAGTGAGGAGAAATTACGGTAGGTATAAGTGAGAGCTGAAGGGACAACAACAGCCAAAGTGCTTAGCGAACATTGGCCGTTTGCTCACTGCAATTCATCAACTAAGGCATTATTTGTGTTTTTTCTTGATTCCTTTGGCATCTGAAAAGTTTCAGAAGTGATAAATCTGGCTGTAAATTTTTTAAATCGCCCATGGTTCTCAAGTGGGTTTTTACATACAGAATGAAAACGCATGTGAAGAAAATTTGACAGCAGATTTATCACTTCTGAGACTTTTTAGATACCAAAGGAATCAAGAAAAAACACAAATAATGCCTTACTTGATGAAATGCAGTGAGCATTGGTGGCGGCGCGACTCTGTGTTGCAGCGGCCCCTTCAGCCTGTCTGTCTTTTTTTTCGTCCAGTTAAATGTAGTTGTTCGTGTTTTTTAATACTGTTTTTAACTGTGTATATGTGGGGGGCAGGGGGAGGGGGAAACTTTTAAAAATATCTTCCCTGCACGGGAGACCCGTCCATTTTCCTGTCGGGTCTCCGTTGTCGTTGGGGGCTAGCACCGTGGAGCGGTCTCCAGCCGGAACGACCTGGGGGCTCCAGTCCCAGAGCTGTGGACTACTCACCATCGTGGGGCTGGCCGGCCTCGGTGCGTGGCTCGCTGCTGCGGCTCGACCCCGGGGCTCGGAGGCTCCAGCTGCAGCCGTAGGTCCGGTGGACTGGAACATCGGGAGCTCGCGGGTCGGGGTGGAGACCGCTTTCCGGAGCTCCCGCAACGCGACTTCTCCCGCCCGTGTCGCGGGGTTGGAACGACCGGGAGCGGGGCCGTACATCGTCCGGCGCGGCTTCAATGGCCGTGGGACATTACAACACCGACCGGGGGCTCCAACTTTGTGACTTTTAGACCTGCAGAGGGGCCGTACATCGCCCGGCGCGGCCTAAAATGGCCGTGGGACTTACCAGCGCCCGCCTGGGGCTTCAACATCCGGAGAAAAATGGTGCAGGGGTGAGAAAAGACTTTACCTTCCATCACAGTGAGGAGGAGATTCACACAAACAACCATCACAGTGAATCTCCTCCTCACTGTGATGGATGTTTGTGTAAACTGAATTGTTTGTATGTCTTGTAGAAATTGTCTCTGGTTGTATGGCTGTGGAAACTAAGTTTCGTTTGAGCCGCACTGAGGTTCAAAAGGACGTGTAATAAATATTCAATTCAATATTCAATTCAAACGCGATAATTCCCAATATTTTCAATTCCGATATCTGCACAGCCAATATTTACCAAGCAATTTAGCTGCTGTTGTCCCTTCAACTCTCGCTTCTCTTTACCTTCATTTCGCTTCACTTTTGGAATTCTAAAGTTGGGTACATGTCCCCCACACTTCCCCCGACTTCCACAATTTTTTTCAGCGCAAAAATTCAAACTTTTGGCCATTTTAACAGGTAGGAAAGTACGCGTTTCTTGCATTAATAACATATACCGGAAGTTACCGATGTCCTCCAGATGGATTTAGCGGCTCCGTGCGTCAAGCCCTATGACCCAGTGACCTTACGTGCAACCCCCCTATACAACGTGGCTCTTCCCAGTTCAGACGACAGCGGCATTAATTTGATTAATCAGCTAATTTCCACTCACCGGTGAATTTATAAGATTTGAATAAACCATCGTGAGACATTCAATAGCTTGTGAAATGTGACACTTTTTTTTAACCTAAAACGACAGCAAAACAAATTCTCGGATTCTGAACGGTGGAAAAATGTATAAAATTAAATCATCCTCATTGATTCCTGTAATGACACTAACCTTATGTCGAATAATGTGTGGTCAGGATGGCCGAGCGGTCTAAGGCGCTGCGTTCAGGTCGCAGTCTCCACTGGAGGCGTGGGTTCGAATCCCACTTCTGACAATCTCACATTTTAAATGCTACCCAATTTGGTTCTACCTCAGGTTGGTTTTGCTGGTCGCCGATGTTGTATTGCTGGATACACGTGGCTTTTACAAATCCTACTGCCTTACTCGATCTTCGTTTTGCCATTCGCTACCACGAGCAAGGCCATGACCCATCTTTTCACACTGTACTATGCTATTCTGTATACATTGTTTAATGAACTCAAAGACTAAAGGAGAAAGGGAATAATTGGGCAACTCAACACTCCAACCAGTTTCAACTGCTTCCACCTGACTCCATATACCCGACATACACAAGATATACACAAAGGCTGCAGTAACTGAACGGGTCACTCAGTATCTCGCAGAAACGGAATGAATGATGTTTCGTTTCGAGACTGTTTTCAGACCCGGAGAAAGGGAATATGTGACGTTTCTTGTCAACGTCCTTCGTTAGACTGGAGAAAAGGAATAGGTGACGTTTCGGGACGAGACACCTTCTCCAAACATACCCATCTACCTGTTTGTTTCTTCCTTCGCATCCCCTCTCCGTCATCAACCATCTGCCGAACATCCATTCCCATTTTGGCTCCGCTTGTCAACTACCAACTTCTGTCACTTCCCTCCCTCTCCCCGCGCCCATCTGCTTCCATCTGCCTAATCTGCTCTTAATTCGTTTCTACTATAAATTTCTAGTCTCTGTTTACTCCTCCTTCTGTCTGACCTCTCGGAGCTTCAGGGTCCAGGTCGGAATCGTCGACCAGGCCTTTATCTCCACTGATCTGCAACAGCGGTTTATAGTCAGCTCCACATTCCTACATCCGCGGTCTCCGGCTTATTCAGTTCTCAGAGCAAACTGAGCAAACACAGCGTTCAATCGAATAAATGGAAAATACAAAGGAATGTGTTCACTTCCATGTAAAGATAACAATAAAATATAACATATTCGCCTCGCGTGCTCTCACCACTCTATTCAGGATGACATACGGACGGATGCACAATAAACCCCAGCTGTTGGCATCTGGAACAAAAAAAATCAAACTGCTGGAGGAACAGCACAGTTCGCAGCATCTGTGGGTAGAAAGGAATTGTCGACGATTCATCAGGACGCAGCGTAAGAGAAGGGAGGAAAGCCCGCATACATTGGAAAAGGTTGAGGGTTAAGATAGTGGGTCGTAGATGACAGGTGGACAGGAATGAGCGGAGGATCATTAGCAGATGGAGACATGTGCGGAGGTGGAATGATAAATTCGAGAGACAAAAACAAATGAGTGACAGCAGACAGGGTAAGAAAGTAGGTGGAGCACGGTTGGGGCGGGGTATGAACGACCAAGTGTCTTTATTCTCAAAGGAACGGAGAAGTTTGAGTTAAATTAATACATACATTAATGAAGAGGTGGATAGAAAAGCAGTCAGAATTATTCCCCCAGGGTAATCTAGAAAAGGAGGGCATATGTTTAAATTGAGAGGGGAACAAGTTTAACAGAGATCTGAGGGTAGAAGCCACTTAGCAGAGACGTTGGTGAAGACAGATACAACAACAACGTTTCACAGGCAGTCGGATGAGTCCTTGAATGGAGAAGTGGAAGGAGTACATGAATTGTTGGAGTAATTCAGCGGTTAGGCATCATCTCCAGGACAACGAACTGGTGTACAAGGCAGGTGTACAAGAGAAGAAACAAACTGCGAGAGTAACAAACAGGAACTGTTTCACAAAAGAAGACACAAAGTGCTGGTTACCTGAGCAATTTGAGTCTACTTTATCAACCAGAATCCGCAGCTCCTTTCTTTTTGTGTTTCCATATACCTGTGGTTCTACTGGCGAGGTCGATCCCGCAAGATTTGTACTGACATTATGAGCCATGCATGGCTCTGAATTGGGAGAAAACGTTGGTGATAGGTACACAAGGCTTTGAGATTCAGTTGTGAGGCGGGAAGGAATGTGCGATAGTGCCAGAGCGAGTCTCGATACCGAGTGAGAATTTATTTTAGCTGACATTCTGTGGAAACCTGGTAAGGTTATGACTATATAGCGAGCCACAAATCATACAATCATATTCAAACCATACGGGTGTCAGAGGTTATGGGGGAAAGGTGGGAGAATGGGATGAGGAGGCAGAGATTGATCAGCCATGATCGAATGGCGGAATAGACTAGATGGGCCCAATGGCCAAATTCTGTTCCTATCACATGATCTTGTGATACTTGTGGGCGCTCCGGACAGCCCACTGCAAAGGAGCTACACAGTATATAATCAACTCAATGGTGAGTATGGCTGAATGGAAGGGAACCTTAGCTGCAACATATGTAGGGGCAGGTCTGAGACCCAATCATACGCCTTTTTAACCACTATATTTACTCGTGTTGCCAATTACAGGGCCTGCTGGGCCACAATATCCTTCTGCATAACAATGCTGTCGAGGGTCTTGCTATTACTTGTGTGTATTCCACTCCCAAAGTGCGTCACTTCACAATCACTCAGATTAAACTCCATCTGCCATTTCTACCACAATTTGTGCACGTGATCTATATCTCGTTTTATACTCTTCAGCCAAATGACACGGTCCAGTCCTGCTGATATGAATGCTATTAATTTGCTGTCCGCAATTCTCTCGGCGCTGGAGGAAATCAATGACAACTCCTGGGTTGCACATGAGAGGATCAACGCTCAGTATCATTAATAATCGTAATTACTCCTATTGCCCCCCACGCTCAGCGACACGCCCATCAGAGCTATCGATCGTGTGAGAAAGCACAGAAACAGGTCTTTGCACAATACGTTGCCACGCTCACCACCGAGCTATTTATTCTGGCACGTTCACACCGGGATGATGTATAGTTGTCAATGTACTTCCAGATCATATATCTGGTAGACTGGCGAGGAAACTGGGATACCCAGCGGAAATTCCACAGTTGCCCGTAGTCACAAAAACAACAAGGCAGGTTGTTGTTAAATCCGGAGAGAGCGGAACTAATGGATGAGTCACAGGCAAAAGCACCGGCTCAAAATTAGGGACAGATCAGCGAAATTAAAAATAATCGGACCACTACTGAAACCCGCGATTGAACCAGGGACCTTTAGTTCTTCAGTCTAACACGCTCCCAACTGGCCAACGACTTCTGCAGCCGCATCATGACATCCATGTTTTTTTTGTCTGCTAGCCCTCTTAAACTAAATGCTAACATTGTTTTTACCTTCCTGACTGCCTCTGGGGTCTGGCTGTGTTTGTTGGGGAGGCGGTACCAGGGTTACCTTTCTGATTTTCAAACCTGCAGTAAAACTCATTCGGGTCGTTGGTCAGCTGACGATTGTCCAAAGAGCGGGGGCCTTTCCTTTCATAGCTGGTGATTTCTTGCATGCCCTTCCAAACTGAAGAAGAGTCACCAGCGAATAACTTGCTCCTCAATTTCTCAGAGTACCTTTCATTGGCAGCTCTGATTCCTCTTCTCAGCTCTTTATCGATGAGGCTATCTTTTATCTCTTTAACGATTAGGCTATCGGCTTGACGCATATTTGCCACCCCCCCCCCCCATCTCAAAATGGAAATGTTACATCTGTATATAATGATCCCATTAAAATGTATATTTATGTCACAAACTATGGAATTCATATTTTAGTAGTGTTATCAAGGAAAAGAAAGCAGTTCCAATTGTTTGATATTATTTGATATTGTTTAAAATTATTCATATGGAGGAGAAAATATAATAGCTTTAAAATCTACCTTAATTTTGCTATCTCACTAAGGATAATCCCCCTTTCCCTCTCCCCTCCACCTCTCTCTCCGTCCCCATCTCTTTCTCCCCTCCTTCCATTCTCTCTCTCTCTCTCCCCCTCCCCTCCCTCCCCTCCCTCCCCCTCTCACATTCCCCCCTCTTTTACCTTCCTCCCTCTCACGCAGCGTTGGATGGCCCGCGGCTGTGTGTGTGTGTGGGGGGGGGGGGGGGGGGGGGGGGGGGAGGGGGGGGGGGGAGGGGGGTGGAAGAAGAAAGGCGTGGGCCCGGCGGGGGAGAGGCGACGGTCCGCGGCGGGGGGTGGAAGAAAGGCATGGGGGAGGCGGGGGGAGGCGATGGGAGAGGGCCCAGCCGCAGCGGCGTCTGGTGTTGGGGATACAGCCACTGGGTTCAGATTCAGCGACTCCCGCCCGGCGACGGGAGAACGATCTCACGGATGGAGACGCTGGACCGGGCGTGCAGACATCGCACGCACCCCCCCCCCCCCCCCCCCCGACTGGCCGGGAGAAATGGGCACTCCCTTTCTAAATCATCCCGCGGGCCGGATTAGATTCCCTCATGGGTAGTTTGCCACCGAGGATAAACATCAGTCTCCCCCTACTGCAACGCAATATTCCACTAATTACCTGAAGTAGACACGAGGCATCAAGCTGAATATGTGGAGTGCAAATGGCAGTCTGATCCCGCCCGGAGAGCACGCGCGGAGAGACGGCGTCATTTTGCCCAAATAATAATAATAATAATAATGGATGGGATTTATATAGCGCCTTACTAATACTCAAGGCGCTTTACATCGCATTATTCATTCACTCCTCAGTCACACTCGGTGGTGGTAAGCGGGGCCTCCAGCCGTCACCTTCGTTCCAGCGATCCGACGTACCTCTCCTCGCCCGTCCACCTTTGTTCCCTGGGGGTCGCCTCCCGGAGGCCAGCCTCTGGGGTCCAATGCCTACCGGCCTTGCTCCTCGGCGGTTGCGTCCTTCGCATTCACCGGGTCAATTCTCCCGGATTCTGGTCTTTGGGGTATGAGCAGAGGCCGGCTCGGTGACTACACCCTACAGGCCGCGGCCCTCTCTGGTCTCCTGTTGTCAATGGGAGCGACTGAAAGGCAAAATCATAAACTACCGTCTGCCGTGACTCGGATTCCAAGCGAGGTTGCTGCGGCCAAAAAGTAGAGTACTAATCACAATACGATCAGACCCTTCAAATGTATGCTAACTGCGCCGTCAAAATCTCTGATACTGGTGTGACTCGGCCGCCGACGCTCCTGTGACCAATGTTAAAACAGTCTTAATAGTACACCGGAGGCATCTAATCAGGTCACAGATTCAGACCTGACAGTGTAAAGTGCAGACTTGAGCCACTGGTTTAATGTGGTAACCGGGTACTTGGTATCAACTACTGTCCAATTAGAGGGTGTTAGCTACCAGGAGATGTTGGACTATCTACGAGCATCGGAGGCTGAATGGAAACATAAAATAAGTTTATAAAAATACTAGAACTGAATATTGCTTAGATGGTCAGATTCCTTATCCCAGGGTGCAAATGTCGAGGACAGGAAACTACAGTTTTAAGGTAAGTGGGGTAAAGGTTAAAGGATGTGCGGAACAAGTTTATTACATATTAAAAATTTATGCGGGCTATCTTTCCTTCTCTACGCTGAGTCCTGATGAATCGTCAACAATTCCTTTCATTTTGGTCTCGAGATATGATTCTCGGTACTGCTGTAAATATATAGAATGTGGCTCTTCCCAGTTCTGACGACAGGGGCATTAACTTGCTTAACCAGTTCATTTCCACTCACTGGTGAATTTGTAAGATTTGAATAAACCATCGTGAGACTTTCAATCGCTTGTGAAATGTAACACTTTTTTTAAACCTAAAACGACAGCAAAACTAATTCTCGGATTCTCAACGGTGGCAAAATGAATATAATTTAATCAACCTCATTGATTCCTGTAATGACATTAACCTTATCTGGAATGATTTGTGGTCAGGATGGCCGAGCGGTCTAAGGCGCTGCGTTCAGGTCGCAGTCTCCACTGGAGGCGTGGGTTCGAATCCCACTTCTGACAATTTCACATTTTAAATTCTACTCAAAGATCCTATGGTTCTGCCTCTGGTTGGTTCTGCTGGTCGCCGATGTTGTCTTGCTGGCTTATTCCCCCGGACTTTGGATACACTTGGTCCTTCCAAACGATCACAACTGCTCTCGTTTGACTTGTACAAATCCTACTGCCTTATTCGATCTTCGATTTGCCATTCGCTACCACGAGCAAGGTCACGACCCATCTTTCCACACTGTACTCTGCTATTCTGTATATTGCATTGTTTAATGAACTCAGAGACTAAAGGAGAAAATGATAATTGGGCAACTGCAATACTCTTACCTGGTTCTATTGCCTCTTGTTCAACTGCTTCATCGCTCCCCCACCCGCGTTAGCAAGACTCGCTACTCTCCCCACCTGACTCCATATAGAGTGCTTTCACGAAAGGTCACTTGAGCGTAGATCCGCACCCACGTGACCGAAAATTTTAACTGGGGTAAAGCGTCACTTCCGGTACATGTTAGTGAATGGGAAAACACGCACTTTCACACCCGTTAAAAACATCGAAAACGGCCCGTTTTTGAGCTGCAATTTACTGTACTAGTCGGGGTGACCGCGAGGAACAGCTACCTAAATTTACAGTCCAAAGAAAAGATAGAAACTAAGGTAAATTCAAGAGGGAGCTGAAGGTGTAAATACAGCGGAAGTGCTAGCGGACATTTGCCGTGGAGATTTAAAGATCCAAAATATCGGGAATTATCGCGTTTGCTCCATGCATTTCATCAAAAGTAAGGCAGTATTGACTTTTTATCTTTATTCATTTGTTATATGAAAAATATTAAAAGTTAAAAATCCGTCAGTAAAATTGCAAAATCGCCCATGGTTCTCAGGTGGGTTTTAACATGCAAAACGAAAACGCTTCTGAAGCTCCATTTACCATTTAAATAATCGTAAACTATCAACGCGTTTTGAAATAAATTTTACTGAGATGCAAGCTAAGGAATGGGAATGCCATGCACATGCAACAAGAAGAGAGTATTAAAGCACATTTGGTTACAGCCCAAGCATCTATAGCTCTGCAAGTTGATGGCGTTCTTGTGCACATTGTCTATCCTGCTCACAGTGGGTGCCCAATCAGGATTGTTGACATCATTCCATGCTGCAGGCTTGTCTGTTATTAGATGATAAATAAATAAATAAGTAGTTTGGGTGATTGTGCAGGCTTTAAACAAGAAACATTGAGAAATATATTTTGGCAAATAATAAAATGTCCCGCTTTTGTCCAACTAACAGCTGACAGCTTGCATCTCAGTAAAATTTATTTCAAAACGCATTGATAGTTTACGATTATTTAAATGGTAAATGGAGCTTCAGAAGCGTTTTCATTTTGCATGTTAAAACCCACCTGGGCGATTTTGCAATTTTACTGACGGATTTTTAACTTTTAATACTTTTCATATAACAAATGAATAAAGATAAAAAGTCAATAATGCCTTACTTTTGATGAATTGCAGCGAGCAAACGCGATAATTCCCGATATTTTGGATCTTTAAATCTCCACGGCAAATGTCCGCTAGCACTTCCGCTGTATTTACACCTTCAGCTCCCTCTTGAATTTACCTTAGTTTCTATCTTTTTTTTGGACTGTAAATTTAGGTAGCTGTTCCTCACGGTCACCCCGTCCGGTACAGCTAATTGCAGCTCCAAAACGGGCCGTTTTCGATGATTTTAACGGGTGTGAAAGTGCGTGTTTTCCCATTCACTAACATGTACCGGAAGTGACGCTTGTCCCCCTGTTAAAATTTTCGGTTACGTGGGTCAGGATCTACGCTCCAGTGACCTTTCGTGAAATCACCCTACACCCGACATACCCAAGATATACATAAGGGCTGCAGTAACTGAACGGGTCACTCAGTATCTCTGCAGAAACGGAATGAATGATGTCTCGTTTCGAGACTGTTTTCAGACCCGGATAAAGGGAATAGGTGACGTTTCTTGTCAAGGCCCTTCTTCAGACTGGGACGAGCCACCTTCTCCAAACATACCCATCTACCTGTTTGTTTCTTCGTTCCCATCCCCTCTCCGTCATCAACCATCTTCCGAACATCCATTCCCATTTTGGCTCCGCTTGTCAACTACCAGCTTCTGTCACTACCCACCTTCTCCCCACACCCATCTGCCTAATCTGCCCTTAATTCGTTTCCACTACAACTTTCTAGTCTCTGTTTACTCCTCCTTCTTTCTGACCTCTAGGGGCTTCAGGATCCAGGTCGGTAACGTCGGCCAGGCCTTTACCTCCACTGATTTCCAACAGCGGTTTATAGTCAGCTCCACATTCCAACATACGCGGTCTCCGGCTTATTCAGTTCTCAGAGCAAACTGGAGAAACCGATAAACACAGCGTTCAATCGAATAAATGGAAAATACAAAGGAATGTGTTCACTTCCATGTAAAGATAACAATAACATATGACATTTACGCCTTGCGTGCTTTCACCACTCTATTCAGGATGACATACGGACGGATGCACAATAAACCCCAGCTGTTGGCATCTGGAACAAAAAAAAATCAAACTGCTGGAGGAACAGCACAGGTCGCAGCATCTGTGGGTAGAAAGGAATTGTCGACGATTCGCAGCGTAGAGAAGGGCGGAAAGCCAGCATACATTGGAAACGGTTGAGGGTTAAGATAGTGGCTCGTTATGTTTCTTTCTCTGGTTACCTGAGCAATTTAAATCTGAACGGGTCACTCAGTATCTCTGCAGAAACGGAATGAATGGCGTTTCGTTTCGAGACTGTTTTCAGACCCGGAGAAAGGGAATAGGTGACGTTTCTTGTCAAGGCCCTT
The DNA here is from genome assembly GCF_010909765.2 of Amblyraja radiata. Taxonomy (NCBI): domain Eukaryota; kingdom Metazoa; phylum Chordata; class Chondrichthyes; order Rajiformes; family Rajidae; genus Amblyraja; species Amblyraja radiata. The sequence continues at coordinate 20,997,530 of NC_045992.1, read as the reverse complement.
CGTTAGACTGGAGAAAAGGAATAGGTGACGTTTCGGTACGAGACAGCTTCTCCAAACATACCCATCTACCTGTTTGCAATTTGAATCTTCTTTAGCAACGAGAATCCGCAGCTCATTTCTTTTGCGTTTCCATATTCCTTTGGTTGTACTGGCGAGGTCGATCCCGCAAGATTTGTACGGAAATTATGAGCCATGCAAGGCTCTGGATTGGGAGAAATCGTTGGTGATAGGTACACAAGGCTTTGAGATCCAGTTGGGAGGCGGGAAGGAATGAGCGATAGTGCCAGAGCGAGTCTCGATACCGAGTGAGAATTTCTTTCAGCTGACATTCTGTGGAAACCTGGTAAGGTTATGACTATATAGCGAGCCACAAATCATACAATCATATTCAAACCATACGGATGTCAGATGTTATGGGGAGAAGGTGGGAGAATGGCGTGAGGAGGCAGAGATTGATCAGCCATGATTGAATGGGAATGGACTAGATGTGCCCATTGGCTGAATTCTGCTTCTATCACATGATCTTGTGATACTTGTGGGCGCTTCGGACCGCCCACTGCAAAGGAGCAACGCAGTATATCAACGACTCCATGGTGAGTATGGCGGAATGGAAGGGAACCTTAGCTGCAACATATGGAGGGGAAGTTCTGAGACCCAATCATAAGCCTTTTTTAACCACTATATGTACTCGTGTTGCCAATTACATGGACTGCTGGGCCACAATATCCTTCTGCATAACAATGCTGTCGAGGGTCTTGCCATTACCTGTGTGTATTCGACCTCCCAAAGGGCGTCAATTCACAATCACTCAGATTAAACCCCATCTGCCATTTCATAGACACATGGAAACATAGAAAATAGGTGCAGGAGTAGGCCATTCGGCCCTTCGAGCCTGCACCGCCTTTCAATATGATCATGGCTGATCATCCAACTCAGTACCCCATCCCTGCCTTCTCTCCATACCCCCTGATCCCTTTAGCCACAAGAGCCACATCTAACTCCCTCTTAAATATAGCCAATGAAATGGCCTCAACTACCTTCTGTGGCAGATAATTCCACAGATTCACCACTCTCTGTATAAAAAAATTATTTTCTCATACAACTCTGTACTCCTCTACCTGCGCTTGCACCAAACGCAACCCGGCTTCGGACGACCATGGACTGGTGATGACGCTCATTAACTCCAGCCTTTCAGACAACCTTCAGCTACTACAGATGGACACAACATGCTGGAGTAACACAGCGGGCCGGACAGCAGCTCTGGAGAGAAGGAATGGGCCACGTTTGGGGTCGAGACCCTTCTTCAAACTTCCCAATCCTTCTCTGCATAGATGCTGCCTGGTCCGCTCAGTGACTCGAACATTCTGTGTCTATCTTCGGTGTGAACCAACACTTGCAGTTTCTTCCTGAACACTTCAATCACTGCAGTTTGTCTACTGTCAATGCGGGGCCTCCAACCGTCACCTTCGTTCCAGCGATCCGACGTACCTCTCCTCGCCCTAGGGTAAAGGTTAAAGGATGTGCGGAACAAGTGTATTACATATTAAAAATGTATGCGGGCTATCTTTCCTTCTCTGCGCTGAGTCCTGATGAATTGTCAACAATTCCGTTCCCTTTGGTCTCGAGGTATGTTTCTCGGTACTGCTGTAAATATATACAATGTGGCTCTTCCCAGTTCTGACGACAGGGGCATTAATTTGATTAACCATCTCATTTCCACTCACCGATGAATTTGTAAGATTTGAATAAACCATCGTGAGACATTCAATCGCTTATGAAATGTAACACTTTTCTTTAAACTAAAACGACAGCAACACAAATTCTCGGATTCTCAACGGTGGCAAAATGAATATAATTTAATCAACCTCATTGATTCCTGTAATGACATTAACCTTATCTGGAATGATTTGTGGTCAGGATGGCCGAGCGGTCTAAGGCGCTGCGTTCAGGTCGCAGTCTCCACTGGAGGCGTGGGTTCGAATCCCACTTCTGACAATTTCACATTTTAAATTATATCCAAAGATCCTATGGTTCTGCCTCTGGTTGGTTCTGCCTGGCCGCCGATGTTGTCTTGCTGGCTTATTCCCCCGGACTTTGGATACACGTGGTCCTTCCAAACGATCACAACTTCTCTCAATTGACTTTTACAAATCCTACTGCCTTACTCGACTCCATCTTCGATTTGCTATTTGCTACCACGAGTAAGGCCATGAACCATCTTTCCACATTGCACTATGCTATTCTGTAAAGGAGAAAGGGATAGTTGAACAACAGCAACACTCCAACCTGCTTCTATTGCCTCTTGTTCAACTGCTTCATCCCTCCCCCACCCTCGTTAGCAAGACTCGCTACTCTTCCCATCTGACTCCATATACCCGACATACCCAAGATATACACAGATGCTGCAGTAACCGAACTGGTCACTCAGTATATCTGCAGAAACGGAATGAATAATGGTCTGAAGAAGGGTTTCGGCTCGAAACGTTGCCTATCTCCTTCGCTCCATAGATGCTGCTGCACCCTCTGAGTTTCTCCAGCATTTTTGTGGACCTTCGGAATGAATGATGTCTCGTTTGTAGACTGTTTGGTGAAAGGGAATAGGTGACGAGTCACCTTATCCAAACATACCTATCCACCTGTTTGTTTCTTCCTTCCCGTCCCCTCTCCGTCATCAACCATCAGCGAAACACCCATTCACATTTTGGCTCCGCTTGTCAACTACCAGCTCCTGTCACTACCCTCCCTCTCCCCGCGCCCATCTGCGCCCATCTTCCAAATCTGCCCTTAATTCGTTTCCACTACAACTTTCTAGTCTCTGTTTACTCCTCCTTCTTTCTGACCTCGCGGGGCTTCAGGGTCGGGGTCGGAAACGTCGGCCAGGCCTTTATCTCCATTGATTTCCAACAGCCGTTTATAGTGAGCTCCACATTCCAACATCCGCGGTTTCCGGCTTATTCAGTTCTCAGAGCAAACTGGAGAAACCGATAAACACAGCCTTCAATCGAATACATGGAAAATACAAAGGAATGCGTTCACTTCCATGTAAAGATAACAATAACATATAACATATTCCCCTCGCTATCACCACTCTATTCAGGATGATATACGGATGCACAATAAACCCCAGCTGGAACAAAAAAAAAATCAAACTGCAGGAGGAACAGCACAGTTCGCAGCATCTGTGGGAAGAAAGGAATTGTCGACGATTCATCAGGACGCAGCGGAGAGAAGGGAGGAAAGCCCGCATACATTGGAAAAGGTTGAGGGTTAAGATAGTGGCTCGTAGTTGACAGGTGGACAGGAATGAGCGGAGGATGATGAGCAGATGGAGCTAAGTGCGGAGGGAAATTATAAACTCGAGAGACAAAAGCAAACGAGTGACAGCAGACAGGGTAAGAAAGTAGGTGGAGCACGGTTGGGGCGGGGCATGAACGACCAAGTGCCTTTATTCTCAATGGAACGGAGATGCTTGAGTTAAATTTATAAATAAATTAATGAAGAGGTGGGTAGAAAATTGTCAGAATTATTCCCCCAGTGTAACCTAGAAAAGGAGGGCATATGTTTAAATTGAGAGGGGAACATTTAAAAGAGATCTGAGGGGTAGAAGCCACTTAGCAGAGGCGTTGGTGAAGGCATATACAACAACAACGTTTCAAAGACAGTCGGATGAGTCCTTGAGTGGAGAAGTGGAAGAAGTACATACATTGTTGGAGTAATTCAGCGGTTAGGCATCATCTCCAGAAACAAGGCACTGGTGTACAATGCAGGTATACAAGAGAAGAAACAGACTGCGAGAGTAACAAACGGGAACTGTTTCACAAAAGCAGACACAATGTGCTGGTTACCTGAGAAATTTGAGTCTTCTTTATCAACCAGAATCCGCAGCTCCTTTCTTTTGCGTTTCCACATTCCTTTGGTTCTATTGGCGAGGTCGATCCCGCAAGATTTGTATGGAAATTATGAGCCATGCAACGTTCTGAATTGGGGGGAAACGTTGGTGATAGGTACACACGGCTTTGAGATTCAGTTGTGAGGCGGGGAGGAATGTGCGATAGTGCCAGAGCGAGTCTCGACATCGAGTGAGAATTTCTTTCATAGAAACATGGAAACATAGAAAATAGGTGCAGGAGTAGGCCATTCGGCCCTTCGAGCCTGCACCGCCATTCAATATGATCATAGCTGATCATCCAACTCTGTATCCTGTACCTGCTTTCTCTGTCGAATTCCCCGACATGGGGAACAATCTCTCTGCAACCAGCCTGTCCAACCCCTGAATAATTTTGTAAGTTTATATAAGATCCTCCCTCAATCGTCTAAATTCTAGCTAGTACAAGCCGAGTCTATCCATTCTTTCTTCATATGAAAGTCCTGACATCCCAGGAATCAGTCTGGTGATCCTTCTCTGTACTCCCTCTATGGCAAGAATGTCCTTCCTCAGATAAGGAGACCAAAACTGTACGCAATACTCCAGGTGTGGTCTCACCAAGACACTGTACAACTGCAGTGGAACCTCACTGCTCCTATACTCAAATCCTTTGTTATGAATGCTAACATACCATTCGCTTTCTTCACTGTCTGCTGCACCTGCATGCCTACTTACAATGACTGGTGTACCATTATACCCAGGTCTCGTTGCATCTCCCCTTTTCCTAATCGGCCACCATTCAGGTAACAGTCTACTTTCCTGTTTTTGCCGCCACAGTGGATAACCTCACATTTATCTACATTATACTGCATCTGCCATGCATTTGCCCACTCACCCAGCCTATCCAAGTCATCTTGCAGCCTCCTAGCATCCTCCTCACAGCTAAGACTGCCACCCAGCTTCTTGTCATCCGCAAACATGGATATGTTGCATTCAATTCCCTCGTCCAAATCATTAATATATATTGTAAAAGCTGTGGTTCCAGCACTGAGCCTTGCGGTACCCCACTAGTCACTGCCTGCCATTCTGAAAGGGGCACGTTAACTCCTACTCTTTGCTTCCTGTCTGCCAGCCAGTTCTCTATCCACATCAATATTGAAACCCCAATACCGTGTGCTTTAAATTTGTATACTAATCTCTTATGTGGGACCCTGTCTAAAGCCTTCTGAAAATCCAGATATAACACATCCACTGGTTCTCCCTTATCCACTCTACTAGTTATCTCCTCGAAAAATTCTATAAGATTCGTCAGACATGATTTACCTTTCATAAATCCATGCTGACTTTGTCCAATGATTTCACCACTTTCCAAATGTGCTGCTATCCCATCTTTAATAACTGACCCTAACAGTTTCCCCACTACCGATGTTAGACTAACTGGACTGTAATTCCCCGTTTTCTCTCTCCCTCCTTTTAAAAAAGTGGGGTTACATTATCTACCCTCCATTCCTCAAGATGTACTCCAGAATCCTTAGTGAAGACTGCACCAAAGTAGTTATTCAATTGGTCTGCCAAGTCCTTGTTCCCCATGATCATTTCACCTGTTTCTGACTGCAAGGGACTTACATTTGTTTTAACTAATATTTTTCTCTTCACATATCTAGAAAAAAAATAGCAGTCAGTTTTTATGTTCCCTGCCTGTTTTCTTTCATAATCTATTTTCCCTTTCCTAATTAAGCCTTTTGTCCTCCTCTGCTGGACTGAATTTCTCCCAGTCCTTTGGTAGGCTGCTTTTTCTGGCTAATTTGTATGCTTCATCATTT